>NC_084793.1:76041584-76645226 GCF_963169125.1 Humulus lupulus
CTACTACTACTTCTATTGCTGCTGCTCCTACTGCTACTACTACTACTACTACTACTACTACTACTACTACTACTACTACTACTACTACTACTACTAGTAGTAGTAGTGGTGGTAGATGTTTAAGAGGACTCTACAACATGGGATCCCAAAATAACATAAATAGATATTTAAAAGGTTTATTACAGTTCTAAACTTATAACCAGCTGACCTAGGCGGAAAAATAGGGTTTGACCTTTAGATCCCTCGACCGTGGTGGTCGAGCTGCTGCATATGTACATGCCGCCCCCGAAACTCTCAAACTCATGGTTGGTCTAGTTTATCCTTACTCTTATCTGCACCATAGTGCACCCGTGAGTCGAGGCCCAGCAAGAAAACTTGACCAACATAGCATATAATAATTCATTTCAATCAATGCATTACTAATAAAAAAAATGGACAATTCACATGTTTTCCATTAAAATTCACAACAGCGGCCTAAGTCGGTCAAGGTGCGTAACCAGGCATCAAGTTCACGGTCCTAACCGAGCGAGTGAGTACAACACCCTTAGATGGCCCTGCCATTGCGGTCTGCATTCTCCATGTTTATCGTCGATCCCAATCCTTGTCGATTCCGGCCCTTGCCGATTCCAACCCTTGTCGCTCAGTCATAAACACATATATGACATAATGGTTACAAACATTTACACATAATACTAAGAACAATGCAAGCACAAATAATTGGGTCATGCCCTGCTCTACGTGCACAAACAATTTTCTTACCTCATGTCCGAGTGCAACAAATAACGAGAACGACCCTCGAGCACGATCCCGATTCCGAGCCCCTAGCGGTAACCTAGTCACAACCACAATATGAATTCCCATCAATAACGAGCGAATAAAGGCTTCCAGACCAAGTCCTAACCTTCGAGACGTCGAATTCTACTAAATCGGGTAGTAGAATCGATCTTGAGCTTTTAGGTTTGAGTGCCCACACTCAAAACCTTCTCGGGCTCAAAAGCCCTTCAAGGGCCATGGCCCAGGGCCTAAGAGCCGCGACCCACCTCAAGCCAGAGAGCCCAAAGGGTCTCCTTGGACCACACGCGTCGTGGCTCACAATGGAGGTTCAACACCTCCTACTCCATGTTGTTCATGAGAGTCGCAACGCCCGAAGAACAAGGTCGCAACTCGACATGAAAACCTAGAATTTTTCCCGTTTTCTTCAAGCCAAATCTCACCAAAAACCTATCCAAACATAGCTAAATCCCAAAAGTAAGGTTCCCAATCAACTCAACACCTCAATACACACAAAACCCAAGCTTAAACTTGGCCAAAACATCCTCAATTCTCCAAATTTAGTTTGAGTTTCAAAAACTCAGCTAAAACCAGGGAAATCACGGAGATTTAGGGCTAGAAATCATTACATCTGTTGCCCCAATCGATGCTAAGATTTTCCCCAAGCAATCCCGAGCCTAAGCTACCTTCAATTCCCATGTTTCCAGCCTCTTCCTTCTTAAAATTCAAGAAAACCCCTCAAGGGACATGAGGGAGAGAGAGTAACAGGAGAGAGAGAAAGCTGAGAGTGTTTCATTTGCTCTGAGTGGTTTAATTAGGGTTCAAGTAACCTTAAGCAAATCCTGAGGCTTGGGGTACAAAAAACGTCTCAGAGGGTAAAATGGTCAAAATCCCCCAAATTCCTTCCTAATCTCACTAGCTCCAAATATATCCTCAAATAGTCATTCCCATCACCTGATATCCCAGTAACGTACTAAATACCCAAAATACCCTTTGACTCACCCCGAGTCGGGTATTGGTCCCGTGTGACTTTCTTGCTAACTTGCTCCCTAGGACTGCCTCGTGTCGAGTAACCCAAATATATCCACATAATAATATGGTCTCACACATATAACACATATATTTCAAATATACCCGCAATGGGCCAAATTACGAAAATTTCCCTTCTATCAAGACACAGGCCCACACGCATATTTAATACACATAAACATGCATATCTAGTCATATTATAATATAACTCACACAATCATATAATAATACACTTATATATTATTATATATTATATAAACACATATTTCATATAATTTTCCATAATTTACCATCCTGACCCCCTAATCAAGTCCCTAATCCTTATTAGGTAATTTAGGATGTTATAATTGATGATCAATATTTATTTATTAATTAAATTATTTATTAAAAAGAATAAAAGTAAAATATTTTTTTAAATAAAATTTTAAGTGATATTTGAAGTAGTGATTGGAGATGAAACAGTAATTTGAAGTGAAAAAAGTAATAAAATGTAGATAAAGTTGATTTAAAATGAAATTGTGATTGAGATGATATGATATAATTGTATAACGTTAATGAATAGATTAGAAAAGCAAAAATGAATATTTTTCTTGTGTTTTAGAAACCAAGTGAGATCATTTCAAAAGAAAAAAAGAAACCAACTGAAATGTAAACTTTTTAATCTTTATATTATATGTACTGTATGAAACACGAATAAAATCCAAATGAAATGATGGTTTGTAATATTTAGAATAAATAGCCTTTTTGCCTCCTGAACTATGACCATTATATGATTGTGCCCCCCGAATAATTCACAATGCTAAAAATTCTCCCAAAACTATGCACGCTACTGAAATATGAGACAACTATTTGATTTCGTCCCACGTAGCTAACAAATTGATGATGTGATATTTTGTCTGTTGATGTGGCACTGCCATGTGTAGAACAATTATCAATTTTTCCCCCGAACTTTGACCGCTACCAAATACTACCAATTTTATTAAAAAAATTAAATTTTTTTCTAAAAATAATAATTAAATCCTTAAAAAATTAAAAATTTAATTAATAACAAATAACTATTTTTTACTTTTACTTTTTCTTTTCTTTTACGATATAAAACAAATCTATTCTAGAACGAAAATTGAAAATAAATACTAAAACAAAGAAAAAATATTTAATTAAAGAGGAGGATGAATGACGAATGACTTAAATATATTTTTTTTAAATTAAGAGATGAAGACGAAGGGGAACAAACTTTGTTTTATGATTTATTTTTAATTTTTATTTTAAGATATATTTATTTTATTTTGTAAAAGAAAAGAAAAAGTAAAAAAAAATTATTTGTTATTAATTAGATTTTTAATTTTTGAGTATTTGAAACTTTTAGTATTGTTTATTTTCTTGATCTTTTAAAATGATTTTCTTTTCAATTTTTAAGATATAATTATTATTTTACGAAAAAAGATTAGGTTTTCTTAAAAAAAATTAAATTAGTTTTAATAAAAATGGCACAATTTGGTAGCGGTCAAAGTTCGGGGAGAAAATTGTTAATTATTCTACATATGGCAGTGTCACATCAATAGAAAAAATGTCACATCATCAATCTGTTAACCACCTATAACGAAATCTAACAGAAGTTCTATATTTTAGTAACATGCATAGTTTGGTGATAATTTTTAATATCGTGAATTATTCAGGGGGCAGGAACATATAATGATCATAGTTTGAGAGGCACAATACTATTTATTCTAATCTTTATATTAAATATCCAACAAAATGAATTTTAAATGAGATGGTTGTATGCATAATTATAAGAAAGTTGAGAGAATATGGTATGGGTCGTCTCATGGCAATTTATTTAAAATAATAATTAATATATTTATAGAAAATAAATAAATAAATAAAATTGATTGTCATCTCAAATGTCAGTCATTGATGATACGAGTAAGTATAGTGATTGAGGAGGTAAGACCTTAATAGTTTATCACCATTCCTATATTCTCTACAAATGTAAAATTATTATGTTATGTGAGAGAATTTATTTACAACAGAATGGATTGGAGTAGGAATGTCCTCCAACCAAAGAAAATTAGTGAGTGTTTACTCTAAGTGCGTATCTAGCAAGACCATGAGTTGCAAACATGATAAAGAGATACACCAGGGAAAGAGGACAATTGATATTTAATCTGTAACGCCCTGGATAGCCAAGACCGTTACACTGTGTGTTTATAAAGTGCCAGACTTGCTAATCAAGTCATTAAAGTAAAAACGTGTTATTGAAATAGTAGAGGAACTAGGGTTAAAAACATTTTGGTCTCAAAAGACACATTTTCGTTACTAAACATTCTTTATGTACATGGGATCCCAAAAATGACAGTTTAAAAGCCATTTACAAAAGTTACAAAGTCTAAATACGTTAACAGCCATACTAAGGCAAAATGAGCAGTTAGGTGATCTCTGTCCTGACACACTCCTCGATCATGGTGATCGAACGGCTGGCTATGTACATTTCACCTCGGAGCTCTCCACCTCAGGCCTGGTCCAACTTGCCCTTGCCTTTACCTGCACCACGTAGCACCCGTGAGCCAAGGCCCAACAAGAACATACATCAATAATAGAGCATGCACATTTAGCTGCCAGGTCAATCTCACATATGACATCTCATAAACTTCAAGCATAGCAACAGTCAAGTATTTCATATACAAAGCATATCAATAATCAAGTATTTCATTTACAAAGCATATCAGCTCATATAACACAATGCACAGATGATAACCAGGGCTAGCACTCACAAGCTGCTCCCTCTGTTATCCTTTCATTTCTGGCTCCTAGTGGTCAAATCGCGTCCCATGCGCTAAATTCATGAACGGTACTCTTAGACCGCTTATATGTGTCCCTTGGCATAATACCAACGATGACACAAAACAATTCTCGGGAGCACTTAGTCCCATCACAATCATACATTCGGGTGCAGTGTTCTTACCTTTCAATTCACTAGTTTTCGATGTCACGACACCTTGAGCACGATCCCACTCGAGCTCTAGCGTTTACCTAAACACAATCATGGTCAAATTCAACATCAATCCTCAAGTTCAAAACCTAGCCCCGGGGCCAATCCCGAGCCCCCGGGATGTCCTAGTTCCACCAAACAAGGTGGTGGAACCAAACCCCAAACCTTAGGTCAAAAACCCTTGCAAAATACCCCAAAATCCCCTTCAGAAGGCAGGGTAGCGCTACAGCGCTCTTGGGAGGGCGCTATAGCGCTACAGACAGAACCAAAACCCTTCCAGCATATGGGCCTAGCACTACAGCGCCCAAAGGCTAGCGCTGTAGCGCAAGTCACAGGCAGCCCAACACCAAAATTTCCTTTGTGCGATTTCTCTCGAGCCAACCTCAACCAAACCTCTTCCAACTCTTACCCAAACTTAAAAACAACCTCATGACCACACTCCACTCATCCCAAGCACCCTAAACATCTAAACTCCAAGCACATGCAATCACAAACTCAAAATTCACCATAGCCACCTTCAAACTTCAGAACCCAACATAAACCAGCTGAACATCAAAACTAAAGCTTAGAATTCATACCTTTGATAGAATTTCGCCCACAAGCTAACCCTAAGCTCCCTTGGCTTGCTGCTCCTCAGCCCTAAGCCTGAATTCCCTAAAGTTCCATTCAATTCCATTCAATTCAACACAAGTACCACAACTTAAAAACCAGAAACAGAAATGGATGAACTCTAGAATCTTACCTCAAGTATTGGTGAAACCCTGTTAAACCTCTGTCAATTCCTTAGCCTTAGATCAAAGTCCTTGAGGTTTAGTTATCCCAGCTCTCCTCTAAGCTTTACTCCAGAAATTCTCCAGAAATAGGTGAAGGAAAGTGTAAACCGACTCAAGAAACTCTCTCTGTTTTCCCTCCTTCTTTTCCCTTCTTTTTCAGACCCTTTTGATATTATATAAATCCCACTATCTTAAAACCTCAGTAATACCCTTCCTTAAAAGTCAAAAGACCTTTATGCCCTCACAGCTAACTTTAATCCTTTAGTCCTCTTAAGGGTATTTTAGTCATTTTTCCCAATTCCCGCTACTTCCTCGAGTGTCCCTATTATTTCCCGCTTAGTTCCCAATACCTTACTAATCACCAATAGCCTTCCTCAATATCATAATAATCTCCAGCTTATCCACTAAATTCCCATTTACACCCCTGAGCTCACCCCGAGCCGGGTATAAATCCCCGCTATGACTTTTACGCTACTTTGCTCACTAGGATCGTCTCAAGTCACAGATTACAGATATATCCACATAATAATGTGGTCTCAAAAATTATCACATATATCAAAGCAGTTATGCCCATAATGGCCAAAATTACGATTATGCCCTTCTAACCTAATCTGGGCCTATATGCACACCAACACACATAGTCATGCATCTCAAGTACTCAAGTAATCATATAACATGCTTAAGTCATAATAATCACACATAATTCCCATCATGCCCTCCTGGCACACTAATCAAGGCCCTTAAGCCTTATTAGTGAATTTGGGTCGTTACATAATCTCTAATTCTGAATGCTGCTTCAAGAAATAGCTTGTGAAACGACCAGAGCATTTGTCTCAGTGTATTGAACCCTTCTACCATGATCGTTTTCTAATTTGGGATAGAGAAAATAGTAATGATTTGTTGTAGTTTAAAATATTTGATGAGTAGTAGTAGTGGCTATAGTAATGATGGGTTATAATATTATAGTTGATATTGTTGAGTGGACAAGTGAAGAAATTTTAGTTTGAAGGAGTAAGATTTATGTTTTAGAGAGTAGAGGATAGTAGAAAGTAGTAGAGTTTTATTGATGGTTTGTTGTTTGTAATTACATCATTTTGCTACCCATGATGTGGTATTTATAGTGGCTAGCCCACTCTACATTTGTGGCCAGAATTACTTGTTCTAGATCATTTTTTTACTAGAAGGAATATTTCCCACACAAATTTACTTGTTTCTCAAGCATAATTAAAAACTTCTAGACTTAAGTTTTCTAGAAATTGTAATGCCCCAAATTTCCTATTAAGGTTTAGGACCTTGATTAGGAGGCCGGGAGGGCCATAATTGATTTATTATGATATTTAATGATTATATGCATGTTTACGTGAATTATATTAGTATATGATGGTGAATGCATGCATATGGGTGTATTTATGCTTATAAGGGCATTCTGGTAATTTGGCCTGTTGGGGGCATATTTGTAAATTGGGTGCATACTGTAATTTGTGAATGAGATTTCATTATTATGGAGATATATTCGAGCTATTCGGCATGAGACGATCATATATAATGGATTCGCGGTTTCGTCATAACGGGGTCAATTTTGGGGTAATAGAAATGTTTATTTGGTGATAGATTGGGAATATTTGAGATCAGGGTGAAATTCTGGAAGTTTTGACTATAGTGTCCCCGGGGGTGTTTTCGGGACCCCAAGCACTAGGTTTTATTTGAGGTTACTTAAGCTTGAAGTAGCTTGTCAGATAAGAACGTACGTTAGAAAACCTTTCGTTTTCTCTCTGACGGTCCGTTTTACCGTTTGAGCATTTTTGAGGAAATCTTGAGTTCTAGGAGTCGGAATCAAGCGAGGGTCGAGGCATAGCGATCCTAGGAAAGAATAGAAGCTTCTTAACCGAAAGATTTGACGGAGAACAACCCAATCAAAGGTAATCTAAGTTTGAAGTTTTAAGTTTTTAAAGTTTCTAAGCTTAGAATTGGACTTTGTTAATTGTTGAGTTTTTGGTCGGTTTGAGCCTTGGGTTTTGAGGGTTTTGGAGTATTGGGAAGCTTGGGAACTTTGATTTGATGATTGGGGAATGTTTGGGTTTGTTTTTGGAGGATTTGGAGTGCTTAAAACACGTTTGGGAATGGCCCAGGGTTGGGGGCCGCGGCCCTGTTCTTGAGCGCCGCGGCCCTAGTTCGATGAAGCAGGTGTCAGGAAATTGGCCTTGCTAGGCGCCGTGGCCCTTGATGGAGGGCGCCGCAGCCCTTGCCTCAGAGAACCCTGGGGGCCGCGGCCCAAGGTGCTAGGGCCGCAGCCCTTGCCCTGTTTTCACCTCGTTTGCTCGTTTTGACCTCGGGAACTTAGCTATGGGCTTCGGGAGTGTCCCTACTACTTGGATTATTTTGGATTGGTCTCTTGGAGGCTAGATATTGGTGTGGAACCTTTGATTATAATGTTATTGATGGTGTTCCATATTTGGTTATGATTAGGTGACCGCTAAGGGCTTAAAGGTTGATCGTTCTCAAGGGTCGTTCTTTAAATCGTTCTAGTTCGAATCTGAGGTAAGAAAAATGCACCCTGTGTATATGTGACATGCATGGCTATTATGGATGCATGTTGGTTGATTATCGAGCATGACATGCATGGCTATTATGATGCATGTTGGTTGATTATTATGTATGACATGCATGACTATTCTTGATGCATGTTGGTTGACTATTAAACGTGACATGCATGGCTGTTATTGGTGCATGTTGGATTGCTGGATATGTTGCATATGATTATTATTGAGGCATGCTGGATGATTAAGTGAGATGCATGTGATGCACGAGAAACATATGATTAGGGCATGCCATGAGTGATGAATATGAGATTGGCCAGAGCTTGAGTCTCTGAGTTTGTGCATGATCATGATTATGCTAGCACTGTTTAGTAAGCATGCTGAATGCCCTACTCTTGGATAATTGGCATGTGATACATATTGATAGCATTGCTTACTTGTGCATGGTACTGACTAATTAGTCAGATTTGGCAAAGGTGCTAGTATCAACTGTGAAGTTGTGACTCATTAGTCAGGTTCGGCAGTGGTACTCGGCACTGGTCACGTTGCACTAACTCATCAGTCAGAATTGGCAAAGGTGTTGGTATCAGCTGTGAAGCTGTGACTTATGAGTCAGGTTCGGCAGTGGTACCGGGCACTGGTCACGTTGCACTGACTCATCAGTCAGAATTGGCAAAGGTGTTGGTATCAGCTGTGAAGCTATGACTTATGAGTCAGGTTCGGCAGTGATACTGGACACTGGTCACATAGCGCTGACTCATTAGTCAGAACGGTCTTAGCGTGGTTCACGCAAGCCAACAGAGATTAGATCTAATCGATCATCAACATTGAATGGCTCAAAGAGCATTAATGCAAGACCGACCTCGAGGGTCGATGAATGAAATATGTGCTTGGAGGTTAGTGGCTTACCTAGCAGCCACTCTCCCTCTTGAATCGTGTGATGTTCACTCATTGGTTTGAAAGTTTTACGCTCAGTGTGATTATAATGATAATCATTTGATAATGTTTATGTATAGTGTTATGTTTTCTTGCTGGGCTTCGGCTCACGGGTGCTATGTGGTGCAGGTAAAGGCAAGAGGAAGCTAGACCATCCTTGAGTTGGAGGGCTTAGGTGATGACATGTACATATGCAGCTGCTCGTCTGTCACGGCCGAGGTTTAAAGTGGAACTAGGGTTGAACCCTGTTTTGCCGCTTAGAACGGCCTGTTGTAAATATTTTCTATAATAAACTCTGAAATTTATGTTTTTGGGATCCCAATGTATATATTAAACGTTTTAGTGAAACGTTACATTCTATCCAAAGTTTTTAATCCCTAAACTGCTAATCATACTTAGTTCACGATTTCGGCCAAATGACTCGATTAGCGAGTTTAGCACTGTTTACAAGGCACACCGTAACGGTCCCAGGAATTGGGGCGTTACAGAAATGCTTATAGGAAATTCTAGAGTAAGCTTATTCTACAAATATCAAGAAAGTTCTAGAGTAAAGTATTCTAGAAATGTCTATGAAGTTCTTAGAGTAAAGTATTCTACAAATGTCTAGAATATTCTAGAGTATTCAAGAAATGTGCAGCAACTTCTAATACTCCTCCTTCGTACACATTTTAATAATTCCAATCAAGTCTCGTAGTAGCTCGAACTTGCCTCTTGGTAGTGCCTTTGTGAATATATCTGCTAACTGTTTTTTAGTCTAGAAATGCTTGAGTTCTATTTCTTTGTTTGTTTCATCTTCTCTGATGAAATGATACTTGATGCTTATATGCTTCGTTCTGTTGTGAAATACATGATTTTTGGCCATTGCGATAGCTGATTTGCTATTGCAGTAGATCTTTGTAACTTCGTCTGGTGATTCTCTCATGTCTTCAAGTATTTTTTTCAGCCATATAGCTTGGCTTGTAGTCATTGTTGCGACAATATACTCTACTTTAGCTTATGATTGCACAATTGTCGCTTGTTTCTTTGATGCCCAGGAAAATATCCCTGATCAAATTGTGAAGGAATATCGTGTCGTGCTTTTCATATCGTTAGGTGATCCTGCCCAGTCACTGTCTGTGTAGCCGATTAGTTTTGAGTCATTGGTGACTCTATACCATATTCCCTAGTTCTTTGTTCCTTGAAAATATATAAGAACTCTCTTGGTTGCTCCTAGTGAACTTGACTTGGTTCGTGCATGAATCTTGATAGAAGGCTGACTGCATACATAATGTCCGGTCTTGTAGCTGTCGGATAGTGTAAGCTGCCAATTAAACTTCAAAACTTCGATTCATCTGCTTTTGGTGAGCCGTCCTCTTTCTCAAGTGCTTTGTTGTTGTCTAGTGGAGTTGATACTGTCTTACTTCCCTCCATTTTGAACTTCTTCAATAGTGTATTTGTATACTTCTTTTGAGAAATGAAGATCCCATCTTCTTTTTGTGTTATTTCAATCCCGAGAAAGTAGTGCATTAAGCCCAAATCAGTCTTCTCAAAATTTTTCATCATGTATTCTTTAAACTTCTTGGCCATATTCTCATTATTGCATGTGTAGATGAGATCATCAACATAAAAAGAGACAATAAGTGTGCCATTCGTTCCTTGAGTCTTAATGTAGAGTGTTGGCTCACTTTTGCTCCTCCTGAAGCCTTGTTCAGTGAAGTAGTTGTCGATCCTGCTGTACTAGGCTCTTGGAGCTTGCTTTAGCCCATATAAAACCTTTTTTAATTTGAGAACTTTATATTCTTGTCCTTGCACCACAAACCCTTGAGGTTGCTCCACAGAGATTTCTTCTTCGAGATAGTTGTTGAGAAATGCTGACTTCACGTCTAGTTGGAAAATCTTCCATTTCCTCTGTGCAGCTAGAGCAATCAAAGCCCTGATTGTGTGGAGCGTGCAACTGGAGAAAATGTTTCATTGTAGTAAAATCCATGTTGTTGTGAGTATCCTTTGGAAAATAACCTTGCTTTATGCTTTTGAATTGAGCCATCTGAATTGAGCTTTATCTTGTAAACCCACTTGACTCCTATAATGTCTTTGTCTTGTGGAAGATCTACAAGCTCCTAAGTCTCATTCTTCTCGATCATCTTTATCTCTTCTTCCATAGCTTTTCTCCATATTTCTTTCTTTTGATCAAATTCAAAGCTTTCTAGCTCCGTAAGCATTAAGTTGCAAGTCTTGTAGATATCTGCTAGGGGTCTCATTCACCTTGGTGCTAATTCTAGAGGAGATTCCGTGTCTTGTACTGGTCCTTGTGTAGTTGGTTGAGTTAAAGATCCAATTTTATCATGGTCTTCATTAATTTCTTGTCTTGGTGGTAGAGGAATGTTGATAGTCTTCCTTTCTACTTTTTCTGTCTCCCAATTGTATGCAACATCTTCGTCGAATCTTACGTCTTGACTGATTATGAGTTTCTTCGTTCCTAAGCTATAGACTCGATAGCCTTTTGATGAGTGCTATAGCCTAAGAAAATTCCTTTCTCAGTCTTCTCATCTAGCTTGCCCTTTTTTCTATTTTGGAATATGTGTGTAGCATATGCAGCTGTATACTTTGGGATGCTTTGCTGATGACTTTCGTCCACTCCAAGCATCAATCGGTGTCTTATCTTCCACAACTTTGGTTGGAAATATATTGAGCAAGTAGACTGCAGTGCTTACTGCCTCTCCCCAAAATTGTTTTTGAAGGCCCTTCTCCACGAGCACAACTCTTGCTGTCTCTATAATAATTTTGTTTTTTTCTTTCAGATACACCATTTTGTTCTGGTGCGTATCCAACCGTAAGTTGATGCTCCATGCCTTCAGCTTCACAGAATTTGTTGAACTCATTAGAAGTGTATTGCTTTAGGTTTTGGTTTGTTGAGTGCGTAGTTGCATGCTTAGGGCTTTGAAGTTTCTGGCATATAGCAGTCTTTTTGACTATTTTTAGTTGCTTTGGGCCCATTTTGACGTTTTAAATGGTAAAAAATGGTCTGTTCCGCACTTTATGTGATTTTTCGTGTTTCTGGACATATTTTCCAAATTTCAGCGAAGTTCATGAACCTCCAGTGATGTTCTTCAGCACCAATCCATTGGTTCTGAGGACACCCCAGTCCCTTTAAATTCCTTCTCTTCTACACCCCGAGCAGTAGTCTTAGGGGTTCTCATTTTGGCCTATCTTTTTTTGGGTCAAGGCGCTAACTGTTTTGTTTTGTTTTAGATGTCCGAAGAGCTTCACACCCTCCATTAACAAGGGTTCTATCACTTCGACAATGAGGTACTGGAGATGGCCCGAGACGCGAGACAAATTCCCGAGAAGATGAAGCAAGTGGTTGCAGAGCAGAGTAGGGCCTTCGCAGTGAGGGAAGACAACACTCCGGTTGTGGAGATGCCTATTTGAGGTGGCATCTTGGAGGAGGAGGCCAACATGGGTCCCTGCCAAGGGACATAATCTATACCACTGATGGATTCGAGGTGGAGGAGCTCCCAAGGAAGCTGAGACACCGGGGAACTCTTAACAAGATTATAGCCCATTTTGGAGTGGACACTCGGGACATGCTGGTGTGCTTGTCTTGAGAGAATGAGAGGGCGCACAAGAGTATCCATGGCCTCGGAGTGTGGAGCATTTCTCACTGCTAGGGCCGAAACCGCAATACCACTCCACAAATACTATGCCAACTTCCTGAAGTTCGTAGGCATAAATCCTTTCAAGCTATCCCCGAACTAGTATTGGGTGTTAGTAGGGCTCTTCATTCTATACAAGTGGTAGAACTGGCCCGCCCCTTCTCCAGTAGAGATCCTTTACGTACACAGCTTCTGAGCTTGACCGAAGAAGGGGAATCATGACAAGTACTATACTTTGATGAAGTATACGTACCCAGGCATATTCTATAAGGCTCCGAGCGGCAACGAGAGCGATGTATGAGACTACAAAGACCATTTTTTCTGGACAAGTGGATTTCCTACATGAATCAATTCGACACTACTCCGCTAGAGTTGGCAAGTCTCTCATCAAACTATTTTTGATAAGTTGTCCTCCCCTTGTGGCTGGTCCTTAGGAGTTGAGTCCTTTGAAGGTCCCTTCTGCTGCACTCGTCACGTGGACGCCTACCATGCGAGGTTTCAAAGAATGTAAAACCTCTTGGACCAGGAGATGAGTCCCGCCTTCCTCTTCATGGAGGCTCATCTGCACTAGTACAGGCTTCTCCAGGAGGGTCAACACATAAGCTCCATGAGCCTGTCCAGCTTCCGTGACTAGAAGAAATCATTAGCGAATGCTAGGATTCACACGGAGTATGTGGCTGCGCAAGCACTCCTACGGTACAACCATAGGATGTGCGAGGAGCACGTGGAGACAGTGCTCACCGTCTAGGCCGCTGTTGAGGCCCAAAAGGATGAGGAGAATGAGGCGGAACTCGAGGCGGGGATATGGTCTTCTTCTATGCCTAAAGGTAAATCCCCCATAACCCTTTACCATGCTAAGCATGTTGGGAAGGGAGTTAGTCCCGACCACATATGGGTTTCATCATCACTTTTCGAGTGCGGGCAAGTCTCGGAACGTCAATGGATGGAGAAAGAGTTTCAAGACTATCAAGACTTGATCGATGTCTTCCTTCGCCACCCGAAGAGAAGACTGTTGGGAATAATTCCCTTAAAGTAGTGAAAGTAGTTCATTATTTATGAAATTTATAAAAGAAATATTTTTACATATAATTAATGTTTATTATTATTGAATAATATTTATATAAAAATCTAAAAATTCATAATTCATTAATGTAGCTTTAATCTTTTATTGGTAGAAGAGGATTAAGATTATAGATAATTAATTAAATAGTTTGTAGTTTATGTTGACGATGAGAACTCGTCAACGATATAAGGTTAGAAAACTCAAACTATATTGCAAAAGATATCTTAGAAGAAGATGGAGAGAACTTGAAGGAGTGAATATGCAGAACTACAATGGAGTAAAAATTGTATATTCCTTAATTGTCTGTGCGTACAAAGAATTTTCCAACCCCTTTGCTAGAGGGGAGAAGATCTATTTATAGATGAGCTCTAATGGCTCCTGATATATTGTGGTCCCAAGGGACAAGTTTGTACATAGGTACATTGTCTCGGTAGTGGTGCAAGACGTAGTGGTGTCAACCTTGGTACATGGTCAGAGGTGTGCAGGTAGTGCCTCCACCCTTTGTACTAACTTCTACTATCACTACCTGTCTAATACGGATGTCAGAGTCACACCTCTATGTTCCTCAGGGTCATACAGCCTGTTCCCATACACGTACCTTGTATCTGAAGGTTGCTCTTGTATAACCTTGCTCCAAATCCCTTTATATTCTGCTAAGTATAAGATGACTTTTAGCCTTGATTGAGATATATATATATGGGAGTCGCACCCCGCTGGTGACACCTTCCTTAGAAAATAGAGAAGGGCCTCATTAGCAGGGTATATGCTCATATCAAAGGGGCGTGGGAGATAAGGCCTTTACATGTTGGTCCGTAAGGGCGAGATGTGAGATGTCTTACTGCGTGGCATCGCGAGATGGTTGGGAGATGGCTGAGGCGTCTCCCTGCATGGCCTCGCGAGATGGTTGAGAGATGCGCAACTCTCTCATGCCATGGGACCCCTTGCGCAATCGGCCCTCGCGCAACGCCCTCGTGTCACGACCCTCTCGCGCCACGGGACCCCTCGCGCAATAGGCCCTCGCACAACACCCTCGCATCATGGCCCTCTCACGCTATGGGATCTCTCGCGCAATAGGCTCTCGCAGAACGCCCTCGCATCACGACCCTCTCGCACCACAGGACCCCTCGTGCAATAGGCACTCGCGCAACACCCTCGCATCACAGGGCCCCTCACGCCTCTCCTTGGGCCTCGCATAGCGAGGGGAACATTCCCAGAGACTCGTATGTGGGTCCTTAGGCATGCGCAAGGGACTTATCGAGGTGACTTTGTGTTGATACATCCTCATACACAGGCCCTTCGAGGGTAAACATTTCTTTAGATATTCTTTGGGAAATTATTCCACAGGCCCTTGGGCACCTATTCAAGGCTGTTGATGTCGCCGCGACACCAAGGAGGCCTCTCCATGCATCGGGCCTCGCTATGCGAGGTTGCCCTCCTTGGCCATGCGCGGCCTTCCATCGGCGCAACATCAAGGGAGCCCCTCCGAGCATCGGGCCTCGCTATACGTGGCTGCCCTCCTTGTCCATGCGCGGTCTTTCGTTAGCGTGACATCAACGGAGCCTATTCATGCGCTTAGCTTCGCTATGTGAGGCCCCATACGTATTGGAGGCCCTTTTCTTGAATGCCTTGCCTCTTCAGTGAATTTCCCACATTCACAGTTTATATTAAAGTTATGGAATCTTTAATTAAACACTGCTAGTACAGTCCACTAGTATTATGAATACATGTGATCTAGATCTGGATCACTGGTGTAGTAGGACATCTTAGTGGAGGTGCTTTATACACTAAGATTGTATAGGACTAGACGAGATATGTATTTAACTCTTTATTAAAATATAGTTTACCTTAAAGAGTTATAATCATATCACTCGATGATCATATGCAGATCGATCTAAATCCTGAAGTTATTATGAACTCCTGTTTATATCATTTGAGTCCTTTGATTCACTCGTTAGGATTTTTCAGAATGATCAAGCTAAAAACTTTTGTTTTGGGGACTCATTGGTATAGATGGTTGGGAACATAATATACAGATACATAATCCAAGTCTCCTTCTTTTAAGATTGAATAATTGTTCCTTTAAGGGTTAGTTATGGAACTGAACAGTTTGAGGCCTCTAATTTATAAAATGTTTATAAATTTACTGTTCGCTAGTGAATTAATGGTACTTAAGGATAAAGAGTAATTAGATGGGCAAAACAGTAATTTAACCTAGCTCTAATTATGAACCAATTATTGGAGGATTGAATTGCATGAAATGATTATATCAATGGACACTTAATAAAGTACTCAGTAAATATAAGTCTATAATTACAAGAGTGCAATCACAAATTTTTAGTGGAATAATATTGTGATTAATAAATAAGATTATTATATTATAGATCTTTAATTAATAATATAAATTTATTAGAGCTTGGAATCATAGGTTCATAGGTCCCCGGATCGACTCTATAAACACTGTATAGGGTAAGAGCAACATTAGAACAAGTATGGGTATATTTGTCAAGAAAATTAGTTTTTGAGCAAATACATAATTATGAAAAATATATTTATTATTTAATTAACTGTAATTTTCATAATTATTAATTAATTAAATAAAATAATTAATTTTGACAGAATTATGTCATCTTATTTTAAATTATGGAAATTTAAATTTAAATTATTGATTTGAAATAAGTCAGATATCTTATCTGGGTTGTTAGATTGATTTTGAATCAATTTAAATTCAATTAATATATTTTGAATATAATGATAGATAATATCTATTTTTAATTGAATTAATTAAAATTGTATAAATTAATAAACCCTAGATGACTAATATAAATATATATTATTATATTTCTCTCAACAAGATACAGATCGTAATATTCAGTTTGACTGAAAGAAATAGTTTTTCAAGGGAGAAAAATAAAGAGAGAAAAGAAATTATTTCAACCATTATCTTTACCCAAAATCCATTGATCTCATGTGTTAAGAATATCAATGGAGTTCTATATTGTCCCATTGAATCTCTACGTGCCCACACACGTCCTGTTCTGTTAAGACTACGATCTGGAAGACTTTGGTGCGAGTTTTGCATGCTTGGATAAGATGATCGTTTATTATACAAGAAGATAGCAATGAGACTTGATAGGCTTCAAGAGGTAAATCTTCTTATGTTAGATTAAGATATATAAATCATAAGATCGTTTATATATAATTTTTTTTATATATAAATTTTTTGTAATCTATTAGGGCCATAAATTGCACTCTGCTGCGAACTCGAAAAATTTGTTTCTAACAAAGACTTCACCCCCGATGATTCGTGCCTCTGGACGAGGTGACGTCCATGCATGCAAGGTGGTTTTGTCAATATGAGACAAACACCACGTAGGAGATGGGCCAACTCGCGAGAGTTTTCCCACTCCACTGTTCACCCGGAGGAGCCTATAGTGGTGGGGCTCCCGAGGAGACTCTACACACTTAGATCTTCTTATATACATTTGTCATTTCATTTTCTTTATTATTATTTCTCTTTCCTTCCCTTCGAGTGTAACAAACTCCTTTCTTTTTTGCATACCACATGGGCTTGTCTGATTACATTTAGGCAAAACATCAGAGGGTGTTGGGGCCCGACGGCATCAGGAGCAGTGCTTCCATCCCCGACAGCTGTTCTCCCAGCCCCGACGACTGTCCCCCCAGCCCCAACGACCCTTGAAGCTTCTGCGGCTGGTCCACGGGTCCTTTCCTTGGGGCCAATGGTGCTCGGAGCGGTCATTGACCTAGAGAGGTTCACCTTACACGATGAGGGGCCTTCTCGTAAGGGAAAGGAGATCCCTTCCTCCGAGATGACACCTCGCCTCGTCATCTACCCTAAGCACTACGAATGGGAATAGTTGGAGAGGCATAAGTGAGTAGTTGAGTACTTCAATGCTTGTATTGACGAAGGGAATGAGGACTTCAAAGTCGTGGTAGAGTATCTGCGCGAAGACAAACCGTAGACCTCGATGCCGCCTCCTAGTCGTGAAGAGCTGGAGCCTTTCCTTACGGGGGGGGTGGGCGACCGAACAGCTCTGCTAGCGGCGGAGCTTCTCTAGGGACTAGCGAGGTCCCTGTATGAGATGCCGTTTCGAAGCTACGCCCGTTGTGGCAGTGATAACGAGATATCAATCCTCATCATCTACCGCTACACCACTTTGCGGGTAAGTACACTTGAGTTTCTCAAAATTTCCTTTTTTAGCCAAGTCCTTTCTTCGAGCTAACTTTTTTTGTTGTGCAGGCCACGTCGTTTTGTCATAGGCTTGATGAGAGCTCAGGGAGACCTCAATTCCCATGGAGGAGCACTCGTGGCTCCAGAAGGCCATGGAGGACGAGAAGACTCGTGCGTTTGAACTGGAGAACCAATTGGCGATGGAGCGATCCAATTTGCAATCTCTCAAGCACACTTCCTCAAAGTTGTTGGAGGATACGGCGGGCCGCACCCAAGCTTTGGAGGAAGCCACCCACAAGGTGTTGGAGGAGCTTGCAGTTGTTCAGGAGGAGCTTCGTATCACCTGCGAGGAGTCATCCAAGAATTTTGCAGAGGCCATGAAGGCCTGAAAGGAGGCTGCATTGACAGCTTTGTGAGTCGAGGCAGCTGCTAAGGAGTTTGAGGACCTCAACCTTCAAACTGAGGACCTGAAACTTCAAATTTAGGAGCTAACAAAATAACTCTATGTGATGGCTGAGGACACCGTCTACGTTGCATGGAAAAGTAATAGGGAGATGGACTTGCCATTCTCGAGGAAGCCCAACATGAGAATGTTGCTTGAAGAGCGACTTCAGATAGACGAGGCTAAGGCACCCAAGGAACAAGAGGCCACGACAGCAGGTCAGACTCCCAAGGCTGATCCTGTGATCGAGATTATGACAGAGGTTCCTCAGGGCAAGTAGGCCCTTGTAATTTTTTATTTTTACTTTTGATAGGCCTGCGTGCCATTCACTTTTGGGGTACAAACAAATTTATTATTCGAGCCCCCGAGCACAATTGTAAATACTTTTCCCTTATTTCTTTGTGAATGGATTTTGCTTGCACTATTCCTTCGCCCTCATTGCTTTATCATTCAACACATTTTTAGTGTTTAGTAACTGTGGAATTTGGTCTTACAAACCTGATAAGGTTTTAACATCTAATTCAATGTAACCTAATGCCACGAGAATATTAAACCTTAATCCGTCCACTACTTGTGGGCCTTAGTCTTCAAGACTTAGTTCTTAATTGCCTTAGTCAGTCCAACTAGGGACTTGTGCTCGAGTTCGACTCACCTAGTATTATGATGCTTTTAAGCACTCAGTGTTGCTTCCTAGGCTTGCGATCCTCAGGAGTAACTTTAGTGCGCTATCAAGTAGGAGCACTCGACTTTGTCCTTACACCCACGAGTTCCAACAACTAATGTCTTAGGGTGTTACTCCTTAGGCGCGTAGTCCTCAGGAGGTTACACTAGGTCATTTTTCTGGCTTCGCCCCTGAGTAAAGATTACTTAGTTTTTGGAAATTGGGAACCTGCTGCCAGTCCTTGGGCTCATAGTCCCCAGGATGTGGGTCGAGTTCTCTGCCCTTTTAGGCCAGGCCTTGTGATCAAGTTTTTGAGAACTTGAAGCTTGCGCCCAAGTATTATTGACTCGGGCTTCCATTCACTTTTCGTGATTTAGGAATTGGTTAGTGCTCCTCAGGCGCATGGTCCTCAAGAGATAACCTTAAGTTCACTCTCATGTTACTTGGATTTTTTCAACGCTATGCTTTGTTCCCCATGTTTGTTATCTTTGGGATCATGTGACACTTGACCTACTTGTAAATATGGAATTTTTTCCTTGTGAATTCTATTCACAAGTGAAGCTCTATGTTACGAGACATCCTGAAAGGGCATCACATGATGGTGAAGGAGTTGGGGTAAGAGAGTCACCCTCACTAGGCGAGGGACTTCGGCCACTCGCTGATCCAAACTTCACCCTCGCTATGCGAGGGCCCCTAGCTGGCCATCCTCGTGCGCCCCATTCCAGCAGGCATCAAGCCTCGTCCACACTCGAAGGAAGAGCATCAGCCTCGCTATGCGAGGGACCCTCATAGGCCCCTAGCCTCATGTCTATGCGATCCGCATAGGCCGGCCCTGACCCTCGGCACCTCGACTTCTCAAGAGCCTCCTTGGCACAGACATGGGATCACTTAGGGGAATCTTGTTGATAGGCCAAACGAATGTGGAGCATTTAACGGGAATTGATGAGGACCACCGAGTACGGAACACGTGCGCTGACACGGGGTGTACGGTTATGGAGAGAACAGAGGCACGACCCTATGATCTGCGTCTGAGGAGTAGTGGCGGTACGGACCTGTACGAAGAGTGGTGAGACCACTGGGACACCCTCGACCATGCGCCAGAGCCGACAGTACTATGTCCAAGGCCACGACTCTGACACCATCAGGGTAGACACCACTACGCCCTGAGCCACTACTTTATCAGAGTACCTATGTACGTCCCAGTGGTCTGGGACTTGTTTGTATCCTGGGCCAATAGAGCCTCCCCTATAAATAGGCTCCAACCCCTCAGGCTAGGGGGTGGGAAAACTGAATGTAAAAAGGAGACTTATAAAATATATGCTTCTGGTTCTCATGCTTACCTGATTTTTCTCCTGTTGTTTAGAGTTCTTTCTATCTAACTCATAGCTTCTTAGAGTATAGAGATTGAAGTTTTCTAACCATCAATCGTTGACGAGTTCTTACCGTCAACACTACTCAACTTATAACAAGCTTAGTTTCCTAGGTCATGGGTCTTCCAATACTACGGTTAACTCCCTAGGTTCTGACACCAGGCTTTTGCTCATGAAATCTTAGTTTCCTAGGACACTTTCAGTGTTACTCTTGTGGCACGTGGTCCTCGAGAGGTTACACTGAACAAAGTTTCCCCTCAAGTGTGGATGACTTGGGGATTCGTTTGCTACCGGAAGTCGGGAACCTGTAGTTGGTCCTCGAGACACATCTCAAGTTCTTCGCCCATAGGTTACTTGCTTTTTTAGCCTGCTTATGCCAGCTTTGACACTAGGCCTGCTCCGATCATGATAAGCTTAGCTTCCTAGGTCACGCTCTATGAGCCTTGTGATCGAGTTTTTGGAAACTTAACGCTTGCGCCCAAGTACTGCTGACTTAGGCTTCTGTTCACTTTTCGAGATTTAGGAACTGATTAGTGCTCCTCAGAAGCATGGTCCTCAAGAGATAACCTTAAGTTCACTCTTGTCCTACTTGGATTTTTTCAATGCTAGGGTTTGTTCCCCAAGTTTTTATCTTCGGGATCTTGTGACACTTGGCCTACTTCGCTCATAACAAGCTTAGTTTCCTAGGTCATGGGTCTTCCAATACTAAGGTTAACTCCCTAGGTTCTGACACTACTTATTCCATTCATGAGAAGCTTAGTTTCCTAGGTAACTTTCAGTGTTACTCTTGGGGCACGTGGTCCTTGAGAGGTTACACTAAAAGAAGTTTCCCCCCGAGTGTGGATGGCTTGGGGGTCCGTTTGCCTATTAGAAGTCAGGAACCTATAGTTGGTCCTCGAGACACAACTGAAGTTCTCCACCCATAGGTTACTTGGTTTTTTAGCTTGCTTGCTTCACTCATGATAAGATTATCTTCCTAGGTCACGCTCTGTGAGCCTACTTACCCCAGCGTTGACACCAGGCTTGCTCCACTCATGATAATCTTAGCTTCCTAGGTCACGTTCCACAAGCGGCTATCTTGCGAAGAGACTCAGCTATGCCCCCAAGTGATTGAAGACTAGTCTGCATTCACTTGTCCAAGTCAGGGAGCATGTACACCTCGGGAAGAAAAATTACTAAATTAAAATTTAAAATACAAGTAGTTTCTCTGAATTTATTCTATCCTGTTTTGCACTCACGATTTCCATTAATTGTGCGCAGAGGCTACAAAATGACTACAAAACTTAGAAAATAGATTGCTTATATTACTGGTAATACTGGAAAATGTGCTCGACATTCTAGGCGTGGGGCACTAACTACCCACCTAGTCAGGCCAACTTGTACGTCCTTGGACATACGACGCTCTCGACTTGATACAGGCCTTCCCAATTAGGACCCAATACTCCAGCACCAGGATCTTTGGTGGCTAAGAAGACTCTAGCACCAGCACCAACACCAAATCTCTGACCCCAAACTTCCTATCCTTCACTTTAGAGTTGAAATATTTGGCCACCTTATGCTGGTAGGATGCTACTCCAAGCTGTGAAGCTTCACAGAACTCCTCCACAAGGTCCAGAGACTCTCAGAGTAAAGCGTGGTTTGTTGTTGGATTTTAAGTATCTCGTCGTTGTGTGGAGATTGCCACCTCGATTGGGAGCATGGCTTCATATCTGTAGGCAATTGAGAATGGCAAGTGGCCGGTAGAGGTCCTAGAAGTGGTGCGATAACTCCACAATGCCTTAGGCAGCTCCTCGAGCCATGCGCCTTTCGCTTTTTCCAGCCTCTTCTTTAGGGTGGCTTTAAGCATCTTGGTGACAACTTCAACCTGTCTGTTTGCTTGCATGTGGGCTATGAAGAAAAAGCTCTTCATGACTCCATGCCTTTGACAGAAATGTGTGAACAACTCACTATCAAATTGCAGCCTGTTGTCAAAGACTATCTTTCTTGGGAGCCCGTAGTGGCAAACGATGTTCTTAATGACGAAGTCTAGCGCCTTCTTGGAAGTGATTGTAGCGAGAGGTTCGGCTTCGACCTACTTCATGAAGTAGTCGACCACCGCAATAATGTACTTCACTCCCCCCTTTCTAGTAGGAAAGGACCCGATAAGGTCAATCCCCCAGACTGCGCAGGTCCAAGGACTTGTCATCTGAGTGAGCTCATTTAGAGGAGCTCGGGGTATGTTGGTGAAGCGTTTGCAACTGTCGCACTTCTTGATGTAGTTCATCGCATCACTATTCATAGTGGCCCAGAAGTATCCTTGTGTTAATATTTTCTTGGCGAGGCTCTGCCCCCCAGCGTGGTCCCCGTTAAAGTCCTCATGTACTTCTCAGAGTATAAGGATGGCTTTCTGCTTGGATACACAACGGAGAAGGGGCAATGAATATCCTCGCTTGTACAACTTGTTGTCCATTATGATGTACTAGGGGACTCGGTAAAGCTGCTTTCTTGTCATGCGGTAACTCTCCGGGGACTAGGTACTTCACAATAGGCTCCATCCATCTGTCCTGAGGCTGGACTGCTTCTACCTCCTCGTGGGTTAAGATGATTGGGGGTTTTGCTTCAATCCCCACTATACCTCAAATTGTACTGCTAATTCCTAATTAAATCCACAAATCTCAAATATTTCTCCTAATTAATTCCATTTGCCAATAAATCTCGGTAGTTTTCCGAATTACCAAAATACCCCTAGGCTTACCCCGAGCTGGGTGTTTATACCCGTTGTGACTTTTCTGCTAAATGCTCAAAAGGATCGAATCAAGCCATATATCTCAAATATATCCACATAATAGCATGCTCTCAAACACATGGCATATAAAATTACAATATCCTTAACGGGTCAAAATTATGAAAATGCCCATTTTAACAATAGCGGGTCTTTAAGGACATTTAATACACATAAACATGCAAAAACAGTCATGTCATAATATAACTCATATAATTGACATAATCACACACACACACACATATATATATATTCAATTAAAATCACATAACTCCAATTATGCCCTCCCAGCACACTAACTAAGGTACTAAACCTTATTAGAAGTTTCAGGACATTACAACTATCCCTGCCTAATAGAAATTTTGTCCTCAAAATTTACCTGAACAACTCAGGATACCGATCCTGCATATCTGACTCTAGCTCCCAAGTCGCTTCCTCTACCTTGTTGTTCCTCCATAACACCTTCACCAAGGCAAAAGTCTTATTCCCCAAGACTTTATTCTTTCTGTCCAGGATCTGTACTCGCCTCTCCTCATAGGACAAATCTTGATCCAATTTCAGGTTCTCATAACTAAGTACTTGTGTGGTATACGACACATACTTCTGAAGCATTGATACATGAAACACGTCATGAACCCCTAATAGAGCTGAAGGCATAGACATTCTATAAGCTACTTGCCCAATCCTTTCCAGGATCTCAAAAAGTACAAAAAACCTATGGCTTAGCTTCCTTTTATTCCTAAACCTTTTCACCCCTTTCAGCGGTGAAACTCTGAGGAAAACATAGTCTCATACCTGGAACTCTACATTTATGTGCCTCTGATACGAATAACTTTTCTGCTACTCTGTGATGCAAGGATCTGAGCTCTATTCTTCTCAATAGCTTCATTGGTCCTCTGAACTACCTCAGGACCAAGATACTTGGTCTCACCCATTTCTTCCCAATGGATAGGTGACCTACACTTCCTACCATACAACATCTCATACAGAGCCATTTCGATAGTCGACTGGTAACTGTTATTCTAGGAAAACTTAAGCAAGGCAAGATACCTACTCCAGGATCCCACAAAATGTAGTGCACATCCCTGTAGCATATCCTCCAATATTAAAATCGTCCTCTCAGACTATCCATCTGTTTGAGGATGGTAAGCTATACTGAACCTCACTTATGTACCCATATCCTTCTGTAGACCTCCCTAGAAATTGGAAGTAAAGGTGGGGTCCCGATCTGATACTATAGACTTCAGAGCCCCTTGGAGACGAACAATATCCCTAACATACAACTCAACATACTTATCCACACTATAATTTGTCCTTACAAGCAGAAAATGAGCTGACTTGGTATATCTGTCTACAATCACCCATACCGAGTCATGTTGGCCCACCGTTCTAGGCAAGTCTACCACAAAATCCATAGTGATGAAACTCATCCAAAATCTCTCGTCTAATACCAGCATCCATCAGAACACAAACACGATCCTTGTATCTCAACATATCTGTCTCAGAAATAGTAAAATCCTTAGCCACTCCAGCTATGACGTCTCCCCGATGCTTCTCTAACTGAGGATCATTCCTCTGAGCTTCTCTTATCCTCTGAAGGAGTATAGTGTGAAGAGTGATGTTGGCCAAACGACCCACAACGAACTCTATCCCAGCTCTGGTCATATCTTTTGCCAATTATCCTGATATCTGTCTTAAACTAAACATTTGTCTCGGACCTCTCCGACTCAAAGCATCTACCACTACATTGGATTTTCCTGGATGGTAGAGGATTTCACAGTCATAATCCTTTACCAACTCCAACCAACGTCTCTGTCTCATATTCAGATCCTTCTGTGTGAAAAATTACTTCAAACTTTTATGGTCAGTATAGATATCGTACTTCTCCCCATACAAATAAGGTCGCCACACCTTCAGTGTGAATACCACTGTTGCCAATTCTAAATCATAAGTAGGGTATCGCTGCTCATAATCCTTTTGTTGTCGTGAAGCATATGAAATCACCTTCCCAGCCTACATAAGAACACAACCTAATCCCTGTCTCGATGCATTGCAGTAAACCACAAACTTTTCATGATCTGAAAGAAGACTCAATATCAAGACAGTGATCAACCACCGCTTCAATTCTTGGAAACTGTTCTCACATTTTCAGACCAAACAAACTTCAAATTCTTGCATATTAGTTTGGTCAATAGTGTAGCAATCCTCGAGAACCCTTCCATGAAACGCTGATAGTACCTAGCCAAACCGAGGAAACTCCTAATCTCTGAAGCACTGTTTGGCCTTGCCCATTCCCTCATTGCCTCTATCTTGGCCGAATCCACCTTAATCCCATCCTTACTCATAATATAACCTAAGAATGTCACCCGAGGCAACCCAAACTCACGCTTCTTAAACTTAGCATACAACTTGTGCTCCCTCAACTTTTTATATTACTAACCAAAGGTGCTGCTTGTGCTCTGCCTCTGTCTGAGAGTAGACCAGTATATTATTGACGAAAACAATCATAAATTTGTCCAAATAATCCTTGAATACTCTGTTCTTCAGGTCCATGAATGTTGCTGGAGCATTGGTCAATCCAAATGACATAAACAAGAATTCATAATGCCTATAACTCGTGTGAAAACTTGTCTTCAGAATATCCTCCTCTTTGATCCTCAGCTGGTGATAGCCACATCGAAGATCAATCTTTGAAAACACTATCTTACCTTGCAACTGATCAAAAAGTCATCAATCCTAGGCAACATATACTTTTTCTTAATGGTCAGTTTATTCAACTCTATGTAATCGATACACATCCTCAGTGACCCATCATTCTTCTTGACAAACAGCACTGGCGCACCCCATGGAGAGAAGCTAGGTCTGATGAATCCCAAATCAAGTAATTTCTACAACTGAATCTTTAATTCCCTTAACTCTGCCAGTGCCATTCTGTAAGGTGCCCTGGATACTGGTTCTGTCCCTGGTGCTAACTCAAATACAAACTCGATCTCTCGATGCGGTGGCAACCTTGGCAAATCCTCTGGAAACACATCTAGGAACTCATAAACCAATCTGGTCTCCTTTGGCCCGATTGGTACAACCTTGGTGGTATTCACCACCTTAGCTAGGATCCCTATGCAACCTCCTTGCAATAGGTCAATAGCCTTAAGTGCCGAGATCATAGGAACATGATGCCTATTCACAGTACCCACAACACACAAACGAGTCCTCTCCCTCTGACTCAAAAGTCACCATCCTCCTTTTACAATCAATAGTCGCCCCATACTTGGCCAAACAATCCATGACCAAAATCATATCGAATTCCTCCATGGCGAACTCAACCAAGACCACTGACAACTCCTTACTATCAACCTCTACTGGTAGAGATTTAATCCATCTCCTAAAATCTACCAACTCCCCAGTAGGCAATAGGGTCCCAAACCCCACATCCTACAAATTGCAAGGTCTACATAGTCTATCAATCACTCTACTGGATACAAAGGAATGTGGAGCAACATAATCAATTAATACAGTACAAGTAGAGCTAGCACTAGAAATTTAACATGTCACTATCGAGGGACTAGCCTTAGTGACTGACTGGGTCAGCATGAACACTCAGGGTGGAGTCAAACTGCCGCCCTTCTTCTGTTCCTCTTTCCTTAGTGGCGGGTAGTCTTTCTCGAGATGCCCCACTACCCCACAAAGGAAGCATGCCTTAGCAACAAAATTCTCCCAAATTATGCCTCTTGCACTTGGCGCACTCTGGATATGTTCTCCAGGCCTCATTGCCACCCTGAGCAACTTGAACCCTTCAATCTGAACTAGGAGTAGTGGAAGTGTCTGAGGTCTTCCTCTTCTGCTCACTAGGGGTTCCGCTCCTACCAGATCTAGAAAATGACAGCACCACCCTTTGGGCATCACGCCTAGTAGCGCTATCGCGACAAATATTATCCTCTACACCCTTAGCAGTGAGGGCCTTCTCAAATACCAGATCATATATGGTAACTCTAGGCACTGAGGTAATCCTGACATCTCGTGCTAATATGGGGTTTAATCCTCGAACAAATCTCTTTCTTCAAGCAGCATCGGTTGGAAACAAGTCAGATGCAAACGTAGCCAACCTGTCAAACTTTAGGGCATACTTAGTCACATACATGTTGCCATGAACCAACCTGGTGAACTCATCCACCTTTGCAGTCTGAACTGCATCATTATGATACTTCTCATCGAGCAAATCTCGGAACTCATCCCAACTCAAAATAGCAATGTTTTGGGTCTGAGTTACAACCTCCCACCAGATGCAGGCATCATCATGTAACATATATGTGGCACAGGCCACTCTATCGTTGCCTACCACCCTCATAAAATTTAGGATATAGGTGATCGTACTCATCCACTGCTCAGATTATAGTGGGTTTGGACCTCCTTCAAAGGTAGCAGTGTATTGTTTCCAGAACATCTCATAAAGTGGCTCCCACCTATTCTCAATTTCTGGCTATCCCAGAACTGGTGCCACAACAGGTGGTACAACTGGTGCAACATTCCCTTGTGGAAATTGCTGTCTCAGTTGTTGAATCTCATCTTCCTGTCTCTATAACCTTACTTGCATTTTAGAAAACATCTGCTGCCAGTTCTGAGGGGCTGGTGGAGGATTTTGACCCTGGTTATCATCTCTAGCCTCAATCTCTACGGCGGCTAGTTGATTTCATCGCCTTGGAGGCATAACTCTCCAAGTATATCTCAATCAACGACTCGAATTATCAAGCAATGATAATGGTGCCTAGCACCATCCCGTGGTCCAAAACCGAACAAATAAGCATTCACATTCAACAACAGTGCTAATAAGCACGTTCTTAATATTCATAAGAAACAATAGTGTTGATAAGCACATCTTCAACATCCACATAACAGTCAAGGGCCAGGACCTATCAGTATAGTTCATGCTTCCTATTCTAACATGCATATAAGGCATATAAATAGAAATTTAGTAGTTAAACACATATGTAACACATTAGTTATCAAACCGCGAGTCTAGCTTATCTTTAGCGGTGAGCGTACATTTTCAGCCAGTCTTCAAGAAATTCTAACCTTGATGGCTCTGTTATCAAAATGTAACGTCATACTAATCCAGGACCATTACATTGTGTATTTAAAATTGTTCTTAACTCGTTAAGCGAGTCATTTGGACTTTAAACGTTTTATTAAAGATAAGTAACAATTTAGGTATTAAAAATTTTGGTCGAAAGATTTAAATTTTTTATTTAAGAGTTAAATATGTACAAGGATACCAAAAAGAGTTTGTAAACAAAATACATCATGTTCAGAGTTACAAAAATAGTCGACATAAGCGGCAAAAGCTGGGCTCAAACCCTAGCCCCTCAAAAGTTATCCTGCCCGTGGCAGTTGAGCAAACTGAGCATGTACGCGCCGCATCTAGAGCTCTCCAACACATGGCTAGTCCAGTTTAGCCTTGCCCTTACCTGCACCATAAAGCACCCGTGAGCCTAGGCCCAACAAGAAAACCTAGTTTAACATAAACATATATTCAATAACATGTAAATCATAATTAACATGCTTCATAGTTATAAACTAACTCATGCAAGCATTAAACAAATACACGGCACATGCCGAGTGAGTGCATACCTGTAATGTCCTACTACTTAGGGATTGTTACACTGTGTATTTTAAATAGTGCTAAGATCACTAAATGAGTCATTTGGCCATAACTATGTAACTAAATGTGATTAACGGTTAATGGCTAAAATTTTTGGTCAAAGTTACCATCGTTTCATTAAAATGTTTACTTCATACATGGGATCCCATAATACATTTAAAAGGTTAACTACAATGAAAAAAAGTTACAACTTGCCGACCTAAGCAGCAAAATAGGGTTTGGCCTTAGTTCCTCTTTAAACCCTCGACCGTGGTGGTCGAGTAGCCGCATACGTACACATCGTCACCTAAGCTCTCCAACTCAATGATGGTCCAACTTTCTTTCCCCTTCACTGGTACCATATATCACCTGTGAGCCAAGACTTAGCAAGAAAAATTAAACATACTCATAAGCAGTTAATAACATATATCCAAATTATAATAAGAATGCCTAGTAGTAATAACCCTACTCATGCATGCATACTATCCATATAAATGACTACAATGTCATATGGGACCAAATGCCCTAATAAATCATTAACTGAATCATATCGAGGTCCATTGCCCAAGTACATGACTAATAAGTCACACTGGGGCTCAGCGCCCTAGGATTTGGGACTAATAAATCACCCATGGCTCTTTGTCATATCCTCTGTATAACTAGCCTTGGATCTGGCCCAGCATACCTGGCGCCGAGTTTGCCATGACCAATAAGTCGGTCAAGTGTATAATGCGCTCCTAGTTAGACATAACCATATCGACCAGCACTCAGCGCGCTATTTCTGTCCTTGACTCATAAGTCAATACTTTTATACTAGCACTCAGTGTGATAAGGTCTTCCTTGACTAAAAAGTCAATGCTTTACGACCAGCACTCAGCGTGCTAAGGTCGTCCTTGACTAATAAGTCACGACTAGCACTCAACATGCTGAAGCCATCCTTGACTAATAAGTCAATGTTTTACGACTAGTACTCAACGTGCTACAACCATCCTTGACTAATAAGTCAATGCATTACGACTAGCACTCAACGTGCTAAGGCCATCCTTGACTAATAAGTCAATGCTTTACGACTAGCACTCATCGTGCTAAGGCCATCCTTGACTAATAAGTCAATGTTGGGGCCCAGCCCTAGGATATGGGACTAATAAGTCACCCCGGGGCCCATTGCCCTATCCTATGTATAACCACCCTTAGAGCTGGCCCAATGTACCTGGTGCTTAGTTTTTCACGACCAATAGATCGGCCAAGTGTATGATGCGCTCCTAGTTAAGCTTAACAAGAATGACCAGCGCTCAGTGCGCTATTGTCTCCCTTAACTAATAAGTCAATGCTTTTCTACTAGCGCTCGACGCTATTGTCGTCCTTGACTAATAAGTCAAGCCTTTCTCAATTAGATCATGAAGACCAACATATATCACATATCAAATATCCAAGTACAAAGCATTCAACATGCTTAATCAATAATCACAAGCATAATCATAATTATGCGCATTCTCAGGCGTTCATGCCCTAATTCATATTCCTGTTCAAAAATTCGAGCCAAGCCATAATCACATGTATCATATACTGGATGCAGTTTTCTTACCTGTGGTCCAAGTACATGTTACCAATGAACAACCCTCAAGCACGATCTTGGTTCTGAGTCCTTAGCGATAACCTAGTCACAACCATAATAAGGGAATCTCATCAATAACGAGTAAACACAGGCTTCCGGATTGAGCCCTAGCCTTCGAGACATCGAATCCTACTAAACCAGGTAGTAGGATTGATCTCGAGCCCTTAGGTTTGAGTTCCCATCACTAAAAACCCATTTTGGCAAAAAAATCCCCTTAAGTGCCACGACCACAAGCCTTTGAGTCGTGGCTCGCCCAAGACAGAGGCCCATCCTCTTTTCTGCCTGCACCCTGCCCCGCGGCGCGCCTACCAGGCACCACGACCCAAATTTCCCAACAATGAGGTGCTTCTCCTTCGTCAAGCTTGAGTTGCGGCGCCCAAGAACAGGGTCCCGAACTGACCTGGAACCCAGTCATTTCCTCCATTTTTCTAATAAAAACGTAAAATACAATCAAAGCTTAAAAACTTAAAGCTTAGATTACCTCCAATTAAGTCTTTTCCTAGCTAAATCCTCCAATTATCAAGCTTCTAATCTTCCCTAGAATCGTTATGACTCTAACCTTGCTTGAATCCGAGTCCTAAAACTTGAGTTTCCTTCGAATATGCTATCGAACAACAAAAAAAAAAAACGAGAGAGAGAGAGAGAACACTGACCGTACTTTTCTTTCTGATAGGTTACTTTGAGCTTAAGTAACCTCTAGTAAAACCCAAGGCTTGGGGTCCCAAAATCACCCCGAGGGTAAAATAGTCAAAATCCTCAGAATTCCTTCCTGATCTCACTAACTCTCAATATATCATCAAATAATTGATCCCATTACCCAATAACCCAGTAATGTAATAAATATCCAATATACCCCTTGGCTCACACCGAGTCAAGTATGGGCCTCGTAGTGACTTTCCCATTAGCTTGCTCCCTAGGATTGTCTTGTGCCGAGTAACTCAAATATATCCACATAATGATGTGGTCCCGCACATATATCACATATATGCCAAATATACTCATAACGGGCCAAATTATGAAAATTGCCCTTTTAATTAGAAATGGGCCCGCATGCATATTTAATACACCTAAACATGCATATCAAGTCATATCATAATATAACTCACATAATCATATATTGATACACATATATATCACATAATCACATAATTTCCATAATTTGTCATCCTGGCCCCCTAATCAAGGCGCTAAGTCTTATTAGATAATTTGGGATGTTGCAACTATCCCCTCATTTTGTCATCAAAATTTTACCTGAACTGCCCGTGATATAGATCCTACATATCTGATTCCAGTTCTGAGGTCTTTCCCTCAACCTTACTGTTTCCGTATAATACTTTAACCAAAGGTATAGTTTTCTTCCTTAGAACCTTATCCTTTCTGTCTCATATCTGGACTGACCATTCCTCATAGGATAACTCTGCCTCCAGTTCCAAATCCTCATAACTGAACACATGAGACTCATCTAATACATGTTTCCTCAACATGGAAATATGAAATACATTGTATACGATTGAAAGTGCAGAAGATAAGGCCAATCTATAAGCCACCTGACCAATCATCTCTAGGATTTCAAATGCTCCTACAAATCTAGGGCTCAACTTGCCCTTATCTCCTCACCCCTTTCCATGGTGATACTCTAAGGAAGACATAATCTTCCACTTGGAACTCCACGTTCCTGCATTCCAAATTAACATAACTTTTCTGTCTATTATGAGAAGCGAGCATCTGAACTCTAATCTTTTCAATAGCCTCAGTGGTCCTCTGAACTACCTCAGGACCCAAATATATCCTCTCACCCATCTCATCCCAGTGAGTGGGCGATCTACACTTCCTACCATACAACATTTCTTAAGTTTCCACTCTAATAATCAACTGGTAGCTATCATTATAGGACGATTCTATTAGAGGAAAATATTCATTCTAGGACCCTTCAAAGTCCAATATACATGCTCTCAGCATGTCTTCCAATAACTGGATAATCCTCCCTGATTTACCATCAATTTGAGGATAATAATCTGTACTGAACTCTAGCTGTATACTTATCGCCTTCTGTAACCTTCCCCAAAACTTGGAGGTAAAGATAGGGTCCCTATCCATCAAGATAGACCTTAAATTCCTAAGAAGACGTAATATCTCTCTCACATAGAGATCTTCATATAGGTCAACTTTATTATTCATCCTCACTGATAAAAGTTAGCTGACTTTGTATATTGGTCCATAATGACCCATAATGAATCATACTAGCCCACTATCCTGGGCAACCCCATCACGAAATCCATCGTGATGTCCTCCCACTTCCACTTTGGGATACCAAAGGTTGTAATGGCCTTACTATTTTATGATACTATACCTTGACCTACTAACAAGTCTAGCTCTTTTCCACGTACCCTCTTCGTCCTAGGCGACCAATAATAAGCTTCCAGATCTTGGTACATTTTCATGGTGCCTGGATGAATAGAATAAGGGGTAGTATGAGATTCATCCAGAATCTCCTGTTTAATCCCAGTGTCCATCGGATCCCATGTCTTATCCTTAAACCTTAATAAACTTATACTTGACACTGTATAGTCCTTAGCTAATCCAGCTAAAACAGTCCCCTCCAATCCTTCCCATCTGTGGGTCGCTCAACTATTTTCCTTTGAACTTCTCTAAAAGAGTAAACTCAAGTGTAGTGTTGCCCAACTGGTCCACCAGTGACTATACTCTAGTTATGGTCATATCTTTCAACTAACATGATGCATAGGCAATCACCTTTTTCTGTCTGTATAAGAACACAATCCAAATTCTGTCTCAAGGTATTACAACAAACCATAAACTTGTTGTGATCTCTGAGGCATTCCTTGGCCTTGACCAATATTTGACTAAGAGTATACTGCAATATCGTCAATAAAGATGATCACAAACCAATCCAAATAAACTTTGAACACCCTGTTCATCAAATCCATAAATGCTACCAGGGCATCAAACATTCCAGAAGACATGACTAAAACTCATAATACCCATAACTGGTACGAAAAGCAGTCTTCTGCATATCTTTCTCCCTAATCCTTAGCTGGTGATAACTAGATCAAAGATCCCTCATGGAGATACTGTCCTACTCAATAAATGAACCTTCAGTTCCTACAGCTCTGCTGGAGCCGTTCAATGTCGTGCCCTAGACACTGATTCCGTCATTGGCACCAATTCAATAACAAACTCTTTCTCCTTATGTAGAGGTAACCCTGGCAAATCCTCTGGAAACACATCCAGAAATCCACAGACTAATTCAGTATGTCTTGGTCTCACTGGCACGACCTGAGTGGTATCCACCACACTAGCTAAGATTCCTATGCAATCCCCTTGCAATATGTCTCTAGCTCTAAGTAAAAATTTCGTAAGTATACGAGGTCCATGCATAGTGCCAACAAATACCAAGGGTTCCCCATCCTCAAGCCCAAGGTTACAATTTTTTTCTTGCAATCTGTCATTGCCCCATAATTGGCTAACCAATCCATATCTAGGATCATATCAAAGTCGGTCATAACCAACTCTATCAAATCAATTGATGAGTCCTTTTTTCCACAATAATCTAACCGATCTCCTAAAATTACCAATAGGGTACCGAATTCTCATCACATCATAACCACGTAATCCACATACCAAGTCAGTGCCTCTACTAAATGCAACAAAACGAAGAACAACATGGTACAAGAATCAATCAGTACAATACAAGAATCAGAACTAGGAAGCTGACCTGTCACCACTAAGGAACCAACCTCAATCTCAGTCTCTGACTTTGACTGTGTCAGAGCGAACACTCGAGCTGGAGTCTAGCTATCCGCCCCCTTTGGTTCATCCTTCCATAGCCTTGGGAAATCCCTCTTGTGGTGCTCAACCATCCCACATAAGAAACATGCCTTTGCTCGACATTCCCCCAGATGGCGCCTCCTGCACCGAGTGCATTCCGGGTAGAGTTTCCAATTCTCGTCCTCGCACTGATGGCCTATATGAGCACTTCAGAACTCCTTTTTCTAGTCCAGAAGTACCGAATACATTGATAAATTTTCCTTTCTGAACATTGGGGCCCCTGCCCCTACCTGATCCAATAAACAGGGGTATCACTGCTTGAGCTCCACTCTCTCTGACACTCTCCCTCTAAATCTCATTTTCTGTGCCCTCAACAACAAGGGCCCTCCCTACCATCTGAGCGTAGGTAGAGATTTCATGTACTGGGGAAATTCTAACGCCGTAAGCTATTATGGGATTCAATCCCTTGATAAATCGCTCCTTCCGAGCCACATCCATGGGTACCATATCAAAAGCAAACTTTGCTAACCCAATGAATTTGTTAACATACTCTGTTACTGTTGTATTTCCTTGAACTAGGTTCAGAAATTCATTTGCCTTAGCAGTCTTAACTGAATCAATATAATATCTTTCATTAGACAACTGCCTAAAATCTTTCCAGTTCATTGCAGCTGTATCTCGTGTCTGGGGTACCATTTCCCACCACGCACGGGCATCTTCCCGTAACACATATGTAGCACAGATCACCCTATCGTGACTCACCACCATCATACTATCGAGGATGGAATTGATCATGCCCATCCATTGCTTAGCTCTATTAGGATTTAGGCCTCCCACAAAATTGGGAGGGAAATATTCCTAAAATCTCTCATATGGAAATTCCCATCTGTTCTCAACCCTAGGCTTAGCAAATATTAGTGCCACTTCTGGCATAACAAAGAAAGAGGTGTTCCCTGACAGAATATGTTGTTTTAAACACCTGATCTCTTCCTCTTGCCTTTGCAATGTGTAGCGTCTCAGAATTTTACTTAGCTAGATAGTGGTAGTGGTAGGATGGAATTTATAAGTTTAACCTATAGTTCAAAAATATTAATTTTAACATAAGGTTTGATTAATATAGTTGGTCCTAGAAATGATAGTTATTATAACCTAAGGTTTAGATAGAATGATTAAGAATGTGACACTTGTCACATGCATGTTTATTAAGGATTTAAGTATTATAGATGAATAAATTAATAAAGGATAGGTCTAGAAGGTCTAGAACATTCCGGCAGCTGTTATGATCACGTTTTATTCAGTCAAAGTTGTTTTCACAAAATTCAAGTGTGATGAAAATATGCAAAAATGTGTTTAAAATATCAGCGTATGCTGATATATCACAGCTATGGGGGCCGATATGTCGCCTAAGGTTGATACGGAAAACACGTCGACTTCGTACAAACGAAACCACGAAGGCTCGGGACATAGGGGTAGGCAATATATCGCCTAGGGGGCGATATATTGGCTCTTTTAAGGTATTTTTGAAACTTTTTGGAAACCGAATTAGAAACAGCCCTCAACAACTTAGATTTGCTCCTGAATCTTTTTGACCAAGTTCTGAGCATCTTTTGAATAGAAAATTCAAATGTATTCAATTAATATTCATTTATTTATTCTTTTTAAAATGGGTTATTTTCACTCCTTGAACTCTATAAATAGGACCTTTCACTCAACCATTTCATTCATCACTCAACACTACAAGAAAAAATGCTTTTAATAACATCAAAAATGTGTTATCAAAACATACGATAACACTTTCTGATGTGTTAAGACCGACTATGTTATCATAGGTCAGGGTACTTTACATAACACTTTATCAATGTTATACAGATGTGTTATTGTATTGTCAACGATAACACAATTTCTGTGTTATTTTAATATATAGATAAGTGTTGAATTATGTTATTTATAGTCGATTATATAACACTTTTTTTGTGTTATACTACACTTTAGTATAACACTTTTTTGTGTTATACTACACTTTAGTATAACACTTTTTTTGTGTTATACTACACTTTAATATAACACATTTTTTGTGTTATACTATACTTTAGTATAACACATTTTTTGTGTTATACTAAACTTTAGTATAACACATTATTTGTGTTATACCACACTTTAGTATAACACATGTGTTATATTAGCTTAGAGAAACATAATCTTTTTTTACTTACACAAAACTAGGAAAACAAATATGAAAGTTGAAGTCAAATAAGGTAACATAAATAGATTTTTATTAATTACTCAAATGTAATTACAATATTTTGTCTACTAGTCTAGGCTTAAGAAATCATATTACAACATAATTTATGCCAAATTCAGATTCCTTTATCACTAAATACAAAACAAGAAATGTATACAAAAATTAGTGAAATACATTATTCCATTCTTTGCATCAATATCTCGATGGCTTTGTAGTTTCTTTGAAAGTGTTATGCTTCAAAAACAGGTCAGTAAATGCCACCCTCAAGTTCTTAACCTCTCTATCTAATTCACTTGGTGTCCTTTGCCTGCAAGATCCTAGAAAATGGAGTAGGATCCACCAAAAACTGAGATAAGTCTACAGATCAGTGCTTGAAGTATCATACAAAAATAAAACTGTAAAACCGACATAGCTCTTACAATTTTCTGAAAGTTTTTTCAAGACTACAGTATGTATTCCATCTTTTAGATACCACAAATTGTCAACAGCAGCAACTAAATTACATGTAACTAAACTATACTAAATTTCTATGACTAGATGATAGTAAATGTAGAAGCAAATATTACATCCTTATGTTAATAAAATAGATCTAATGATCCACAGCACAAAAACCAATTGTTATCCATAACTTAAAATACAACAAAAAAAATTTAGTCTCATAAGAAAAAGCATTCACTGCCCAAAATAGAGGCAGAGATTAACTTGTGTATATTTCAAAGCATCTATTCAAACCAATCACGTCACAAGGCATATGGAATAAACACCATAAGGCAAAACCAGAAAACTAAAAATAACTAGGAAGTAGCCAATATGGAATAAACACCACAAGGCAAAACCAGAAAATTGCATGATCTCAAATAAAGATGCATAAACCAATCTTACTGAATGCTAATAACAAAATAGTAGCAACATGATACTTTATTGAACTAGAATCATATGGCACAACACAATCAAACAAAATAAAAGAAAATGGAAAGAACATACATATGCTTCAACAGTTATATATATGCATAAGGACCTACTACAAGATAAAAGATAACAAATATTAAATAAAGATTATAATGGAGATAAGACTCCTCAATTAAAGAAAAGGGAGACAAGACTCCTCAAATAAAGATAGGAGACAACACTCCTCAAATAAAGCATGGATGCAATTATTACATAAATTTAAATGTAATTATTTTTCATTCTTTTAGCCCAGGCCATTCATTTTAACATGCAACAATTGAAAGGGAAAAAAAAGCTATATAAAAGAAATTATTTATAAGTTACAATATCTTGTATGATGCAGGGCAAACCAAAATTTCAAAGAGAAATGGTGGCTTGTAACAAATCAATATTTTTATCCAATAACTTAACAAACTATCATATGTTGAATGCCCTTTCTGGAATTGAATTTATTTTCTTGTCAAAGCAAACATGCCTAGCTACCACCTTTATTCTCTTTTTTCTTTACTTAAGCTTTGCCCAATTTGTAAATCTCTTCAGTTTAAGCAACAATTAAAATAACTAAGACATAGAGAGATGACCTTGTATGTGTTAAATATAATATCTCTGAACTTTACCTTATCTTTCAGAATTTTCTTCTTCTCCTAACCCCATTTCCTGGCCAACTTCAGAGTTGTTTCTACACCTTCAGCACCAGTGTTCATAGGCAGCACCATGTCATATCCGAGCATTTCTGTGAACCTTTCTGCTTGTTCTTGTAATGCTTTCATGATTTTTGGATGACAATATCCCTACAGCAAGAAGTTATGAAATCAAAACCCATAAAAGCTCATATGAAAAACATAAACGGGCACTGGTCATTCATATAAATTCGATTGAATTGAATATCAATAAATTTCCTGCCTTACATCTTCTATGAATTTGCATTTCCTTGAGATAGAGAAAAAAGAGCAATTGTCACAGTAATAAGCAAGTTGGAAAATGGAAAATCATTGGAAAGAAAAAAAGAAAGAACATTGAAATATGAATAGATAAAAAGCTGCAGCAATGGCTCAGATAGAAACAAATTCAGTCATCAAGTAACAAATATATACATGACAACACAATTTCCCAACATTTTCTACCTGATTAACTGCAGAATAAGCAGAGAGAAAGTCTAGATACCATTTGCCTTCAGGATCCCATATACATGATCCCTTTTCCTGAGAGAACACAACTGGTATTGGGTGATAGCTGCATTTCAACAGCTAAAAATTCTTAGACAAGTACTGTATTAGCATTTAGAAACTGCTGCTCATTAGGTTGCTCTAGCAGAAGAAATTCAATACAAGGAAAACTATACACAAGATAATGTAAGTGCAAACTTCAGAACATCAAAATGACACAAGTTGAAGAACATCAAAAGTAAAGTTTCTCTCTCTATCGCTCTCTCTCTCTCTCTCAAACAAAGATTTGGCACTCGTACAAATAAAAATTACAAAAAATCATATATTGGTCATCACTTGCCAAAGTGAATATCTTAAACATAAGAGAATTACCTCACTTCATCCAGCAACTGAGTGGCTATTCATTTTCTTCTGTTGACAGGAGACACCAAAATTGCTCTAATGCCACAGACAGCCGACACTGCTACCTCCTCACAAACAACTGCGCTACCAAGGTCTCCATCCAACAGGTTAGTATTACTAGCAGAATGAGATCTTTTCACTGTCTCCCTCCGAAAACTAATATCCCCAAATTGGAGGATGGTTAGTTTGGTTCTTTGTTCTTTTGTGTTAATAGCATCATTGCCTGCTGAATTTGAGATGACTTTGATTGCCTTCTCTATTGGTTCGGCAATTAGGCGTCCGACTACCCTGTTGGATAAAATGAACAGTAAGACCTGTAAGAACAGTAAAACAAGTCTAATTTCAAGTTTAAACAAAACAACTCTAATTGCACATATCACTGACATTGAAGATTTCTTTAAAAAAAATCAGAGAGAATCCAAGTGCATTATCATGAACTTCATGAAATAACTTCTAGACATCTTTATGATTTATGGATAAGGAATGAAAAGTGCATCTCCAATGGTAGCAACACCATTGGTTGGCAAAAGTAGACAATTTATTTTAAAATATTAGCTTTTAAAAAAATAAAAAAAATAAAGGGTTGGCAAGGTTTCCCAACAGAGGCAACGTTGGTAGGACATCTTTATATAAATATTATTTATGGACCCACTTAAACCTTGCAACTGCAGTGGTTCTAGCGCTGCATATGTTCTAAGAATCCAAGTGCATTTGACATAAAAATAAAGTAAAAAGACTATTCTAAACAGACAGTAAAAGTGGGAGGATATCACCCTACAAAACTTGAGGAAAATAAATCCACTTCCAAGCTCAATCCCCATCATATTCATAGCTTCCACAACCTGCAAGCCATAATGTTTCATTCAGAAAATGTCACTTTTTATTTAACGAATTAAATACCCCTTAAACTCACTATTCCCTATAATTACATAAACATTTATTTGACCTGAATGAAAAATAGATATTCAATCTAGACCTTCTTTTGGGCAGTAGAATCACTATCCAACACCATAACAATCCGACCACCTTAAATGGTAGGCATCTGAATAACCCTTTCACTAGACCAACCCTGCAAAATTAAATATCAATAATATTGATATAAGCAATAATCAAATCACCACAACAAGCGCATTTCAAAATAAATTTCAAAGACTTATACCTTAAACTGAATTCCATGGGTATAGTTCTTATGAAATTCCTTATGAGCCTTCTCATCACTTTCATCCCCAGGAGAATACTTAAAACCACATGTGGAACAACTATGAAAGTTAAAATCAGACTGACCCAAATCTAAATGGTACTGGGGCATAACTTCTCTTATTTTTCACCATATCAATGAAAAAAAATGTTAGTGGTGAAACACCAATGTTTAACTTACAGAATTCCCCAAAACTCAAAACTAAAATGCAAATCAACAATTCCAATTTCACTTTCTGCAGCTTTACTTATATATACATCCATATATAATATATATAGAATAACATATATAAATTGGTTTTTAATTTTCATTCTCTTCTTGTCTTTCTATTGGGAAATTTTTTCAAACACCTTGAGTGCATGAGAAATAAAATACTGACTACCCAGCCAAAAAAATCTCAGAATTACAAAGATCAATCATAAATGGATCTAGGAAAAAAAAAATAGTAGAAAATTAACTACATTCATAGAAGCTTAGTTTCATAAAATTGAAATCAAACTCTATAATAAAAACAAGACAGACCCCAAAAAGACAAGAAAAGAATGAAAATTAAAATTGAAATCAAACTACATTCATAGAAGCCTAGTTTCATAATATTGAAATCAAACTCTATAAAAGATTGGTATGGCAACCACACGAACAGAGGAAATGATCTACATAGAATTTTTATGAAATTTCAGGGCTGATTTGCATGTGACATTGCTACAACTATCACTAAATACAAGAATTGACACATACTTTAGTACTTATTTTTATTCATAATATACAAATTTGCATATCAACCATAACCAAATTACTTCTTTTACTAACTACAATCAAACCAATTTGTGCATTCCAAAAAAAAAAAGAAAAGACAGATTGTTCTACATACATTTCCATATTCATGCATAGTGTGGGATCACATAGCCAAATCATCTAAAAGTAAATAAATATAAACATGCCAGCATACAGCTACATACTCAAATGAAGTTAACAACCTGCCGAACTTGTATAGCTTCCAACAACTTTTCCTCGGGAAGAAAATTACAATAACCCTGCAACCACAATAGATAATGATGATAAGGAGAAAGGATAAATCATCTCCATAAACATATGAACAGCCACCAAAACTAATCATGATTCAAATGTGGGTGCATTTAACTAACAAAAGTATCAATCTTTTCTTTTCTTGTCTTGGTAAGACAGGAGAGGGAAATAAGATTGATGAAGTTCGCAAGTGGAATTTGAGTTCGCCTCGAAAAGAATATTCTACTTTTCTATAGCGTTTTCTAGATATCGACAAAATCAAATCCAATGTAAACAAGAATGCACTGCAAACAGGTTCAAGTTACTTGATACAAAAGCATCAAAGGCATTGTCAAGTAGTGTTAAAAAACATGCATTATAAAACAAATTAATAATAAAGGTAATCTTTAAATAATTCTTCCTCTAATCTATTAACAGGTGATAAAGCAAATAAAGGATTATAAAACAGAGAATAACAAACTTAGATATTCAAAAGCCCTCAGATCTCATAAGCTAATATGGTCATTAACAGTGTACATGAGAATTTTCATTATAAGCCTTAAGAGCACTCACAATAGATTCTGTAAAACAGACTTTTTCTGGTGAAAAAGTAGAGAGAGAGAGAGAGAGAGAGCAATATATATGTATGTATGTATGTATAGAGAGAGAGAGAGAGAGAGAGAGAGAGAGAGAGAGAGAGAGAGAGAGAGAGAGAGAGAGAGAGAGACAAGGCTTATAATGCAAAACCATGAAACTGCTTCTGAAAATTAGATTTTCCATCACAGGGCAAATAAGCATGTAAAGAAAGTGAAAACTAACAAATAAAAATGACAATATCTTCATATTATTACATAAGGCAATAAAATATATATTTTGTATCTGTAAAAAGAGACCATTTTAATATATATATATATGCCCTCAGAGATTAATGCTAGAAATTTCATGAACATTGAAAATTCATTAAGAACCAATCACATCTTCAAGGTTTAAACACCGCCACTTCAACCATCACCTTTGGCATTCACCACCACCAACAGCAAACACAGATCATCATCACCACAGCCAACATGAGAAAATAGTAATAAATAAATAAATAAAATAAAATAATGGATCATGGTGAGTACCAAAGATGGTGAGAGCAGAAAAGATGGAGGCTCAAAATGAAATCAATGCAAATATCAATACAAAAATAAAAGTTTTCATCATCAGGCAAAAAAACTACTCATAGACATTTGCCATCATCTATTAAAGAACCCATTAACATACCAAACCAGAACAAAAAAATAAACATTGAGTGAGAAAAATGCAAAGAAAAAAGCTCAAACTAGAGCCATAATCATAGAGACTGAGTTCAGTTGGAAATTAAATATGATTTTTCAAGAGAATGCGAGTGAGGATGAGAGCTTAAGGATTGCAAAACATAGGTAGAGCGAGAGTATGAGAGACAATTAAATTTTCAATACAAACAACCAGAAACTAACACAAGGATTCACCATTTGTATCGACTAAACATTTGGACAAGATATTTTAGCAATAGTAGCCTCATCAGCAGTAACACATACACATATTTTGAAAATCAAACTACATTTACCATTGTATAGCTCACATATATCATTTTAAAAATTAAACCATTATCCCAAAATTATCAACATCTGCCAAGTTGATGGTATGGTAGTAATAACCTGATATGCCAGAAATCAAAATCTACTCTCCACAGTCTACACAAGTAGAAAAATAACTGTATTCAAATGAGGGATGCTAAATTTCACTTTCCCAATTGCCCAAAATAGAAGCCACCACAACATAGAAACTTCAAAAAAAAAAAAAAGAACCAAATGTCAAATTGATTGGTCTTTGATATAAACTTGTCTCGAGAGGAATAAGTAAAGGATAGTTACTTCTAAGAAATACCTGTTAATCAGATAAAACTGAACTTGATCAAAATGTCCTAGCATTCATAACTGATCTAAAGGCCCTTTCACAATGACAGACCAGTAATGATGTTATAAGGTCAAAATTACCTTCATCAGTGAACTCAATGAAGGCAAAACAAAGTACTGAGTTTGGATCACCACAAATTCGGTAGCACCAATTTTACTCTTTTTTATGTTTTTCGTACTTCTAAAATAAATTAAAGCAGTGTTTCCATTTACAAATTAATGAATAAGAAAAGAAAGATAACTCACAAATACATACATATGAGTGGATTAGGCAGTTCAGTATTCCATAAACTAAATGGAAAGTGGGAATTAAATCACATTGTTTTATCTTAATCCTACATGTGACTTCTATATGAAGGTTAGAAACAAACATGGGTTGAAATCATATAAAGATAGCATTGAAATTATGTAAAGACAACATGCAAGTATTTATGTGAAATGCATGTTAATTAAAGAATGCAATTTACCCTTACTTTGCAGCCTATTTTTTTGTAATCACTCCTCTCACGACCTTGGCAATCGATCCGAACCAAATCAGCAAAGATAAAAGCATCTCTGACCATTGGTACCAGACTACCATAGTAACCATTCTTGGCTGCAATTTCAATTGGTTCCATTAGTGACCACAAACATTATACCATACCAACCTCTGAAAAAGAACCATAGAGCTCGATAGGCACCAAATTTCTTAACGATGATTCAAAGTAGGTCAGGGAGGGTTCACGGAAAGAAAAAAAAAAGCCTAGGAAAAAAATCAACAAAATCCAATTGAGATCAACAAGAACCCAGAAAAGTAAAAATGAAGTTCTACAACAAAAACAATAATAAAACAAGTAACAGTAATGAATGGACAACAAAAAACAAAGTAGAAAACTTAAGAATCAAAAAACCAAAAGGGGTTTGGGAAATTTTGAGAGATGAGCAGGTAAAGTGAAACATATATATATATAGAGAGAGAGAGAGAGGGAGGGAGACAAACATGGGGGTTGAATCGGGTGATGGTCTTGGTCTGGTGGTGAGGACGTGTTTGGGAGGGCAGGATCTCTTAAACGTTGGTTGTAGAGAGGACCTCGTCGACCTCCCTGTCGCACGCCCAAAGCCGCGAGCCCCCACCATCCCGCTGCACACCTGCAACAAACAGAGAAAGTGCGAACGAGAGAGTGTATACATGAAAGAAGGAGTGAGCGACAGAGAAAGAGAAAGAGAGCCACCTCGAGCTGTCGGAGGGTTACGACTTCCCGTGAAGATGGTGGTGGCACTGCCTTCCCGTGGCTGAGCGTGATGGTGGTGCTGCCTTTCTGCCGTGCATTGGAGGGAAGAGAAGTAAAAAATTGGCTAACCCTAAAGTGTTAAAAGGCCTTTCTTTTTCTTTTTGTTTTTGATGAGAGCTGATGAGAGAGAGGAGAGAGAATGACGAGGAAAACGGAGAAGGAAATGAATTGGCCCCAAATGAAATGAAAAAAAAATGAAAAAAAGCAAAGTGGCAAGATGGTTTTATTATTACCGCCTTTTTTCATAAAGTGGCCCAAGTCGTCTACCATAATACTTTTTTATTAGTATTATATTCATGTGTTATGGAAATGGGTATTTGGTGTAGTGCAATCATTCTTCAGAGCCTCCAAGCTGCTAAGTTTATTCTAGAGAGCAAACACTAGGGTTTTGGGATTAAAAGCTTTCTCAATCTAAGCTTTTCTAAACACTTAGGAAGAAGATAGAGTGACATTTCGGTATTGAGGTGTAGATCGAAGTTCTAGTCTATCCAAGGTATTCTTATCCTTAGGGTTAGTTCATTATAGTTCTTTTATTTTCTTTCAGATCCTAACTTGTTATTATGGATTTTGTTAGGTGTTTGAGTTTCTTGAAACTTAAGGTTTTCGGTGAGTTTCTATCTTGATGGTTTAGATCTCCTTTTCATCTCCATTTCTTTAGAAACTTATGATTCTTACTGTTTGGTTTTAGGAGTTTTCCCATCCCGTTCTTGTCTCCAATATTCCAGTTTTTGGAAAGGAAAATAGGTTAGATTGTATGTGTTATGATATGTTTATATGCTATGTTATGTTTATGTACATATGTATGTATGTATATGATTTATGTTGTAGTCACTTGGGATATATAGTTGCTTAGATAGCAAGTAAATTCCAAGATTTTTTATCATTATCGTAGATTAGAGTTATGATTAAACCTACCTCGAATAGTAGACAGAGGACCTAGATGGTTTATCATATACTATTTTGTGATCTAACCTACGTCGATTAGTAGATAGATGACCTAGATGGATTTATCACATACTATAGTAATGAGTTAATGGCCATTAATATTGTATTCCTATGTTTATATGATGTACATTTTTACGTCATATGTTTTTAGTCTTATGTTTTAGTAGATTTTCCATGCTGGGCATTAGACTCATTCCTTTAATTTTAGATGGTGCAGGAAAATAAGCTTGGAAGGCGGGACAGATTCATGACAACTTTGGCATGTGTATTGGGAGAGGACGGAATGAATGGATTGCTGGAAAAGATCACGGTTGAAGTTTATATTTTGAGTCTTTTTTAATTTATGTATTTATTTTTCTGCATTTAGTATTTGAACAATTAATTAAAGATTTATGTTTTCTCTATGTTATTATGTAATAACAATGAGATCCCGTGTTTTGGGTTTTTATAATAAAGTTATATTATTTTATGCATGTATTCCAAAATAGTAGTTATACTTAGTAGTTTTAATGGTGCAAGGTCTTAGAGTTAGTCAAGGCATTACACAATCTTAATTACATATCTATAAACACATGTTCCCATTTTGAGGGGCAGGTAGAGGGCTCAGACCCTGGCTATAATTCCCAGTCTCAGAATAAACATCACCGGGTCCCATTAACTGCCTTGGGAACATAACCTCTGATTTAGTCTGCAATCAATAACTTGACCCATTAAGAATGATGAGCACATTCAAAAGCCTTCCCCAAGGGAACAATGACACATGACCACATTCACATAACACTGTGGTACTATAACACATGCCCATAACATTTGTGCATCAATCAATTAACCCTGCTCTTTCAACAGAATCTCATGCTCTTAACTCTAGCATGCAGATAACACATTCATATATCAACTGAGCAGGTAATCACATAATCATATCAACAGTCAAGGGCCAGGCCCTATCAGAATCTCATGCTTCCTAATAAGGCATGCAGGCAAAGCATTTATATCTTATTTAAGCAGTTAAACACATAACCACATAAAAAGTCACCATACCCTGAGTGGAGCTTGTCTTTATTGACGAGTATACATGCCCATCTTGTCTTCACAAAAACTTAACCTTGGCACGCTCTGATACCAACTTGTAACACCCTATTACTCAAGGACCATTACATTGTGTATTTTAAATAGTGCTAAACTCGTTAAACGAGTCATTTGGCCATAACTGTGTAACTAAACATGATTAACGGTTAAATTTTTTGGTTAAAGGTACCATTGCTTCATTAAAATGTTTACTTCATACATGGTATCCCATAATGCATTTAAAAGGTTAACTACAATGAAAAAAAGTTACAACCTACCGACCTAAGCAGCAAAATAGGCTTTGACTCAAGTTCCTCTTTAAACCCTCGGCCATGGTGGTTGAGCAGCCGCATATGTACACATCGTTACCTAAGCTCTCCAACTCAAGGGTAGTCCAGCTTTCTTTTCCATTTACCTGCACCATATAGCACCTGTTAACCAAGGCTCGTCAAGAAAACTTAAACATTCTCATAAGCAGTTAATAACATATATCCAATTCATAATAAGCATGCCTAGCAGTAATAACCCTACTCATGCATGCATACCATCCATATAAATGACTACAGCGTCATATGTGACCAAATGCCCTAATAAATGATTAACTGAATCATATCGGGGTCCACTGCCCAAGTACATGACTAATAAGTCACACTGGGGCTCAGAGCCCTAGGATCTAGGACTAATAAATCACCCCGTGGCCCGTTGTCCTATCCTTTATATAACCAGCTTTGGAGCTGGCCCAGTGTACCTGGTACTGAGTTTTCCATGACCAATAAGTCGCTTAAGCATATGATGCGCTCCTGGTTAGACATAACCATATTGACCAACGCTGAGCGCGCTATTTCTGCCATTGAATAATAAGTGAATGCTTTTCAACCAGCACTCGGCGCTAATGTCGACCTTGACTAATAAGTCAATGCTTTTTGACCAGCGCTCGACACTATTGTCATCCTTGACTAATAAGTAAAGCCTTTCTTAATTAGATAATGTAGACCAGCATATATCATATATCAAATATCCAAGTACAAAGCATTCAACATGCTTAATCAATAATCAAAAGCATAATCATAATCATGCGCATTCTCAGACGTTCATGCCCAAATCATATTCCTGTTCAATAATTTGGGCCAAGCCATAATCACATGTATCACATACTGGGTGCAGTTTTCTTACCTTTGATCCAAGTATAGGTTACCAATGAATGACCCTCAAGCACGATCACGGTTCCGAGCCCCTAGGGATAACCTAGTCACAACCATAATAAGGGAATCTCATTAATAAAAAGTAAACACAGGCTTCCAGACCGAGTCCTAACCTCCGTGACGTTGAATCCTACAAAATTGGGTAGCAGGATCAATCCTGAGCCCTTAGGTTTGAGTTCCCATCATTGAAAACCCATTTTGGCCAAAAATCCCCATAACCACCGCGACCCCAAGCCTCTGCCTGCACCCCGCACCGCGGCGCGCCTACTAGGCGCTATGGCCCAAATTGCCCAACAACCAGGTGCTTCTCCTTCGTCAAGCTTGATCCACGGCACCCAAGAACACAGTTGCGGCCGGACCTGGAACCCAGCCATTTCCTCCGTTTTTCTCATCAAAACGTAAAATCCAATCAAAGCTTAAAAACTCAAAAACTTAAATCTTAGATTACCTCCAATTAAGTCGTTTCCCTGTTGAATCCTCAAGCTATCAAGCTTCTAATCTTCCCTAGAATCGTTATGACTCTAACCTTGCTTGAATCCAAGTCCTAAAACTCAAGTTTCCTTCGAACATGCTATCGAACGCCAAGAAGAAAACGAGAGAGATAGAGAGAGAGAGAGACAACACTGAGCGTACTTTTCTTTCTGACAGGTTACTTCGAGCTTAAGTAACCTCAAGTTAAACCCAAGGTTTGGGGTCCCAAAATCACCCCCGAGGGTAAAATAGTCAAAAATCCCAGAATTCCCTCCTGATCTCACTCACTCCCAATATATAATCAAATAATCATTCTCATTACCCAAAAACCCGATAATGTACTAAATACCCAATATATCTCTTGACTCACACCGAGTCAAGTATGGATCCCGTTGTGACTTTCCCGCTAGCTTGCTCCTTTGGATCGTCTCGTGCCGAGTAACCAAAATATATCCAAATAATGATGTGGTCCCACACATATATCACATATATGCCAAATATACCCATAACGGGCCAAATTATGACAATTTCCCTTTTAATCAAAAATGGGCTCACATGGATATTTAATGCCCCTAAACATGCATATCAATTCATATCATAATATAACTCACATAATCATATATTGATACACATATATATCACATAATCACATAATTTCCATAATTTTTCATCCTGGCCCCCTAATCAAGGCCCTAAGCCTTATTAGGTAATTTGGGACGTTACAACTATCCCCTCATTTTGTCATCAAAATTTTACCTGAACTGCTCGGGATATAGATACCGCATATCTGATTCCAGTTCCCAGGTCGCTCCCTCAACCTTACTATTTATGTATAATACTTTAACCAAACGTTTAGTTTTGTTCCTTAGAACCTTATCCTTTCTATCTCATATCTGGACTGACTATTCCTCATAGGATAACTCTGCCTCCAGTTCCAAATCCTCATAACTCAACACATGAGACTCATCTAATACATGTTTCCTCAACATGGAAATATGAAATACATTGTATACGATCGAAAGTGCCGAAGATAAGGCCAATCTATAAGCCACCTGACCAATTATTTGCAGGATTTCAAACGCTCCTACAAATCTAGGGCTCAACTTGCCCTTATCTCCTCACCCCTTTCCATGGTGATACTCTAAGGAAGACATAATATTCCTCTTGAATCAAGGCCATCAGCCTTATTAGGTAATTTGGGACGTTACAATACCACACCCCTATAGTGGCATAACCATCATGGCCTACACTACGCGTGATTATCGCTGAATCTGGCCAATGCCGATCATTCACAAATAAGTGCACTACAATAAATGCATTAAATACATTTACAGATAATAACAAAATAATTCAATCAAATACAGCACACGGTCATAAACGCGTTCACAGGTCGGGACCAATGCTCTAAGCATGGTGCAAGTGCTAATTTTCTTACCTCGAGTCTTGTGCAAGAAAAGATACAACCTCGAGCACGATTCCTTTAACGAGCCTTGCCATTCTCCTAGTCACAACATAAACAGTATCCACATTAAGAACTAATTCTGAAAAATAGATTCCAAGACTAATCCCTAGCTCTCAAGACTTCCAATTCTACCAATTCGGGTGATCGAACTGTACCCTAAGCCCCAGAGTCTTTTCCCAAACCAAAAAAACCACATTCTAAAGTGGTACAAGTGCAGGGGCGCCACCCCTGGCGCTAATTTGTAACGTCCTCCTAATCTAGGACCGTACATTGTGTAATTAAATAGTGCTTAACTCACTAAATGAGCCATTTGGACTTAAAATGTGTATTTGAAACTAATACTAGGTTTAGGTACTAAATTTTTTGATCAAAAGTCAACCATTTCATTATAAGAGTTTGAGCTCGATACATGGGATCCAATTAAAGTTTAAAACTGTTACAGACTCAAATGAATACAAAAGTCAAGCTAAGTGGAAAAATCAGGGTCCCCTAGTTCCAACAAATACCCTTGACTGTGGCGATCGAGTAGGCTGCATTTGTACACCCTGCCCCGAAGCTCTCCAACTCATGGCTGGTCTAGCTTTTCTTTTCCTTTACCTGCACCAATTAGCACCCATGAGTTGAGGCTCATCAAGAAAACATAATCATGCTCATAAGCATTAAATCATCAGTTCACATAATCATAGTTAGCATGCCTAGCAGTCTTAACCCTGTTCATGCATGCATCCAATCCAAATAAGTGACTATAGAGCCACACCAGGGCCCATTGCCCTATTCTCCAAATAAGTGACTATAGAGCCACATCGGGCCCATTGCCCTATTCCCTGTATAACCGGCCTTAGGGATGGCCAAGCGTACCTCTCACTTTATATTTCAGGCGGCTATAGGGTCGTTCAAGCGTATATAACGCTTCTGAGTTAGCTTAACCACATCTGCTTGCATTCAACACGCTATTACTGCCCTCGACTCATAAGCCGAGCCTTTAACCCCTCGAGTCATATACCGAATCTTTTAAGCCCTCGAATTATAAGTCGAGCCTTTTAATAAAATACAATTGATAAATCCTCGACTTATAATCCGATATTTTTAGTAAAAAATAATCTATAAACCCTCGACTTAAAAGCCAAGCCTTTCAATCAGATATAACAGATAACCCTCGACTTGTAAGCCGAGCTTTTCAATCAGGCATAATAGATAAGCAGTCATTACTTAACATAATTATACACAGCGCAATCAACATGTTTAATAAAACATTCTAAGCACGGTTATAACCATGTTCTATAACAGGGCCAAGCCCTAAACACATATCGGGTGCAATTTTCTTACCTTAGATCTCGAGTGAATAGAGTATGACAACTCCGAGTACGGTCCTTTCCTCCCAAGCCTAATGGTTCACCCTAGTCATAAATATAACAAGGAATAACTATCAACAAACAAACTAATAAAGGCTTCCGAACCAAGTCCTAGCCTCCGAGACCTTGAATTCTACTAACCCGGGTAGAAGAACCATTCCTAAGCCTTTAGGTTTGGTGTATTGACCCAGTAAAAATGAGCAAAATAATTGAAGAAAACATACATCGTTTGTAGAAAACATCTTACTTTCATTTAATTAAAAGACCCAAAAATTCGTATAAAAAAACATTTTAAATACTTACTTAGTTTAGAAGCATGTGCATGCTTAAAATAAGATTACAGTATTTGAAACTTTAAAACAACTTAAACATAAATGATATAGAGTTTTTACACAACTTAAAACTTGACAAAAGCGAAGCGACTTCCACAGTCGGGCCACATGTACATTGCACATGATAGACTCCAGCGCTCACTGATCTGTCTTGCTGTTTTGCATACCTACAACATGAAAAAACCAGATAAGAAAAACACTTAGTAAGAACAACTTAACATACATAGCATAAAGAAGACAACCAAGAAGCCTTAACAATGATCATACAGATATTCCACCATAAATAGGGTTTCGAAAAGACCGAACCGTAATATACAATTCAAGAACGTGTGAACGTCCTGAAAAACTTATGGTCATGCCCAATAACCAGATTCCGTAACTAACTAAACTTGCACGCAGAAAATTCCAGAGCAGGTGTTTATATATATATATATGATCTTAACTCATAACCTACTTGTCATACTTAACATCCATATCATACATATCATTCTTATCATCTTATCATACTTAACCTGCATATCATACATATTGTACTTATCATCTTATCATACTTAACATGCATATCATACATATCATACTTAACATGCATATCATACATATCGTACTTATTATCTTATCATACTTAACTTACATATCATACATATCGTACTTATCATCTTATCATACTTTACTTACTTAACTTACCCAGCACAAACACGGGTGTAGACTTAAAATACACCGGTTGCTAAGACTCCTAGGATAATTCAACATACCCTCATAATCTTAATGGCTTGATTCTAGAATCATCTTACATATGTGACATGAAGTTTAATCAGACTCTTATGTCGCGGGTGTTAAACCAGACGTCTTACTTACATGTCACGAAGTTTAACCGGACTCTTATGTCGCGGGTGTTAAACAAGATGTCTCACTAGACTCTTATGTCGCTGGTTTTAAACCGGAGGTTTTACTTACATGTCATGGAGTTTAACCAGACTCTTATGTTGCAGGTGTCAAACCGAACGTCTTACTTACATGTCATGGAGTTTAACCGGACGTCTTACTTATAATGGTGGCCAATCGAGCTTACTTACAAAGTCACCGGAGGTGTCTGATGCTTGCTTACTTTCTTATCAGGAGCTAGCCAGTTCTTACTTAATACCGGTAGCAAGGCAGATATCATAATCATAACTGCTTACCTTACTTACGATTATGTTAACCTCCTTTGGACAACGATCTTAAGTAGCCTTCTAGAACTAGTTTTCAACTGTGTACTTAAGTTTTAAATTAAAAATAGTCATGTCAAGTTGTAGCCAAACACTCATAAGTTGTCTTACCAGTTGTCCTTAGCGGATAAGCGGGATTCCTGAGTCCAAAAATGAGCTTTCTCGTGCAAATAACACTATAATGGAATTCATACAATGATTCGGATTAATTATGGTGTTTGATTAATTATATTTTAAGCACTTAAATATTAACCCTTAATCCATAGAAAATCATCTTCTATTTACTTTAAGAAAAACATGATTTGACTAGTGAGTTATGACTTAAAATTTAAAAACAAAATCTGTCCAAAACATAACTTGATTTGACAACCTTTTTAGAAAAACCAAAACTCACAATCTATGGGGTATTTCTTAGTCAACTCTTGCAGTACTTTTAATAAATATAAAAAGAGTCTAAATAATGAAATCCAGCTAAAAATGTTGATTTTAAACTTGCCAAAACATTGTTCAAACATGCAGTCTTCAAGCTATCAGTTTTTCACTCCAACTTGCACATCAATAACAAAATGCTTATAACTTTTCCTAGACATAACATTTTTGAGTGTTTCAAAATTCTAAAATCAATTAATCTTCCTAAATAATGAAATTATTAAAGTCCCATATGAAAATATGACCAATAATCTAAGGTTTGGTCTATTGGAAGCCACTGTAACAACATTATCTTAGCAGCAAACAGTTTTGAGCATCTAAGTTATAAAACTCCTAACTCCCAAAATATAGTGAATTTTTAAAAATTGTTTCATAATTGTAATATTAAATATACCAAGAATGTCCAGTTAAATTTTCAGCCACAAATAATTAGTTTAATATATTCAAATCGTTGCTCAAATTCTCAGTATTAAAATTGCCAGTCAACATTTCAGATTGCACATGAAATCCCAAAATGCCCATTACTTGAGTTATACAAAATGTTTTTCAATGGTTAAAAAGCCAAAACTTATGTAATATTCCCATATTTAACAGTGATTAGAACCGTTTTATGAGAACATATTTTAAAATTAGAGTTTAACTCGTTGGAATCATCCATAAAATCTGGCAATAAGAAATTTTTATAAACTTCCTATGGAAACTTTGGATTTCAACTAAAAGATCAACATAGCACACATGCATGCATCATATAATGCTATCACACAGCTTATTAAAACATAAATAAGAGATCAAAACTTTCCATGCATCTCAAAAATACAGATTGAAAGATTAAACATAAACTATTACCAAAACACAAAATTTTTACCTTTGAAGTACTAGGTTTTGATTCTCTTGGGTCCTTGAGCTTTTCGAGCCACTCCTCTATCCTCTTAGCACCTTAACACTCATCCCAAGCTCCCCATGATTAGATTCAAACAAATCTTAGAATAAAGAAGGAAATGGAGAGATTTTGAAATCCTAAATCTTACCTTGAAATCTTAGAGTAAGGCTTACATGCACAAGTTTTTGGCTTTTCTCCCTACTTGAAATTGATTCCTACTCTTTCAACTTACATGATCTGAGTTAGATAGAGCTCCAAATCAATAAAACAAAATAAGAAAGCACCCATGAGTGCTCAGCCAAGAGAAGGGAAGAAGAGAAAGAAATGTTCATGAGAACTTACCTCTTTGATGAGCTCAAGCTTGGAGGTGCTCTAATGGAGTTCTTGTGATGAGAGAAAGAGAGAGAGATATTTGTTTTTTTAAAATTTTCTAGTGAGATGGGAGAGATTTTTTGCTGAAATTGTGAAGATAAAGAAGAAGAAAATGAAATAGGAGAGAGGGAGAGGCTAGGTGTGTAAATAGGAAAAGAATGAGTTGTTGGTTTTTTTTGGTAAATCAACAGCTATGAATTACTACAAAAAAAAAATTACAAAAGAAAAGGCAAAAGCCCAACAATTAATTACAAGTTCTTAAGAGAGCCTCCACCCAATCTTGATCTAACCTATTGAATTTGGCTAAATTCATGTATTGTAATCTCACACACACAGTATGTATAATATTCTTTACAATAGTATCAATTGAGGGAAGATTTTGATCCCAAAAAGCACTATTTCTACTCTGCCAAATGAAATAAACTATAACAGAAACAATGGTGAAAACAATTTTCCTTCTTCCTTGCGCCAAATTCTTTTTCACCAGCCACTTTAAAAGGCCCTTAAGATCATGCCCCTTGTACAAAATATCACTTCAATTCATAACTTCTACCAGAATTTTTGAACTAAAATAGCAAGAGAAAAAGATATGAGAGTGAGATTCATCATTAGTCCCACAAAGTAGGCAAGAAATGTGCTGAATTTTCCCAAATCTCTGTAAACGATCTCTTGCAGGTAGACTATCAAGCAAGGCTAACCAAATTATAACTCTATGTTTGGGAATACAAACTCTATCCCAAATCATAACAAAATTCCATCTGCCAAAAGAATAGTTCTGCAATTTATAACACAAAGTAGATATAGAGAACTTAAAATTCTGAAACTCATTGAGAGAAAAAACCTGCTTTGATTTTATTTTTCACTTGAACTACTCGCTTCCAATACCAGCTAGCATCTAGGGATGGTTCATAGTCCCACCACTCTCCTCACTTTATATATACAGAGTTCACCCACTTTACCCACAAATTGTCCTTCTTAGAAGAGATAGCCCAAACATGCTTGCCCATGGAACATAAATTCCATAAGGCAATATCTTTAAAACCCAAACCCCCTCTGCTTTAGAACGACACACATCTTTCCAAGACACATTACTCGGGCCATTTAACATTGCAGTACCCTTCCAAAGATAAGCTCGGCACACTTGGTTAATCCTTTGAATGACCAATTTCAGAAGAATCACCAATTGCGACCAATAGGAATTTATAGTGAGAAGAACCGAGTTAATTAACACTATTCTACACGCATTTGATAGATTCCTACTGCTCCAAATCCTAATTCTACTAATCATCTTATCCACCAAACACTCACAATCAGCTTTAGAGATCTTTTTAGAACAAATTTTCATGCCAAGGTACTGAAAAGGCAGATCACTCTTCTGAAAACCAGATGAATCCATAATTTTATCAAAAGAAATAGAATCCATACTTGCCCCATACATCACAGATTTCCTAACATTCACTTTGAGCCCCGAGGAGTTTGAAAAAAGCTTAAAACCTTGCAGCAGCAGAGTAGCAGATTTGTAATCTCCTTTGCAGAACAGGAGGAGGTTATCCGCAAAGCAAAGATGAGTGAACTTTAAACTCTTGCATCTCGGGTGAAATTGAAACTCAGCCTCCTTAGCCACTTTGATCAAGATCCTTGATAAATATGCCATTCCTATAACAAACAGGAGGGGGGAAATTGGGTCGCCTTGTCTTAAACCTCGCTTAGATTGGAGGTAACCATGAAGAGCATCATTGATGGAGAAGGAAAACCGAGGAGTGGTAACACACTCCATGGTAAGATTCACAAATTTTTGGGGAAATTTTAGAGCTTCTAGCATCTCACGAAGAAAGTCCCAATCAAGTGTATCATAAGATTTTTGAAGGTCAATCTTGAACAAACAAGCTGACTTTGCACTTCTTCTATTATAGCCCCAAACCATGTCTTGACAAATCATAATATTGTGAGCAATTTGCCTTCCTTTAACAAAACCACTTTGATTCTTTGAAATGATTCCTGCAAGAACTTCCCGTAACCTCTTGCAAATCATTTTAGAAGCTATTTTATAGATCACATTGCAGCAAGCAATGGGTCTATAATCACTCACAGATTCTGGGCAAACTGATTTAGGAATCAAATTCACTGTTGTAGCATTAATCTCTTTAAGTAATCTATAGTCACTGAGTTGTTGGTTTTTCTCTTAGCTAGTTTAGTGTAAGGATTGGAGTGACAATAAGAATAAGATAATTCTCTTACCACTCACATGCCATAACCCCTTTAAATGACACTTATGCCCTCCTATTTTCTTTTATTTTTAAATAAAGCTACTTATTTACCAAGGCTAGAATGATACTTTTGTACAAATATAATTTCCTATAGTTTTCAACTAAAGGAGCTTAGGAATTTTAATTTAATTGAATGTCATACCAAAAATATTTGATGTCATATATCATCATAGGATACTTTTATCGTGCATAGGTATGCACCAGTGCATACCTTATGTGTTTCCAGCTCGTGAACAATTTTCAGCGTAATTTTTTTTCATGACCGTGTTTATTGTAGTTATTTAAAGCATCCTGCAAATTTTCAAGACATTTTGAATAATTTACAGTGCCAAAAACTAGGTTCAAACAGGTTGTTGCACGCATGACTAATTTTTTTTTTTATGCACGTGGAAAACAACATGTTTGAACCTAATTTTCGGCACTGTAAATTATTTAGAATTTCCTGAAAATTTGCAGGATGCTCTAAATAACTACAATATACACGGCCATAAAAAAAATAATGCCAAAAAATGTTCACGACCCGAAAAACACAAAAGGTTAGCTCCCATGAGGGGAAGTCAGGATTATAGTAGGTCGATGGGTGTCTATAACACTGAGCCTAGATATTACGAGAACTATCTGAATGATTATCTTGTCCTGCTTGGGAGACCAGCCCTAATCAGGCTAAGGGTAGTCACATCTGTTAGGCATTTGGCCGTAAAGTTCCCAGTGCCTAGTGGTATCGGGACGTTGAGAGGAGATCAATTAGCAGCCCAAGAATGCTACAATATCTCCATGAGGAGAAAATGTCAAACCAGTGCACATGCACTGGTAATTATATATGAAATTGAAGAAAGATTCTACAAGGTTGAAGAAGAAATCGACCCTATGGTAGAAGAAGACAGGGTCGACCTCAATCCCATTGAAGAGCTCAAAGACATTCAACTCGATGATAAGGAAACCCCAAGGTGGTAAAAATTGGGAAAAACCACACAAAGGAAGACATATAGCAATTAATTCGTTTCCTAAAAGAAAATCAGTATGTATTCGTGTGGTCGCACTAAGACATGATTGGGAGAAGTCCCAATGTTATAAGCCACGCATTGAACTGTTGGGAAAACTTATAGATGATCTTTATTTATTTTCATGTAGATCTAATATTAGCCAAATTAATATGAGATAATCTAGAACATGTTTCTAAAATTGAATTAAAAAAGAAACAATGATAAGAATACTTATAGTATATGCAGCGGAATGAATGAGTCATTCTTTCAGTTTCTCTAACCCTTGTATCCTTTCTGTTGCAGAGTATTATCAAGAAACTCAACCGTTCTTCTAATTTCTTCACAGTCTTCCATAGTATCCTTAGAATCACCTAGACTAGAGTGAGCAATTCTCAACACATGAGATAGATACAGAGAGAAGAAGATAAATGAACAAAGAGGCTTAGAAAAGGACTTGTGTTTAGAGAGAATCTAAAACCTATCAGAAAATTGGGCTTGTGACTTGTGACCTTGTTTTTACTTCTCTCTAAGCACTCCTTTTATAGACTCAATTAGGCTATTTAATTTAATTAAAAAATCAATAAAATAATATCCAATTTGAAGCCCTAGATCAAAATTATCATGGGCTTTAGGCCCGTGAAATTTCCCATTTGATTATAAGCCCATTGGACTTAAAAATCAAGGCTTGTATTATTTTCTATTGATTTAATTAAATAAATAATTATGTAAATCATTTATCAAATTAATTATTTATAATTTGAACCTTGATTTAAACTTATTTATTAATTTAGATACCAATTTAACTTAATTAATAAATTTGTCATAATTTCTCTTTTCTTATCTAAATTACATAACTCTGTGAAACTATCCAAAATTGACCTAGTCAACTTTGATCATTCTAATTGATAATTAAATCAATTAATTGAGACTATCTAGATAATTTTATCCAAAGTGCAATGGGGACCATGGGCCTATGAAATCAAGTTCCAATAAGTTATCATAAATCTAACAAATAAATTTACGAACTTATTAATTCCTCGTGACTCCACTATAGACTCAGAATTGCACTCTTGAATTCATAGAATGCTCTATAACAAATATAGATACGCTATTAATTATCCATTGTTACAATCATAATTTTCATTCAATCCTCTATAGACGATCTACAATGAGATAGGACTAAAATACCATTTTACCCCTCATTGTATTTTATCAATAAAACACTTAGTTCCTTGTAAACGATATTTCAGTAAACTAATTTAATTACTGAAATGAGATCTCTATCATATAGCACCTTCAACCAAACTAAAAGGAAACCATCGTTTCACTTCTTCATCAGAAGCTATAGATGTTCATATCTATGATTAATACTCCCACTCAATTATACTACCAAGTTCCCAAGATGTAAGTATGGGCTAGTCCGTAGGGTAAGTTGGTAATGAACAAGTCAAAGAACTCAAATAATACAATTAGTTAGAATACTAACCACTTAGAATTGAGATTGAATTAATCTATGGTCAACTATATGATATGACTAGAATAGATAATAACAGTATGTTTACTTATCTTATCAACTGTCAATATCGGTCCTGTCCGATGTAACAAATACATCTTATCTTATCTACTTTGCTAATGTTCTGGAAAGAACATAACAGCACAATGTGTAAGTAGATCATATCGTAGATTAGCAAGTCAGTGTAAATCCTGTGCCCTGACTAATCTCAGGATTAACTTATTTTGAACATATAATCATATTTATATTCCACTGTGATTACGTCACTATAAATACGATTAGCTATATGCTCGAGATTTAATAGAAGTTTATATTAAACAAATAATCATGAAAATAAAACATGTGAGCAAAGTGATTGACCATGTCAAAAAATGATTTCTATCCTTTTATTGATAATAAAATGAGATTACAAAGAATTTGGGTTTTAATCAGGGCATAAAACCCCAACAAACTCCCACTTACACTAATTGAAATTAATGCCTTAATTCTACTAATCTCATTTCCTTGATATGCTTATCAAATGTAGCTTCTGGTAGTGTCTTTGTAAACGGATTAGCAAGATTGTCTTCAGATGCAATCTTCGTAACCTTTACATCTCCCCTGGCCACATATTCTCGAATAATATGATACTTCATTTCTATATGCTTACTCCTCTTGTGACTTCGAGGTTCTTTCGAGTTGGCTATCACTCCTGTATTGTCACAAAACAACACAAGCGATTTATCCATTTATAGAATAACACCAAGATCCGAATAGAACTTCTTTGGCCAGACTATTATTAGGAAAATATGTATTTGTCTCAATGGAAATGGTAAGAAAATTACAACTCTATGCAAAAATATTACAATAGACAAGGATTGATTAAATAAAGTGTTACAACTCTATACCTGAAAATACAAATGAACAAAAGAAGAAGAAGAATAAGAGAATAGTGAAATACAACTCTAAGCAAAATATTACAAATAAAGTAAAGTGAAACAAAAGAAAAGAAAAAATTACAACTCTTAAACAAGAAATACAAGTAAATAGAGAAGAAGAATATAAAGATGAAAAGCAATGGATCAAAATAAAGGAACAAGAAACAAAAGATAAGCAACCCTCACTCCCACTACCAAAGTGAAGAGTGTTGGGGATCACCAACTTGAACAAGGTCTGAAACCTTTGTCCAAAAGCTTATTTCCCCCTAACTCAAGCACTAAGGGATCTCTCACAGATTATAGGAAATGCTTTTTGGAATTATCAAGCCTCAAGGTGTTTCTAGCCAAGTGCTCTAATGGATAGAAAAATTGTGTCTTTCAAGTGAGCAATAGGCTCCTATTTATAGAGTTTAGAGACACTATTTGAATTTCAAATTCCACCAACCCCCATGGTTGTTACCAATGATTAATTGGATTTTTATGGAATTAAAAATGAGATTTGGGTTGGGTTTTTTGAGCCGTTCAACAAAGATTGAAAAACTGAAAAAAAAAAATGGTTAGCTTCTGGCCTGTGGCCACGGCCGGGGACATTAGTGGTCGCAATTACTGCTCTCTGTCCCACAAGCCGCGGCCACCAACATTCAGTGGTCGCGGCCACTAACCATTTTCAGCACAAAAATTTGTATTGTTTTTCCAAACGGTTCCAAACCCTCCCAAATGATTTTGTAACCCCCAAAACACATTATTGGGGGTTAAAATCATATCTCTAATAGCCATTTCACATATGGCTTTATGAAATTCATCTCAACATTGTGTAACACCAAATTCACACAATAAAGGGTAATATTTGGAAGTTACAAATTTGTAACACTAAATATGTTACATATTTGGATATTTCTCATTTATCTAAATATTGTAACTCTCTATTATATGTTACAATATGTGACACTCTTTGTAACATTTATTTAATCTAAAATATTATATTATAATATAATATTACATTCTATTATAAATTAATATAACATTCCCCCACTAGATTAAATAGTTATCTATTGTAACACTTATTTCATCAATCATTATATTTTAAAATATAACAAAACCCCCACTTGATTAAATAATAACTTCTCTCTTATAGGAATCATTGCATTAGTGCATAAAGTAAAGTGTTTTTCAACTTGAACTTTACTATAGAGTAATTATCACAAAATTTGTCAAAAAATTTGGTTGCACTAGGAATTGAACCATCTTTTCATGATAACAAATCGGTGATAACACACACACCTTTGCGATGATCACTTGATACCTCTGTGTCTCGCTTTGCACCGTTAATGGCCATGTGCACTTTTCCATTCATGGACGTTCTTGAGAATACTCTCAATTCTCATCAGACGCGGCACCACCCCTTGGTCCATATAGGTAGAATTCTTACATTATTTTGTTACCAAAAATACTTGCCTTCGCAAGACTGAATTCTATTAAAAAACCTTTCAGTTTTAACCCTCAACTTTGATAACACACAAGTACTTAATATCTCAGATGGGACTTGTTTTGAGTACAACTAATATTCACTTGATTGACTTGTTGTTACCTATTGAACCTAACACTAGTTGAATAACTAGTGTTAAGATAGGTTACCATCAATCGTGAATCTCTTTAGGGAGTTTAAGTCCCATCCCTAGAGATGATGTAGCCACTAAATCCCTCGAGTGGCTTATTGAAAGGATCCGCCAGATTTTCACTAGTTCTCACATAGGATATTGAGATGACTCCTCTTTGAATCAATTCTCTTACATATCCATGTCTTAGACTAATGTGTCTAGACTTCCCATTATACACTTCGCTGTATGCTCTAGCCAATGTCGCTTGGCTATCACAATTTATCGATATAGTGGATACATTCTCTTTGATTAGGGGTATCTCTATCAACAGATCACTTAACCATTCGACCTTTTTACCGGTAGTAGCCAGAGCTATAAATTCTGCTTCCATAGTGGAATGAGATATACAGGTTTGTTTCTTGGAACCCCTAGAAATTTCACCCCCACCAAGTGTAAATACCCAACCAGTTGTGGACAAGTTGTCCCCAAGATTGGATATCCAGCTTGCATCTGTATATCCTTCTAAGATTGAAGGAAATTTGGAGTAGTGAAGGCTTAGTCCTTTGGTTTTCTTGAGATAACCTAGGACTCTTCGAATCGCCTTCCAGTGATCCACACTTGGATTACTTGTAAACCTACTAAGTTTACTCACCACAAATGCTATATCAGGTCTAGTACATTGAGCAGCGTACATTAGACTTCCTATAGCACTAGCGTACTCCAATTGAGCCACCGCTCTTCTTTCATTCTTCTCTAGTTTTACACTATGATGGAATGGGGTATTGGCATCTTTAACATTGAGATGGTTAAATTTGTTCAATACTTTCTCAACATAGTGGGCTTGCCTCAATGCAAAACCCTCACTATGTTTCTTTACTTTGATACCAAGTATGGTGTCAACTTCTCCAAGATCTTTCATCTTGAAGGTTGATGATAGAAACCTCTTCGTTTCTTTTATCCTTTTCATGCTATCACTTAGAATAAGCATGTCATCCACATATAAGTAAACAATGATAACATATCCCTTACAAGTTTTGGAATGCAAACACTTGTCTCCATTGTTATGTCTAAACCCATTAGACATGATGGCTTGATCAAATTTCTCATGCCATTTCTTAGGAGCTTGTTTCAATCCATATAAGGATTTTACAAGTCTACATACTTTATGTTCATATTTTGGTAGGACAAACCCTTTGGGTTGTTCCATATAGACCTCCTCATTGAGGTCACCATTGAGGAATGTTGTTTTGACATCCATTTGATGAACATACAAGTTGTGTATAGAAGCTAAAGCGAACAAAATTTGTAACGACCCAAAATTCGGTAATAAGGCTTAAGGGCCTTGATTAGTGTGTCGGGAGGGCATAAATGGGATTAGAGTGAATATTATTGACTTGAATGTGTGAATATGTGGTTGATGATGATTATATAATAATTAATGATATTATGTGATAATATGAAATATTTATGTGATATATGTGAGAACCACATTATTATGTGGCTAGGTTCATAGAGCGCAACTCGAGACGATCCTAGGGTCAGATAGCGGGAAAAGTCACAACGGGACTTAAGATATGACTTTGGACAAGTCTGGGGTATTTTAGGTATCGGGTAGTGATTTGGACTATCGGGTCATAAAAATAAATATATGGAGATATATTTGAGGTTAGGATGTCTAGACGGGAATATTGGGGGATTTTACCGTTTTGGCCTCGGGGACAGTTCCGGCACCCCGAACCTTGGGATTAGCTTAACAAATAAGACAAGAGTTAGGAAGCCTTTAGGGAAAAATAAACCTACCTAATCTCTTACTCATCTGTTTACTCTCACTCTCACTCTCAAGAAAAACAAAGGGAACTAAATTAGAAGCACTCAAGGGAATTGGGGATTGGAGCTGGAGATTTGTTGGAAATTTAGTGAGAATCAAGAGTAAATCTTGAGGCTTAGCTCAGTGAATAAACCAGGACTGAATCAAGACTAAGGTAAGGGTTTAATCCATCTGTTTTTCTGAAATTCAACCTTAAGCTTCAGCTAGATTATTGAGGGTATTGTTCAATTGATGATTAGGGTGGAATTGAGGAGGGGAAATCCTTGGAATCAGCTGAGTTTTGGCTAAGGGAGGAGTTCAATCAAGAAGGTAAGCTTTGTTTCATGAATTGATGATTTGAGTTTGATTTTTGACTGGTTATGACAGGGTGTTTGTGTTCTTAGAGTCTCAAGGATTGGAGGTGAATCTTCTATGGTTTATTGAGCTGAATTTCTGTTGAAATTGTGTAGCATGAGTTGGTGATATGTTGGAGTAGGAAGCCTAGAGGTGGTTTTGGTTGAGGTTTTGGGCTTTAAAATGATGGGTTTTCTGGGCACGAAGGGAAGGGTCGCGGCTCTGTTCTAGAGCGCTGCGGCCCTAGGATGAAAAAGAGCCAAGGAGGCTCGGCCATGGGAGGGCGCCGCGGCGCCCAAAGCAAGGGCCGCAGCACGTGTTTTGTTTAAAATGGCATTGGTTCTTTTTTGAGGCTAGGGCCGCGGCTAAGCTTCAAGGGCCGCAGCCCTTGGTTGTACACATGAACTTTTGAGGGTTTTAGGCACGAGAATGTGGTCTAGTAAGCTCGGGATTGATTTCACCACCGTGCTTGGTGGAATTCATCTCGGGAGTTAGTTTTGTAATCGAAAACCTATATTTGAGTATTGATGGCACCCTATACTTTGGTTGTGACTAGGTGATAAAAGCTTATGCTCGGGAACGGATCGTGCTTGAGGGGCGTTGCCTGTAATTCAGTAACCGTACAGACTAAAGGTAAGAAAACTGCACCCGATTGAATATTTGAATGGGACTAAGGGCTCCTTACTATAAATGATGAAGAGAATGGTATTATGCCATGTAAATTGTAACCAAAGGCCTAAGTGAGCCACGGTTAACTTGTGCAATTGGCACGGCTTGGACACTGGTATCCGAGGATAGCTTATTATGCACTGAGCTCGGTTTAAGCGGGCCGGAGTCAGTGGGTTAAATAGAGGGTGTGGCCTAAGGTGTCGGCCCTAGTATTTGTGTAAATTGTATGCTGTATTTGACTATAGATGAGATTGTGGAATAATCTATGTGTGGTTGCGGTTGCTTGTATCTTGAAGTATGTTTTAATGCTATGGGTTAAGTAACTGAACATGCTTACTAGAATATCTGTTTGAGATTACTGTATAAGCTGTGTATGTTGATTTCTTGCTGAGCCTCGGCTCACGGGTGCTGCGTGGTGCAGGTAAAGGCAAAGGCAAGGCTGATTAGCCCTGATTGGAGAGCTCTGCGGGGTGAATGTATATGGCAGGCCGCTCAGCCGCCACGGTTGAGGAGATTACAGGGACAAGTGGACCAGAACCTTGTATCTTGCCTTAGTATGGCTAGTATTTACTTTTAACTGTTGAGTTTTGTAAACCAGCTTTCAAACACTGATCATTTGGGGATCCATACTGTAAACTGTTTATAACTTATGAAATATATATTTTGAGACCAAAATGTCTTTTAACCCTAGAACACCTAAATTAAAGACACATTTTTTTATTAACGACTTGATTAGCAAGTCCTGCACTTTATAAGTACACAGTGTAGCGGTCATGGCTATCCAGGGCGTTACAAAATTCTTATAGCTTTAAAGGTTTGGATAGTGCCATCGGTGTGGTATTTTCTCCTAAATACTCACTTACACCCAATTGTCTTAGACCTCGGTGGGAGATCTACCAATTCCCAAGTATTGTTGGAAAGAATGGAATCCATCTCATCATTGATGGGTTCTTTCCAAAATGCACAATCTCTCGATTGCATAGCTTCTCTATAAGTCTTAGGATCATCCTCAACGAGAAGCACAATAGGAATTTTCCTAATGACTTCCTCTCTATTTCCTTCTACCATGCAGAATGAAATTCGTTGAGAATCTTTCTCATCCACTACTATACTTTTATGATTTTTAAGCCTTTGACTTCTTCTAAGTTCAAAGGGTTGCTTTACATTCTTTTGAGAATTCTCCTCTTGAGAATCAACTTTGGATGTAGAAGCTTGAGAATTATTCTCATGTAACAAAATTTTCCTTTAGAGATGTTGAAGCTTGAGAATTGTTGTCACATAACATGTTCTCAAAGAATTCAACTTCTCTAGATTCAATCACAATATTAGACTCTAAGTCTGATAGCCTATAAGCTTTACTATTGTTGGCATAACCAACAAAAGCACACTTTATGGATCTTGAACCTAACCTTGTTCTATTAGGTTTGTTTTTCTTGCAATATGCAAGACACCCCACACTTTGAAGTACCCTATGTTGGGTTTTCTTCCATTCCATAACTCATATGGAGATATCTCATTTTTCTTCATCGATATTCAATTAAGAATGTGACAAGCGGTTAATAATGCTTCACCCCATAAGTTGAAATTCAACTTAGAAAACACCAACATAGAATTTATCATCTCTAGATAAGTCCTATTTTTCCTTTCGGCAACACCATTGTGTTGTGGTGTATAAGGTGCGGTGCACTCATGAATTATACCATTCTCTTCACAAAATGTATTGAATTCATTAAAAAAGTACTCTCCCCCTCTATCACTTCTTAGCACCTTAATCTTTTTATTTAGTTGATTTTCAGCTTCTAATTTATATAATTTAAAGGCATCAAAAGTTTCATCTTTATGCTTTAAAAGAAACACATAGGTATATCTACTAAAATCATCTATAAAAGTAAGAAAATACCTTTTACCACCTCCAGTTAAAACACCATTTAATTCACAAAGATCACTATGGATTAGATCTAGTAAATGAGATGATCTTTCTACACTAGGAAATGATTTCTTAATCATTTTTGCCTTAACACATGTTTCACATTTACCATAGTTTTTAATATTGCATGCAATCATACCACATTTTACTACTCTTTTCATGGTTGAAAAACCCATATGCGATAGTCTAAGATGCCACAAAAATAAAGAATCATACTCAACAATATAGGCGAAATTAACATTTTTATTGATAACATTGAAAGTTACATAATTGGTGCACAATTTAACCATACCCTCACAAGAGTACCCCTTTCCCAAAAATACATTTGATTTGTTAAGTATAAGTTTACCGGACTCAAAAATGACTTTAATGCTGGGCTTGCCAAGTAAATCACCACTTACCAAGTTTCTACTCATTTCGGGAACATAAAGTACATTCACTAATGTAACTTTCTTGCCGGAGGTGAAAAAGACTTCAATGGTACATTTGCCAAGTACCTTGGATTTGCCCTCATTGCCCATTTGAATCTCATGGTTGCCCTTTGACTCTTCAAAGGTCTTGAACAATGATTTGTCATAGGTGACATGGACGGTGGCACATGTATCATACCACCACCCTTTCACCTTGCCTTGGACCACATTCACCTCACTAAGGGTAGCAACTATATTTTCCTCTTGAGTTGCATTCACCTTAGGTCCTCGTTGGTCTTTTCTATGCCTACACTGTCTAGCATAGTGACCATTTTTCCCACACACAAAGCAAGGACCTTTCTCGCCATTAAACTTGTTTGGGTTGGTTTTTGGACCCAAGGATTTATCATTACCCTTTTTCCCTTTGTTTTTGGGATGTTTTGGTTATGACACCGCATTTTCTTTGGAAGTCTCTCCATTAGACCCCTCCACAAGCTTATCTCTACATATCAATTCCTCCTCGATTCGAATATGTTTTTGGATTTCCTCCAAAGAATAATCCTCATTTTTATGAAGGATTCTTTTCCTATAACTCTTCCAAGTTGGTGGTAATTTTCCCACTATAGCACCAACTTGAAAGGCCTCCAGAAGCTCAATCCTTAACACTTTCAATTTGTTAACACATGTTTCCAAGAGAAATGAACTATAATCATTACCTTTGTTTTTAGCTGTTAGAAACTTAGGGCAATCCTGTTTCCAATGCCCCTTCTCTTTGCAGTGAAAACACTTATCTTTACCTTTCTTGTTTTTATTTTTCTTCCCCTTAGGCCTCTGTGCACTTGGTTGTGCACTTGTATTTGGAGCCTTTGCAGGCTTGGGGTTGTTGTTTTGTCCACATTTCCTCTTGTTTTTAGCTTTCGAAGACGAAGCTTGGTTAGCTTCAGCCTTAGCTGGATCGGCAGCAACAGCAGTAGTTTTATTTTCTCCTCCTTTACTAGGTCCACCCATGATAGGCTCAAAAGTCCGAATCTCGTTCATGAGTTGCGTCAGACCATAGTTGAGTTGATCACGAACATGCAGACACGATGCCATCCAAGAATTCACGGTGTCATCACGTATGTGCAGAGACGGTGCTATCCAAGCATTTACGGTGCCATCACGAACATTGACAGTGCCATCACGAATGTGTAGAGACGGTGCTATCCAAGCATTTACGGTGCCATCATGAACGTGCGGACACGGTGCTCATTCTAGGGATTACTCAATCATGACGAACTCGGAGTTGTCACCAATCAACTCTATGTTGATATTTTGCTTCAAATTAAGGAAGTTTTCTCCAGTGAGTTTCTCCATCGAAAGTTGAGAAAGGGTGGGTAGACACAGACACAACTTAAAACTACAAATTATCAATAAAATAGAAATCAATCACATTTGCTCAATAAAACTTCTATTCACACAAATTTCAAGAAATAGCATAACATATAACAAAAATATGTAAGATATGAGAAAAAAATACCAAAATATTCATATCTCTATTTCTTTTGGTTTATAGCTAATCTATGATATCCTTGTTCCGGTTGACGAGAGTCAAAAAATACCATTAGTTAAATAGAATTGTAAACTCATTTAATAATGGACACCATTATTAACAACCTACTATTCGATCGAAATAAGAAAACAAAATATCTTATTTTATGAGCTAGACCCACGGTTTTGATAATCATAGATTTAGTTCTAGTAGTCATCGTTGGGGTGAGCCTAGTAGAATTTGACCTATAATTATCTATCTTTCGAAATCTAACCTTGTTAAAATAACTAATGAACACCTCTCGTAGGGGGACGAATCAAAGCTCCTCAAGGCCCCATTAAGCTATTGACTATGTTAAACCAACGGTGGAGATCGAATATAAAAAATAAAATAAGCTCGTTTTAAAATTTAAAAAATAGTATTTTTATTATTTATTTTTAGAAAATTAATGACTATGAGTTTCCAAAAAAAAATTAAACATATTAAATTTTTAAAACCAAAGTCCTATAATTTCCTATTAATTCTAAAGTGTCACATTGAAACAAATTCAATTAATTTAGAATTAATTTATTGCTAATCAATATTTAGGTTTAACTAATATAATGAACTTATACAATTAAGTCCAACTCAGGTAAATGGGTCTTAACAATTAGGCTTGTATGGAGGAGTGTTGGGTCCATTATGTCGTTCCCACTACAAATGCCATCAATCTTCCATACAAGGTCCAAAAGACAGGAATTTAAACATTTGTTTTATTAATTGTTATTAATTGATTAGACTCACTATAGTCATGCAAAGCAAATGGGAATTCACAAGTGGAATCACCCACAAGAGATGAATTTAAACTTTACATTTTCTAATGGGCCCATATATCTAACAAACATATCACATATAGTGTAAGCAGACATGTTATAATTGGATGAGCCTAATCATGTTACTATATGAGCAATTCTATGAATTTATGCAAAAATACCACAATTTATTTCATTTGCAAAAAACCCACAATTAATTATCTAGAATTTATCAAAAATTCGAATTAATTAAATTTTTACAAAAATAAGTCAATTTAAATGAAATTTATCAACAATTAACAATAGTTAATTTAGATTTCATTTATCAACAATTAACTTGGTTTAGGTTAATTTGAAAAAAAAAATATTAATTTGATTTCAATAGGATTAATCAACAATTAACCAAAGTTAATTTAAATCCCATTTATTAATTGGCTGAAAAAATGATATTTTTCAAAATTTAACCAATGTTAAATTTTTAAAAAAATATCTTAACTGTTTTTCAAAAATATCTTGTGTTGTTACAACTATTAGCAAATATTTTAACAAATAAAATATTAATAGTTATAACAACCCTAAAATATCTCAAAATAATTAATAAAATTCAAATATCCATAAAAATATCTAACTAACAATATTCAAATTTAAAATAATTTAAATATTAAAAACTATAGAATAAAAACATATTTATATTTTCAAATAAAGATTTAATATAAATATCAAGAATTTAAAAGAAAATATCTTAAATATCTAATATCTTAATTTTAATATATTAAAATATTTAAAATTAAGTTGTTAGTCTATTTTTAAATTTGAATTTGAATCTTTGTGAAAAATATCTAATTATTTAAATCTCAACTAACAAAATTATCTTATTTTAAAGACAAAAACAAATCTGATATTTTTGGCTTTGATTATAAAAAATTCTATTTCCACAATTTTTAATTTTCTTTAATTTAAAAAAAAATAAAAAAAATCGGATGATTGGTACCTGGTACTGTTCATTGCGCGCACATTGCTAGCGCGCGCATGGGCAACTAGGCCAAAAAAATTCAGGGAAATTTTTTTGTGCAATTTTTCAAACCAAAACCATTTTCTAATTAATTTTTAACATGTTTTACACAAAATAAACATATATAAAAATCAATAGCATAGAAAACACAGCAAAATAACCTAAAATTTGCTAATAATCACATAAAATAATCCAATTTTAAACATGTTCATGCATGAAAATAAAGATTATCAAAGTCTCTGATACCAGTTGTTGGGAAAACTTATACAAGATCTTTATTTATTTTCATGTAGATCTAATATTAACCAAATTAATATGAGATAACCTAGAATATGTTTCTAAAATTGAATTCAAAGAGAAACAATGATAAGAATACTTACAGTATACGCAGCGGAATGAATGAGTCCTTACTTCAGTTTCTCTAACCCTTGTATCCTTTCTGTCGCGGAGAATTATCAAGAAACTCAACCGTTCTTCTAATTTCTTCACAGTCTTCCAAAGTATCCTCAGAATCACCTAGACTAGATTGGGAAATTCTCAACACATGAGATAGATACAGAGAGAAGAAGAGAAAATAACAAAGAGGCTTAGAAAATGACTTGTGTTTAGAGAGAATCTAAAACCTATCAGAAAATTGGACTTGTGACTTGTGAACTTGTTTTTACTTCTCTCTAAGAACTCCTTTTATAGACTCAATTAGGCCATTTACTTTAATTAAAAAATCAATAAAATAATAGCCAATTTGAAGCCCTAGGTCGAAATTATCATCGGCTTTAGGTCCGTGAAATTTCCCATTTGATTATAAGCCCATTGGACTTAAAAATCAAGGCTTGTATTATTTTCTATTGATTTAATTAATTAAATAATTATTTAAATCCTTTATCAAATTAATTATTTATAATTTGAACCTTGATTTAAACTTATTTATTAATTTAGATACCAATTTATCTTAATTAATAAATCTGCCATAATTTCTCTTTTCTTCTCTAAATTACATAACTCTGTGAAACTATCCAAAATTGACCTGGTCAACTTTGATCATTCTAATTGATAATTAAATCAATTAATTGAGACGATCTAGATGATTTTATCCAAATTAAAATGGGGACCACGGGCCTATGAAATCAAGCTCCAATAAGTTATCATAAATCTAACAAATAAATTTACTAACTTATTAATTTCTTGTGACTCCACTATAGACTCGGAATTGCACTATTGAATTCATAGAATGCTCTATAACAAATTTAGATACGCTATTAATTATTCATTGTTACAACCATAATGGTCATTCAATCCTCTATAGGTGGTCTACAATGAGATAGGACTAAAAAACTGTTTTACCCCTCATTGTATTTTATCCAAAAAAACACTTAGTTCCTTGTAATTGATATTTTAGTAAACTAATTTAATTACTGAAATGAGATCTCTATCATTTAACACCTTGAACCAAACTAAAAGGAAACCATCATTTCACTTCTTCATCAAAAGTTATAGATGTTCATATCTATGATTAACACTCCCACTCAATTATACTACCGAGTTCCCAAGATGTAAGTATGGACTAGTTCGTAGGGTAAGCTGGTAACGAACAAGTCAAAGAACTCAAATAATACAATTATTTAGAATACTAACCACGTAGAATTGAGATTGAATTGACCTATGGTCAACTATATGATATGACTAGAATAGATAATAACAGTATGTTTACTTATCTTCTCAACTGTCAATCACTACACCAAATACCCCTTTACATAACACATGAATATAATACTAATAAAAACGTATTATGATAGAGTAATATATTGGGCAACTTTATGAAAAAAGGGCGGTAATATATTACACCATCCTACCACTTAGAATTTTTTTCATTTCTAAGACCTGAGAATTTGTGAGACCCGAGAGACCCATTTCCCTTCCTTCAACATTTCTGAGACCCGAGACCCATTTCCTCTCCTTCAACATTTCTGAGACGTTCCTTCAACATTTCTGAGACCCATCCTCTCCTTCAACATTTCTGAGACCCATCCTTTCCTTCAACATTTCTGAGACCCATTTCCTTCAACATTTCGACACAAAGGAGAGACCCATTTCTTCGGCTTAGTACGGTCTCCGAACTTCTCACTCTCTCTCTCGTCTTTCTCTATCTCTCTGTTAACCTTCAATTTCCAGTCGCTGGGCTTCTCGCATGCTGCTTTCCTTTAGCCATTATGGCCTCAGAGTAATCAATTTTACAATCAGAAAAAACTTGAAAAGCCTAGACTTCAAGATTTATCAGTGATACAACACGGAAATATTCACTGAATGTAAACTTAACGGTGAGAGTTGCTATTCTTTTTTAGTTAATTATTTATTTATTCTTTTTTTAAAATAAAAAAGGGTGAGGATAAATTTCTACTTGGCTTTGTCTGTATTTATGCATTTTGGCTTTCATATATTAGTCATATGATATTTACCCTCTTGTGCATGTATAGTGCACACGCTCTTCCAGTGTCTTATAGGAAGCTTATAACTGATGCATTATCACATTTGTTGGCTTTCTATCCCACAGGTAATTAAAAATTTAAGTAAGCTTTATCTTTTGCATTTATTGTTAAATTTTGTAATCTGTCATTAAAATGAAGAAAATTCTTGTAGATGTTGAGCTGGATATGAATGGGAAATAGTTTTCTTGGCAAGTACGTTCAGTTCTGAATTCTTTATATCTGAGTATAAGATAAATTTTGTTTTTTGTCATGATGAAATAATAAACGAAGTTTTATCATAATTTTTTTTATGTAACTTGCAGATATTGATTATATTTTTGGGTAGTTGATGTTTAATTCATGTATATATGGTGAAGTGGTCGTTGATTACATCACTGATAGGGAACTTCTTTGATAAGATGCCTCTGTTAATATGTTCTTGTTTGTTTATTCCTTTTTAAGATGTTTATAGAAAACAGGTCTTTTGCCCATTTTTGAAACTGTTTTCTATACCTTTTGCCTTTGACCTTTTTTTACCTGTAAAAGGCTAAAGGTATAAGAAGCAATTTTTTCTTTTTACCTATTTTTGAAAACTGTTTTCTTTAATCATCTTAAAATGTATATTTTTGAGTTAAAATATATTTTAGTTTCATAAATGGAAATTCTATAGGTTAAGCTTGTGCTAACAATCCGATGACTTTGTATTGCTTGGAACTCAGGCTATCTGCAAACTTCCATTTATCGAAGAAACCAGCCTTCTCTCAGAAGTTTCCAGAGTAGAAAACACATTGAAGGTATTCTTTTAAATTGCAACACTATTGTTTCTTTACGAACTAATCTAGGTCATCAAGTGCCATATAAAAAGAAAGGTGCTTACCTGTTAGGATTATAACCATATAAAGTTAACTATTTCACCACTTTCTCATTTTATTTTCCTATACAAGTATGTGATGGGTATTGTCTTCTCTCAGCATTAAATTGCATGCTGTTTTGGGATTCTACTACCATTTACTGGTCCACTGGATTCGGGACTTGATCATTAGTAGATGACTTTGTTTTTGTTTTTGTTTTTTCTGTTCACTTCATGAAGTCCTTTCTGTAGTGTAGTTGGGCTGATGGTCCTCTGGAGTTGGAACTTGATCATAAATAGATGACTTTGAGTCTTTCTGTAATGTAGTTGGGCTGATCAATTAAGTTGCATTATTGAATGTTATTTTTCTACCTCAGGTGCAGGATTTACATTCAATAACCCCTGATTATTTTCTAGAAGTTAGTGGCGCAGTAATTCATCCTCTTTCGTATCAATAGGTTTGTTAGTTGGATTTTGACCTCTAATTAAAATTACATTCTACAGCTTCTTCCCCTCCCTTCCTCCAGATATTTTTTTTCAGTATGACTGACTGAGTTTTCTTTATCTCATGCTATGCCAGTTGAAACATTTGTAATTAACAAGATAATTTAGTTTTTGTTTTGTTGTGTTGCTAATTAAAAGATGCACAAAGATGGCTGTAATTGTGTAGGCGTACTTGACCAATATATTTTTTCATTGATACTCATGTTGTTGGCATTTTATCTTTTCTCTGTTTCTTATGTCCAGTGTAGTCATCCCTTGTGTATCTAATTGTGACATTCTATGCAAGTGACAAACTCTTTCGTAAATAATTTTCTTATTTTTTTCTAGCAAAAAAATATGATTTTTTTTTAAGAATATTTCTTAAAAATTGATTTGGTGGTTGTTCAAGGAATTTTAAATTTTGCTTGGACCAAGCAGAACAAAATACCGTGTAATATTCTCTTTACTGGCTCATGTGTAGTTGGTGGTCTATGTGTTGTTTCTTTTAAGTAGCTGTCTTTATTTTATTTGGGCATATGTACTTATAAGAATTTTCATTATCACGAGTCAATTAACTTTATTATCATTTAATGTTCTTTTCCCCTACTGCAGGCTAGAAATTTCCATTTTAATTGTGGCCTTGTATATGTTACAGAACCAGGGTACGTTATTCTATTTCCATTTTGATGTTCATATGTTGATTTTGGTAGTTTTACTTGGCTAACTATTTGTATGATCGATAACAATATGCTTTAGTTATAATTAATACTAACAATCCAATTTCAAACATTGATGTATCTATCCCAACTTTTTTGTGAGGAGCTAAAGAGGAATTCTAGTAATAATTAATACTAGACAATTTGGTCCTTGAGAATTTGTTGTTGTTGTTGTGGCAACCAGATCCTAGAATTAACAAAACAGTGCCAATTAGGGACAGTTACTTCTGTCCAATCCTTGAGGAAATTAGCCATGTGAGAACCACACGAGAATATTGAGGGAAAAAAATGATTTTCTAGCATTCACTCTCCTATATTTTGTCACGTGGTTGTCACAAGGGTTAATTTCATCAATGAATGGACGGAAGTCATGTAATTGGAAATTCACAAATAACTCATGTCATAATCATGATAATATGTTTAAACTAAGTTCCACATGATGAGTTGTTTCCGGAACTATCTCCCTTCCAAACCCTGCAATCTTCTAGCAGCCCATTGATTCTTACATTTCCCAATCTTTCTATAGGTTGCATTAATGATCTTCTTGGTGCCATTGTTCTTAAGAGTATTCTTCTCTTCTAAAACTGATAATTTTAAATATGGATGATCCAAAGCTTCCTAAATGGTTTTTGGAATAAAGGCTTTATAGTCATTAGAGTCTATGTTAGGATAGGTAGCTAGCAATAGGATGTTAAGTCCTTACCTAAGGGCTATAGGAATATCAAGATCTAAATGCTCATAAATAGGAAGCATACGAGGAATATGATTACCTTAGATTATCCAAAATGACCAGTATTTGGAAGTGATGATTGGCTCTGCTCTAGAATTGTAGGAGGATCTCCACTATTTTGATTAATCCTTCTAGTATAAATATTAAATTAGCCTATTTTTAGGAAAATAAGGAACTTTTTAAGACATGCCATGGTTTAAAAAACTATATTAGGAATCGAGGCATTTTCCTATTTTGAATCACAGATTTCAAATCGGATTGAGGTGTAAGTTTTGAATGAAAATCACAAAAAATGTTACAAAATTATGAAAATAAGGAAGTAATAAATTCATCCGTTCTTCAAAAGGCCTTCAAGGACTACTTTACTTTATAGGCTAAACAAAGGAAACCTGCAGCTAGACATGAAATAATCACAGCTGTCACAATCACAATCGTTCAACACATTTATTTTTATTTATAGGCTATTTGATTACAAATAGCAAGCACACCAAGTATGTTGACCATATCCTCACAGATATAGTCTGAAACCTCTCAACAGTTTTATTTGAAAAGCCTAGACTGCATGTAGTAATTTTTAAACTTAACAAAAGGAAATCATTGACTACTCATTTATTCTTATGTGTGTACATTTGATGACCGCTGAAATAAGCTTCAATAGTTTAACTAGCCTTGCATGAACCCTAATGAAAGCATTGCCAATTTCTTGCATGGAATCAGTTAACCTGCAAAGTGAAACCCAACCATATAGATCGCTTCCCTGATTTTCAATTTTTTTTTCTTGTACCTTTCAGTTGTTGATCATCAAGAATAGAAACTAATAATGAAGGTTCTGACTTCCATTGGAGCAAGTTCCACAACTATCTTTGTTGGATCAACTGGTCTTCCCCTTGACACCTTTGGCTCTTCATAAGAGCCTTCTACTTTACAAGTGCGCTAATCTAAGGAGGACTTCTCCACCTTCCAGCTCCTGAAGAGTCAGTATTGCAACATTATCAGGTAAAGCATACTTTCATCTTAACACAGTTGATAATTATCTATTTAAGGTTAAATAGTATTTGCTATGATATTCTTTCTTCTACCAATGAGTTTGAATAATACAATTTGGCTTGCTAAATGAGTACTAGAAGGCTAGAAGTCAACATCTTTAGGTGTAGAGTTTTCAACCAATTTCATATGCTAGAGAACTATTTATAATCAGTATCTTTGAAGGTTTATGCAACTAAATTATTTGGCTACCATAATTTAGTAGAGCAGCATTGTTATTAGTATTAAGTTTCTGAAATAATGTTTATTTTAGTATTTTAGTAGCTGAATTTAAGATAGAATGAGCGGAAATGATGGTGATTATGAAAATGATGATTTTTTGGACATTTGAGTTGGAATATGTTTCTTTAAATGAATATAGTTGATGATTTTAAGACTCGTAACAAGTAATTTCATGAATTTTATGGTTTTATTTTATCATTTAATTTAATTTTGTATTAATCTTTTAGGTATTGATTATATTTCTTTGGTTGTGGATCGAATTGGCAAGGAGCAAATTTAATTAACTTGATTATTAATAGCAAGAGGTACAGAAGTATGTTCTCTTAACTCTTTTATTAATATCATACAAATGTTAGAGGAGTTTGAATATCTTAAATATTCATCCATAGAGAAGTAGGTTCTGATTAAAATTGTGTGCTGCAGTGATAACAGAAGGTTGAAGTAGGTTCTAGAAAATTTGTTTGTGTGTTGCGGTGATATAAGGATGAAAAATTATTGTGTGTTGTTTGAATTTTTTTACTTGGTATTGATAGATGGTTAGGTAAGCTTTTAATTTTACTTAGTGGTTGGCATATTAATTTTATTTTTGTTAATAATCAATTGTTGACAATTATAAAGCTAAAAGTACTAGTAGACTATTCCCATAAGAATGATTACTTTAACAAATTTATAATCGTTTTATTACTTTTAAGCTAGACAAAAGCTAAACAAATTTATCCATAAGAACTATATTACTTTTAAGCTAGACAAAAGCTCAATGATTGAACAAAACACAAGAAGATCCAAAAGAACATTGCAGACCTTAGTAAATGGTAAAAAAAAAAAAAGATAGTTGCAACAAAGAACTAAACCAAGTATTGCACCTTTAAAGAAACACTAATACAATTAATGAAACACTAATACAAGTATTGCAACAAAAGAACTATGCATTTGAAGACTTTGAAAATGCTACACATATACAATTAATGAAATGCCTTCGTGAAGAGAAATATTGCACCTTTAAAAAAACACTAATGGCATTGAAAAATTAAATCTAAATGCATGCTTTTTCCCAAAATAGGGTAAATCTGATGAATATTTTTTCTACCCTTAATATAAAATAATTTTACATTAGAAATTCAATTATTGAAAGCCTATATATGTAAAAGATCATCAAACCATGTATAGTGGAGAAACCGAAAAAATGTTAATTTATAAACATGAACAATAAGCTTTGTTTCATGGGAACCATTGTAACTATATTTTTATCAATCAATTCTTTAAGATCAGAAACAAATACAGAAAAATAGAACAATAATTATAAAGAAAAAATTGATATTAACCAGCTTATTATATCATTCCTCTACCTTGAAATATCATCATTCTGTTTATTAATTTAACTTTATATTTCCATTCTTTTTGCCAACTTGAGCAAAACTCTCTTTCTCTCTATATATATATATACATACATGTATATAAATGTCATGTTCGAAATTAAACGCAAATGTTTGATTTGGTATGAATTAAATCAACAACATCGAAAGTGCATGCCTGAGAATGTAATTATGTTTTTTTTTTTAAAAAAAACTTAAACATAACAAAAATTTAGAAATTAAAATTAAAAGTTACTGCATTTGCTATCAAACTCAATGCATGTTTGTGAATTGTCATTCTCAATAAAGTGGTTTATGAATATGGACTCCACTTCGTTCATTAGTATAACAACCTTATTAAAAACAACAAAACCATATAATCTAATCAGTATTTGTAATCTCTATAAATTAGGAAACTATATTAAAACTCATAAGCCCTGTACCCAAACAGAAATAGAGATTGCTGGACTCATTCATCACACTATAAATATATATATGCACTTGATTCATTATATTACCAATAACAGAAATAAACAAGCAAAAAAGCAATTAATAATATGTTGTAAATTTGCAACACAGAACTCAACAAATTCACAAAGTAAACAAGTTAATTTGATCAAACCAATTCAAGCAATAAACCAGAAATTCAAATGATAAAGCTAAAAAATAAAGAACACAAAACTTTTTTATACAGGTTCGGCCAAACAAAGGACCTACTTCCTGTTACTCCCCTGAGTTGTTTTTCTCCATTAATCAATTGATTACAATGCTGAAGATTAGTTTAGTGTACCACCAAGAACCTAGATGAAATCCCTTCTAAAACTCAGCTTGAGTTTTCTTCCAAGAACACTGATCTTGGATTCAGATTTCCCCAAACTTTCTTACACTTTTTTCTTCTCTCTAAACACTCTTTCACTCTCTAATTCAATATTAATTTTTGTGGTTTAATTACAAGAGATTACAAGGCTTAAATAGAAGTATTATAGCTGAAAGAAAAGACTCAAATAACCTTGGTGCACATAAACTAATCTAACCGAATATAAAATCAACATAACAACTTTAACTGTCAAGTTGTTAATTATGTTTTCTGTGAGTTACCGTCTTGATTATCAAGATTGTCGCATCTATTCATCAATTAGTTCAAAACATCTTTAATCATCTAACACAACATTCAATATGGCATAACCCCCCACCCACGCGGCAAAAAAAAGAAAAGAGAATCTTAATTTTTCTGAGTCAGTAGAGGATTAGGTAGATTGGAAAGCTAGCCTTGCCTACTTTTTATCTTCCTTAAATTTTACAGCTAAAGACCTAGCTCAAATTGATTGAAACACTACCCAGTCGCATGTCCAGAGTCCAAGTCTAGATAATTCATATTCTTTTGTTTCTGAGTCTGTTATATAATAGTACTCTTCAGTTCAGTCTTCCTGAACCTACTGCAATTCAGAACCATTTATCATTTTCTTAAACTTTCTTTGCATATTTTGAAATGGGATCCTCCCATCAAACATTGTTGTGTTTGTAACTTGAGCAAAATCACTAAGTAGATCCCATGAGAAACCATTAACACTTATGACTCTATGAAAATTAAGTATACATTTATAAAGAGTGGAAACTTTTATCCCCAGACAATCACATACACTTACCCAATCACATGAACTGACCTCAAATGGCAAGGTAGACCAGGTATCATTTACACACACTCACCAGCCAACCACTTGAACTAGCCTCATGCAGCAAAAACTTGAATAAGTCTTGTTTCACATGCTGCCAAACACTTTCAGCAAAGAACAAAATGTACAATTTAAGATGCCATATAAACAATCATTGCCCACTTGAAGACATATAGTAGATACATAAAATGAAACATGAAGACATAAAAATCATTGCATCCAAAGCATAAGCTGCAAATTCCATAAAATGTACCTCACATTAACTATGAATTAAAATCTGAGTAAGATACTCCAACAAGCCATCTTTGGTTTATTCAATTCCACCAAGGCATGGAATGGAGAGACCTGAAATTCTCTTTTAAGATGACCTGAAATTCAACCAAGGCATGTTTTCTTTTAAAAGCATGTGTGTTAATGACCTTGTCATGACCCTGAAATTACAACCGCAAATTATGTGATTGTCTTGTCTAACAGTTGTTAAACCCAGACAAAAAACAAGATTTATTAAGAGAACAACATCAAATTCAAATTCATTGGAGATGGATAAAAGTTGGATCCATCTTAACAGGTTAGTAAACAAAATCATATAGTTTATTTTGGGTATAAGTTTAAGTGTCAGTGCTTGATTATTGAAGTATGCTCTAAAATCGTAGAGCAACGGTGGAATATGAGCAAAAAGCTAGGGAGTTTGTTAAGACAGCCATAACGAATCTCGGATTTCCAGCCAAGATTCTTTGTCCATGCAACAAATGTCACAATCTAAGACATCAACTTTCAGACGAAGTTTTCGAACACTTAGTTTTGTGGGGCATGGACCAATCTTACAAAACATGGTTTCATCATGGGGAAGATCCAGTTCAAAGCAGCACGACAAACACAAGTTTTGAATATAATTTATTTCGGGCAACGGGAGTATTTTCAAGCAACACCAATGATTTTGGTGACAATAACAATGATGCTGATTTTCATAGTCTATTAGCAAATGTTGAATCTCCATTGTACCATTTTGTGGTCCGGTGCAATTTCGATGGATGTACCATTTTGAGAGATATATGAAAGTATTGAAAGGATTTGTAGCAAATTATGCACGGCCAGAAGGATGTATTGTAAATCGCTATCTTGATGTTGAATGTGTACGCTTTTGTGAAACATTTCTAAAGAAAAATGATAATCAAGATAGAACATTACTAGAAGAAAATCCACTATCAGCGGTAGAGTGCTTTGAGATTGACCGATTGAACTTGGCAGTAGCACATCCATATGTGTTGTTTAACTCAGATATTGTAGAACCATTTCTCAATGTGAAGAAGTGGCTGCTGCAGAATGTGAAGAAGTGGCTGAGATAGAACTTAAACAACCTCTTAGAAAATCTGTTAGATTACAAAAAACAACTGATGAGGCAAATCAAACTGAGATTGAAGAAATACCTCAAGATGTAGATGCGAATGTAATGAACTTAGCCAAGAAGACAAGGGGAAAAAATCTATTGGCAAATCTTACCAAGAGGAACAATGACTTAAGGATAATAAATTGGAATGAAAAAGGGCAACCAGTTGGTACTAACTCAGTGCAATTTTCTTCTTTTGTGGGCGCTCTTGTGCGAGAGGTTGTTCCTTACACTATTTCAGATTGGAGGAAAGTTTCACCAATTATGAGAGATGTTCTTTGGGCATCTATTCAGGTAGAATTACAAGTTTTATGACTGTATTTTTTTTTATATATTCAGCTCTACACTTAAACATATAATATATTATTCTATATTCTATTGTAGGCACAATATGACTTACATGATGATTGGCAAAAAAAAGATGTGCTTTGAAATGATGGCAGAACTATGGAGAGCTGGGAAATCTAGACTTGTAAAGGATATTAACAATGCAAAAAATGAGAGTGAACGACTAGCCTTAAAGCAGGATTGCATAAAAAGTGATGTAGAATGGAGAGCATTTGTTGCCAAAAAAATGAGTAAAGAACATTTGGTAAGAAATATGATGTAAGAAATGATGTTGCTGCCTCTTTTATCTTTGTTGGTGTTAAATTAAATATAGTTATGCCTCTTTTACTTATTTATTAAATAGGATATAAGGGCCAAATACCAAGAGAGAAGAAAGAAAGTTGTTCCACACACCTTAAGTCGAAGAGGATATGCTCGAACAATCGATGATATGGTAATAATTAAGTTTTATATTGTTTGTATTTTTGCTTCCATTATTGTAGTCTCTATTTTATAATCTCTATTGTTGTATTGTGTAGAAAAAAGAAAATGAGGATGTTAAAATATCTAGAATCGATGCTTTTCGGAGAGCCCATACCAAGAAGAATGGTGAACCTGTAAACCCAACGACATCTGATATTTTTGTGAGTATTAGTCATTTAATTTTTGTGAATTTATATTTATTTTCCATAATGCATACATTAGTTATACTAATTTATATGAAGGGTTCATTGAATGAGATTCTCCTTGAAGACCCAAAATCTGGAACTACAGACAACGCTGATGAGGATGCCTTGAAAAAATTGTTTGGTAACCCAAAATCTTGTCGTTTAATCAGACACGGAAGAGGCATAACAAGGTCGAAGCTAACTGTTGTTAATATGTGTAATAGCAAGATCTCCAAGTTAGAAGAAGAGCAACAGAATATGAAGCTCAAAATGACTGAAATGATGAATCTACTTAAAGAACACTTGGTGGTAATTCTATCTTGCACTTATAAACCTTAGTTTTCTTTTCTTCCAATGAAACTTATCTTGGTCTTATATTTAGGTTGGTGGTAAAGTGACACCAAGCGAAGGACAGTCTCGCAATGTACCGCAGTCAAACAATATTCAGTCCCCTAAGGTAAATTATCAAAGTTGTTATTGTTTTAAATTTTCATTTTAGAAGAACAAATACAGAAACTAATATATTGTCTTTAAAATCAATTTGGTAGAGTATTGCACTAGAAAAAAGACATAACTTTACAGAAGGGAAGAATGCTTGCTACTTGCTTGACTGGACAGATGTAATTGTTGCTGAAGGTCGTTGGGATTCTAGTGATCCAAAGATAATTGTACATGGAAAACCTCTTGGACCAGACTTTATGCGAGTATGGGTTGATGTTGATATTGTACCAGAATCTTACTTATTTCGTCCTAATAATGCGATGCTTACAATATAAGAAGCAGTTGGTTCCACAGTTGCATGGCCTTCTAAAAAAGTTATTCCAAGAGGTACATTTTCATACTAAAAACGGAACCAATGTCTTATAATTTAGTGTTTGGTTTCTCTGTTTGCTTTGGTGTAGTTGTGAATTCATTATTTTGTATGTGGTGTCCTCTATTGGATATAATTTCCATAAAAATTTTCTTGAAGTTATTTGTGATGCTAGATAATAATAATAAAATATTTCTTTGTTTATTTTGCAGATGTGACAAGCGAAATAGAAAATGATACTTAATTTTGAAGGCTTTGTGTTGGGCAGCTGTAGAATATTCTGTGTTGAAAGTAGTAACTTTTCACTATGTTGAATATTTAAGACTACTTGAATACTTAAAGAACATTTTGTTGTTGAATGTTTTAAACTAATTTTTGGATTGTTAATATAATGTTGAATGTTTTTACTTTTTGTTATTTGAAAATCAAGTTCATTTGATGATGCTAGTATATATTAGAAAGCTAATGTTAATTATATAAAAAAAAATTAAAATATAATAGAATAAATTAGTGTTATATAATGAGAATTTAAACTTATCTAAATATTAAAATAATACGAAAATTGTGTTATAATATCTATTACAATAACACTTTTTATGCAAATAATTTTGTTATGCAAACTTCATTATATAACACAAATAATGTGTTACAGTAAAGTGTAGTATAACACAAAAAATGTGTTTTACTAAAGTGTAGTATAACACAAAAAAAATGTTATACTATAGTGTAGTATAACACAAAAAATGTGTTATACTAAAGTGTAGTATAGCACAAAAAATGTGTTATACTAAAGTGTAGTATAACATAAATTTATAAGTATTGAAATGTGTTATATAATCGACTATAAATAATATAATTAAACAATTATCTATTTATTAAAATAACACAGAAAGTGTGTTATCGTTGACAGCATAATAACACATCTGTATAACAATGACAAAGTGTTATGTAAAGTACCCCGGCCTACGTTAACATAGTTGGTCTTAACACATCAAAAAGTGTTACGGTATGTTTTGATAACACATTTTTGGTGTTATTAAAAGCATTTTTTCTTGTAGTGAATATCGGTCCTGTCCGATGTAACAAATACATCCGATCTTATCTACTTTGCTAATGTTCTGGAAAGAACATAACACCACAATGTGTAAGTAGATCATATCGTAGATTAGCAAGTCAGTGTAAATCTTGTGCACTGACTAATCTCAGGACTAACTTATTTTGAACATATAATCATATTTATATTCCACTGTGATTACGTCACTATAAATACGATTAGCTATATGCTTGGGATTTAATATAAGTTTATATTAAACAAATAATCACGAAAATAAAACATGTGAGCAAAGTGATTGACCAAGCCAAAAAATGATTTCTATTCTTTTGTTGATAATAAAATGAGATTACAAAGAATTTGGGTTTTAATTAGGGCATAAAACCCCAACAAACTCCCACTTGCACTAATTGAAACTAATGCCTTAATTCTACTAATCTCATTTCCTTGATATGCTTATAAAATGTAGCTTCTGGTAGTGTCTTTGTAAATGGATCTGCAAGATTGTCTTCAGATGTAATCTTCGTAACCTTTACATCTCCCCTGGCCACATATTCTCGAATAATGTGATACTTCCTTTCTATATGTTTACTCCTCTTGTGAATTTGAGGTTCTTTCGAGTTGGTTATCGCTCTTGTAATGTCCCAAAACAACACAAGCAGTTTATCCATTTATTGAATAACACCAACTTTGGCCAGACTATTTCCTTAGCTGCTTTTGACGCGGCTATGTACTCAGCCTCCATGGTGGAATCTGAGATTGCAGACTGCTTTACACTTCTCCAAATCACAGCTCCACCCCCAAGAGTAACACCATTCCAGAAGTAGACTTCCTGTCATCGACATCAGTCTGAAAATCTGAATTGGTGTAGCCTACAAGGTTCAAAACACCACCCTTGTAGACTAACATATAATCCCCAGTCCGTCTCAAATACTTTAGGATATGCTTAACTGCTATCTAATGTTCCAGTCCTGGGTTTGACTGATACCTGCTCACTCCTCCCAATGCATAGCAGATATCTAGTCTAGTACACAACATAGCATACATCAGACTTCCAAGTGCAGATGCATAAGGAACTTTTCTCATTGCATCTTCCTCTTCAGGAGTTTGGGGAGACTGCTTCTTTGAAAGATGAATTCCATGGCAGGCCGGTAAACGCCCTTTCTTAGAATTTTTCATTGAGAAACGTTCAAGCACTCTATCTATGTAAGCTTCTTGAGATAGAGCTAAGAGTCTGTTCTTTCTATCCCTGATGATCTGGATACTTCACATCTGGAATTGAGTGCTCAGCCAATTCTTCACATCTGTTAATGTCTTAACATTGTTTCCAATGAGTAAGATATCATCTACATAAAGAACCAGGAATACCACTATTTGATTTGCCTTCAGTTGGTAAACACAGGGCTCGTCAATATTTTGTTCAAAGCCATAGGTTTTGATTATTTCATCAAACCTAAGATTCCAGGAACGAGAAGCTTGCTTAAGTCCATAGATGGACATATTCAACTTGTAAACTTTTCCTTCTTGTCCAGCTACTTTAAATCCTTCTGGTCGATCCATATAAATGACTTTGTCAAGCTTTCCATTAAGAAAAGTTGTCTTGACATCCATTTTCCAGATCTCATAGTCGAGAGCGGCTGCTATGGATAGGAGGATTTATAGTGAATGCTCGAGGCATCGAGGCAAACCTGGATAAGATCAGAGCATTAATCGATATGCCTTCACCTCAAAAGCATAAATACATCTAGAGTTTGATGGGACACATGTCAGCTTTAAGTAGGTTCATCTCAAAATCCACAAACAAGTCTCAACCATTGTTTAATCATTTGAGAAGATCAAGAAGTTTGAGTGGTCAGATGAGTGCAATCTTGTCTTTTAGACTCTCAAAAAGCTCCTCGTTGAGCCACCAATATTATCCAAACCAATAACGGGGGAAATATTGTACTTATACCTCGCTACAACTAAGCATGCAATTAGTGCAGCACTTGTTCGGGATGATAAGAAAGTACAAGGATCACTCTACTACATCAGTAAAAGACTGCTAGGAGCTGAACCGAGATATGCAATGATGGAAAAACTAGCACTATGCCTAGTTCATGCATCTCAAAAGCTTCGACCTTACTTTCAAGCGCATCTCATTCATGTGCTGAACAATTAGCTATTGAGACAGATATTAGTGAAACCCGAAGCATCCAGAAGACTATTAAAGTGGGCAGTCGAACTCGGGCAGTTCGAGATCACATACCATTCGAGAACAACGATAAAAGGTCAGGCCTTAGCAGACTTTATAGTCGAATGTACAAGAATCACCAACGAAGAAGTCATAACCCCTGCTCACGAGCTGTGGAGACTTTATGTCGATGGATCCTCCAATGAGATCGGATCAGGGGTAGGCATTATTCTAATAACTCCATCAGGAAACAGGTTCCACTTAGCCTTAAGGTTTGGTTTCGAGGCTACAAATAACGAGGCTGAATATGAGACACTGTTTGCAGGGCTCCAACTAGCTTCCGAGCTAAAAGCTAAGGCCATACACTCCTATAGTGATTCTCACTTGATTGTCAACAAAGTGTTAGGAGAGTACCAGGCTCGGGGGATTAAGATGGTAGCATACCTAAAAAAATTCAAAGAAGCACTCCAACAATTTGAGTTCTACGTTATCGAGGAGGTTCCGCAAGAACATAACTCGAATACAGACGCCCTAGCTCGACTTGCCACAACTAGGGAAGCTGACACACTCAACGTGGTACCAGTGGAGTTCTTGCCAGAACCAAGCATAACCGAGCCTGAAGAGATAGAAGTCGACATGATAGACTTGCAGCCTACTTGGATGACACCTGTTTACCGAATTTTTTGGAAACTAGAAATATATTCATAAATAAGAGCTGGAAAGAAAGGATAAAAGATGAACAAACAGACTTTTTACGTGGTTGGGGCGTTAATGAGCCTTAGTCCACGAGTTTATTGTATTATATTTTAGGGAGCTTTTGACAATGGAGTTTTATGCAAGTTTTAGCAGAGTAATTGCTTACAAGAAAAATATGGGATCCTCGCTACAATGCACAATTGGATCTATTTATAGGCAGTCAAGTGCACTATGCTTGGACCGGACGAATCGAGGCCCAATAGGGATGTAATCAGGGTTTACTCACTAATGGAGTCATAATACAAAAAATTTTATATAATAAAATGTAGTAATCTGGACCCATTGAGTCGGCTTAGGCGTGGCCAAGCCTTACAGCTGTCTGTTGTACGTTAGTTCGGACTGGTCCGCGTGGGCTTCTAAGGAGATCCTAGAGACAGGATCTGTCAGAGTAGTGACAGTATTGTTTCCTAGAAACAGTGTATGTTCCGTGCATACCCTCTTCTACAAGTTAGTTGAGGAGACCAACTTTTAGATTTCCCAGGGACATGTCAGCATCAAGGAAGATCAGGGTTGCTCTGTCTAGATGTATGGTCTGGGTTCATTTAATAATGTCCCAGTTTACTTACCAGGGTCCTGGTTCATTCGCCAAGACTTAGGTTCATTCGCCAAGATGAACATTGTGACACTGAATATCTCCATGAACTTCCAATAAGGTCTGTCTCCCTCGACTAGTTAGTCTGTCACCTTATTGGCGTCCCGGAGGATACAGTTAGGTCGGGACCGGGAAGATAAGTCAAGCCTACATCTTAGTCCCGATTCCTTCGATATGCTCGTGCCCATCAAAGGTTGTTGGGTTCGAGGATGATTGGGCTATCAAGATGGGCTTGGACCTCTTTAAGAGGGCCCCTGGACACATTGGGTCATGCCACATGTTGCGGGTGGAAAACAGGGATAATATTTATCCCCCCAAGTCTTCATCCATGTTTGCATGGTGGAGACTTGCCTTGCTCTCCTGGATCAATCTCAAATATCCAGGTTTGTTTACCAGAAGTCAATTTCATTTACTTGGGGCCATTTGGACGATCTCGGTCCTTTCAAATTCTCCAGGTTGATGGTGCGTCTATGCCACTTGCGCCCTAAATATCTGGAAAGAATCTTTTGATGATCCAAATGACGATGGGTGTTAGTGCAATTCTCAAGACGTCTCGTCTGTACGAAAAAATTCTATTGGGTACTCGAGTGGGCTATTTAATGCTTCTACACCATTTGTGACCGTCGGATGGGGATAACCTTGAGAGTTTTGACATGGACCGTTGGATGAGGCAGGTGCGGATCGTGGATTGATGAATCCATGATTTAGTGTTCGACTAGGGTAATTAAAGCCTTTGCACCATCCGGGACCGTTGGATGGGCATACTCTTGGGATCCCCACTATGGACCGTTGGATCAAATAGTGGATTTCTGTCCTATAAATACCTCGACAAACTCATTTCAAACTTTACACATTCCATATAGTCATAACAGAAATAGCTTTATCCTGATTCAACTAGCGGACGAACTGCTGCATCATCTTCTCAGATTCAAGACTGAGTTTTTGCCGACACTGTCACCTGAGACACTGTCCCTCAATAGAGTTTTTGGTCATTTTTCTCATCTTTTGTTCCTTTTTAGTTGATTTTGTCATGTTATTCCTGCGACCATGAAAATATTAGGGCGGTGACCACCGTGTAGGGTGGTTCTGAATAAGATCGCGGTAAGTATGAACCATAGATTTTCTAAGTAATAGCTTCTATTAGTCCGGTTGTTCTGGATAAATTCGGATGCCTCTAGGCTGTTTTGGGTGAGTTAGAAAATCTTTAGTTCCCAACTGAAGATCTTGGGGTCTCTATTGATCCCGGATCTGGGTCTGGAGGGGACTTCTCCAAGCAGTTTTAGGAGAACCCCCACCTTAACCAATTTTCTTCAGTTTTGGTGCTAACTGCTTGGTTCTCCTTTTTTTGTCACTTCTAGGTCCCTGATCATGAGTCGCGACGTGACTCTTCATCCGGAAGACTTCGTTCAACCGGCCCCTATAGTTCTGGAAGGGCACAGACTTCCCACTGGCAATACATGGGAGATGGATGGGGAGAAGAACGAGTTTTGAAACTACCGAATGTTAGATGCCCTGGAGAAACACCTGGGAGTGGAGTCGACTCCAGGGATTTTTTACAACTAGTTTACCCGGAAGGAGGAGAAGGCCCATATTGGCATGGGCGAGTTCGGGACCTGGAGCATAGACCACATCAGTGCGGGAGAGCTCCCGCTCCATGATTACTTCACAAGGTTCCTTAAATTCATGGGGATCGCATCATTCCAGCTTCTGCCCTAAGCGTACAAGTTGCTCGAAGGATGGCGTATATTCTGTGCATCGAAGGAGATCCCAACGCCTACTACCATTGAGGTGTTATATTTTTACTAGCTAGAGCCGCAACTTAATTCTAAGGACAAGACGCGAGATGGGTTTTACAGACTGAAATCCCGTGGTATCCATTCGGCTCCGTTCAGCACTTGGAAGCACCCCTGGATGTTAGACATTACTGGTTTATGACATTCAGGTTCCTCCTGGAGAAGAACCCCACATTGGTGCTGGACTTCCAACGCGTGGGTAAGTCACTTTTCTTCCTTGTTCACTTATTTCCTTAGTTTTGTTTGCTGCACACTCATGTTCCTAGAAAATAGGTTTGTACGCCCAGACTCAACTCACCAAATCCATCCTGGACTGCAAGAAATACTATGCTACCATTAGCATCAAGGAACTGGACGTAGGGGGCTTCGTGACCACGGAAAACCTTCGGCTGGTTGGGATGCTTGCCTCTAACCAGTCGATAGATGCCCCCTAGATTCTGGGGGCTGCAATGTGAGAGGGATCCTATCCTGAGGGAAGAGCTGGACCTAGTCCACATCGAGGTTGTGGAGGTCATAACCAAGGCAGATGTGAAGAAGGCAAAGAGAGAGCAGGCTCGTCAGGCGGAGAGGGCCGAGTCTGAAGACCTGGACACCCTGCTCAAGGGGAGGCAGCCGAACACTGTGGCTCCCGGAGCTAGCATTTCAAGGCAAGGTAAAACTCCTCTGATTTTTACTTATGTCCCTTGCCTTGAGGGCTTCCTTGCCCCATTGTCGTGGATCTTTTAGACCTAGATGACATGGGGGATCGAATTCATGCTTTCTCACTAGGAGAGTTAAGTCGTGCTCGTTCTTTAGATAAGGGTTCGTCCTGGAGGACTTTAGACTAGTATTTCCCTTATTTTTTGACTTCTATCCCCATTCATGTATTTGACTGATTAGTTTCCTTATTCTATCTATCTCAGGTGATCCGGAGATGTCCAACCATTTGGAAAAATTGAAGGAAATGATCGAGGTCAGGGCAGCCGTAGCCAAGGCTTCGGCAAAGAGGGTCGTCAAGGGCCCGACCAAGAAGAAAGTCATAGAGTTGATCCTCGGGGACTCACAGCCATTCCCAGAGGATCCCGAGAGAGTTTCAGCAGCGGACTTCATTCCGACGGCACCTATCGGACCAAGCATGTCCCAATCTGCTCCTCTCAAAGTTATTAACTTAGAGCATGAGCCCTCTCAAGACGGAAGGATGGAGAAGAGGGCAGCGGACTCAGTCGTCCCAGAGTCCTTGAAGCGGGCCAAGAGGGTCAGGACCAAGGATCTTGCCTTGGTTGAGGAGCACTCCTCTGGGGAGAGCCTGATCATCACGCAGCAGCTTCTAGATGCGCCCAGACTTCTCGTCAACCCAACCCTTCCTGAGGAAGGGGACTTGATCCTTCAGGAATAGAGGATGAAGATGTTGTCCCGAGCTTGGGATGACCAACGGGAAAAGTGGGATGAGGTGGCCCGGGCCCTGATCATCCAGCGGAAGGTGAAGTTTTCCAATCTTCTGGAGGCCTTCAATACTCCCCAACAAATCGTGGACCAACTCGTAGCTGAGACCAGTTTCCGGAAAAAGTTGGGGCAGGATATGGCTTCGCTTGCTGTAAACTTGTTGGCCCAGGTGGGGGCTACCATGTCCACCCTTCAGCTCAAGTGATATGCCACCTTGGCCAGCCAAGATGCCCTTTTCATATCCCAAGCCATTCTTCATCAAGCCACATGTCCCTCTAATTTTTTATTTTACCATCATTGTTGATTGTACATTTTCTAACTTTGGATTGTTCCAGGATGCCCTGTTGACCCATAGGAACGCGAATCTGGTTGCAGAAATGGCAGTGAAGCTAGAGATGACTCAGATGGAGCTAGAGGGGATCGTTAATCAGTGGGAGGCTACTAGGGAAGCCCTTGCCAAGGAGCCTGCTCGAATTGAGGCTGATCGTGAGGAGGCTACCCGAGTTCAGGCTCAGCTTGAGGAAGCTTTGTCCAGGAAGGACATCGAACATAAGAAGTTGGTGGACAACCTAGAGGCAGGGCTGCATCGTGATCGTGGCTTGGAGGCTTCTATCAAGGCCCTTCTAGAGGCAGCTGAGGCCCAACTTCGCCAGGAGCAGGAGAGGGTAGCAAACCTGAGTCCTGAAATCAGGCTTTGGAGGGCACACTTCAACTAGAGACTAAGTGGAGTGAAGAAGCTTGCAAAGCAAAGGAGCGGGTTGATGACTTGCTAGAGGCCACTTTTGATGAGGCTGTTTACATGGCCTGGCTCCAGGACAAGAACATGAACGTCCTCCTCTATCTTGATCCAGCTTCAAAAAGGGCTGAATTTGAAGCAAAGGATCATAACGAAGCCTAGGCCTGGGCCTTTGTATTTTTCTTAGGGCTTCCTTTCTGATTTTTGTAATTGTATTATATTTATGGACGTGGATGCATCCAAGACAATTTTTATCATCCGTATCTATACGTTGAGTTTTTTCTACACAATGGTTTCTACTTTATATTCGTTTATTTTTTTTTTCTAAATTCACTAAGTGTTTTACCACTCTACACGAATCCAAGTTGAACATTGGGTCCAGGTTCCAATGGTCGGGACCACTAGAGAAATATTATAGAAGGTATTTAATCTATCCTGAGATCCACGTTCGGGTCTTGACGGCCCGTGTCGTTTGGACTTAACCAATGTAACTCAACTGATTTATTCTAACTCTATGGTTCAAGTTCCAACGGCCTGGACTGTTACAGATTTTTTAGATATGACTTCATAAATTAACTCATTCCGAACACGAGGTTCAGGTTCCAATGTCCTGGGCCTTTAAAGATTCAATAACATTCATTTGATTTATTTGTCCTGACTCTAGTGTTCAAGTTCCAATGGTCTAGACCATTAGAGATTAATTGATTATCTTATTTCAAACCTGGGGTTCAGGTTCCAACGGGCTGGGCCATTTATAAGACTAACTTTAAACAACTTAAACCTAAAACTCACGTTTCAATGGTTCTGGGCTATTATAAAGAAAACATGAATAAGGATTTGGTTATTTGAGACCACGTTAGGTCAACCAATTTTTAGGACTCTGGGCTAGGATTGGGCTTTGAGCCTTGTGTCCTATCGGGTTTTGAACCCCTTGGACCATGTATGTGCAGGTTAGGACTGGGCTTTGAGCCTTGTGCCCTATTGTAATTTGAACCCCCCGGACCGTGTATGTCCAGGTTAGAACTGGGCTTTGAGCCTTGCGCCCTATTTTATTGGGAGTTGGGTTTTGTACCCCCAGTCTATACGAGTCTGGACTCAGAACTAAGCTCTGAGATTTGCATCCTATTTTGAACCCCCAGACCATGTATGTTCGGGTCATACCCCCCAAGTGATTGAAGAATGTAGCCTTAGGTCACTTGTTTGTGTAAAAAAAATGAAGACAGACGTGAACTTTTTCTATCTTACAACATTTCTTATGATATTTTGTATACACCATTTTTATTAAACAAGAAATCACCCCAGGGTGTACATTGTAAAAAAAATATTAGAAAGGAAAACATAATCAAACCCTTCGGAATACTGATAGTATTGGCGGAGGTGTTCTGCGTTCCAGACCCTTGGGACCTCCATTCCGTCTAGTCGACTTAAGCAATATGTTCCCGGACATATTTCGTTTTGGACTTCATAGGGTCCTTCCCAGTTTGGTCCCAGAACCCCCACTCTTGGATCTTGAGTCGCAGGGAAGACTCTCCTAAGGACTAGATTGCTGGCTTCAAATCTTTGGCTCTTAACTTTAGAGTTAAAGTGTCAGGTGATCTTTCCTTAGTACATCTTTAGCTGCACCTGTGATTCTTCCCGAATCTCTTCAATGAGATCTAAGGATTCTTGGAGTAAGGCGTGGTTTTGGATGGGATCATATGTGTCCTGTCTGTGAGACGGGACAACCATTTCTACTGGGATGACCGCTTCACATTCGTACACCACCGAATAGGGAGTATGTCCGGTCAACGTTCTTTCTGTGGTCCGATAGGCCCATAGGACGCGGGACAACTCTTTTGGCCACTTACTCTTATAGGCTTGTATCTTTTTACTTTAATGTCCCCTTCAAAATATTTTTCACGGCCTCTATTTACCCGTTTGCTTGAGGCCTTGCAACTGAGGAGAAGCTTTTGATGATGCCATGCCTTTCATAGAAGTCAGTGAAGTTGACGCTATCAAATTACTTCCCATTGTCAGACACGATTTTGTGAGGGAGGCCGTATCGACACACAATGTTGTTGATGATGAAGTCCAGGGCCTTTTTGGAGGTGATGGTGCTCATTGGTTCTGCTTCGACCCACTTGGTGTAATAGTCAATGACTACAATGGCGTATTTTACCCACCCTTCCCAGTTGGGAGCGATCCTACTAAATTGATTCCCCATACTACAAAAGGCCAGGGATTGGTCATCAGGGTTATTTCTATTGGAGGGGCTCGCAGGATCTTCGCGTACCTTTGGCACTGTTCACATTTGCGAACGTAATCAACACAATCCTTCTTCATCATTGGCTAAAAATATCCTTGCCTTAGGATTGTCTTGGACAAGCTGAGTTCGGCTATGTGATCTCCGCAAAAACCTTCGTGCACTTCATGCATGATTACACTCATTTCTGTCCTTGATATGCATCGAATATATGGCATGGAAAACCCCCTGAGATAGAGTTTCTCATTCATCATGACGTATATGGGGGGCCTAGTACTGAAGTTTCCTAGCGGCAACCCTATCTGCAGGCAATTTCTCAATGGTTAGGTACTGGATGAGAGGACCCATCCAGGATGTTGAGTAATCTATGGTGTTGATGATTGTGAGGGCTTGAATACTAGTCGCAGGAAGATGGTCGATCGGGACAACCCTAGAGAGTTCTGCTTCAACATCCGTAGCCAATTTTTCCAATGTGTTTGCAAACACATTTTGTTCCATGGGGATCTAGCGGATGAAGTATTTCTTGAAAGATTGGAGTAACTCCCGGGTTCGTGTCACGTAGGCGGCCATCTTTTCCCCTTTCATTTGGTATTCCCCCGAAACCTTCCTCACCACCAATTGGGAGTCGTTGTGGACTTCTATATTTGCTGCTCCCACTTCCCAGGTCAGGCGTAGTCCGGCTAGTATGGCCTCGTGTTCAGCTTCGTTGTTTGACGCTTCAAACTGGAAGCGTAGGGCGCTTCCTAACTGATGACCTTGAGGGGATATTAAGATGATACTGGTCCCGGCCCCATTTTCATTTGAGGCTCCATCCGAATATTTTCCACAGAGGCATTATGGGGTCAATGGGTTCTTTATCTTCGGTTATCCAAGTGCATTCCAAGATGAAGTCGGCCTGGGTCTGTCCCTTGATAGAAATCCTGGGGACATATGCTATGTCAAACTTGCTAAGCTCCATGGCCCACTTCAAGAGTCTCTCCGATGATTTGGGTTTTTGTTGTACTTGTCGTAGGGGATGGTTCCTCAGCTTCCTAGAGGCGATCAGTAAGCAAAATGTCAGCTTTTTGATTAATGGGTATCTAGACTCCACACCAAGCAACCTTTTGCTTACGTAATAGAGTGGGAGTTGGACCTTTTCATCTTCTTGCACTAAAGCAACGCTGATGGCGTGTTCCAACACTGCCAAATACAGGTACAATGGCTCCTTATCCACTTGTGTCGACAAGATTGGCACTTGGGCTAGATGCTTCTTTAATTTCTGGAAAGCCTCTTCCCACTCGGTCGTCCATTCAAACCTCTGGCCTCCGTGAAGTATATTTAAGAATGGGATACACTTATATGTGGACTTTGAGACGAAGCGGCTTAAAGCGGCTATTCTTCCCGTCAAGCTTTGAACGTCTTTGTGTTTCCGTGGCAAAGGCATTTCGATCAACACTCTGATCTTTTCCAGGTTGGCTTCTATTCCTATCGAGCTTAATATAAAGCCTAGAAACTTCCCAGATGCCACACCAAAGGTGCACTTTTTGAGGTCTTTGACTTGACCAACATGTCGTCTATGTAGACTTGTCCCTCCTAAGTTGATTTCAGAACATCCTGTTGACCAACCTCTTATAGGTGGCCCCGGTGTTCTAAAGCCCGAAGGGCATGACGATGTAGCAGTATACACCTTTGTCTATCTGGAAACTGGTGTGTTCCTAATTCGCTACCTGCATTGAGATTTGGTTGTAGCCATAGTAGGCATCCATGAAACTCAATACCTCGTACCAGATGTAGCATCCACCATTTGGTCAATCCGGGGCAGAGGTAAAAAATCTTTCAGGAAAGCCTTGTTAAGATCAGTGAATTCAATGAAAGTCCTCCACGTTTCGTTCGACTTTGGTACCAACACTTAATTGGCTAGACAAACGGAATACAGGGCCTCCAGAATGAAGTTGATCGATGACAACTTGTCTACTTCCAACTTGAGGGCTTTTGCTCTCTTTTGTGGGTCTCTGCTTCTGTCGGATGGGAGTTGCATTTACGTCAATGTTCAGGGCGTGACATATGATTTTGCGGTCGATCCCGGTCATATCCAAATGAGACCAAGCCAAGACATCCTGGTTCTCTTTCACCCAAGCAATTATGGTAGCCCTGACCTCTGAGTTCAAGTTCCTCCCGACTTGGATTACTCTGGTTGGGTCACTGTCACTGATGCACACCTCTTCCACCTCCTCCATGGGTTCTAATGCCCTATCCAGTCCTATCCGTAGATCCATTTAATCCTCCTCCAGGACCACCCTCCATGCTGGCTGTGGTGGTGGGATTGGATCAACGTTTTCCTCTTCAAGAGGCTCTTCATGGACCATGTAGATTGGTTGAGCGGAGATGTGATAGCACTTTTGGGCGCTTTTTGAATCTCCCCGCACGGTTCCCACTCCTCTGTTATCGCATGGGAACTTTATGCAGAGATGGTGGATGGAGGTGATGGCACTGAAATTGACCAATGCAGGACGACCAAAAATAATGTTTTACACAGTGGGGCAGTCCACTACTACAAAAGTGCAATATTTGAACGAGCCCTGAATCTCGTTTCCCAACGTCACGGGCAGCTGAATCTTACCCATTGGGAGTAATGAATGCCCATTGAAGTCATAGATCTATGTTGGGCATGAAGCCAAATCTGCCTCGGTCAAACCAATTGTTGTGAAAGTCGGCTTGAACAATACATTGACGGAGCTCCCGTCGTCCACCAACACTCGGGATACTCTTTTGCTGGGGATTTGGGCATAAATGACCAAGGGGTCATGATGCAGGAAATGAACATTCCAGGCACCCTCTTCCATGAGCGTGATGGGCAGGTTCATCAATTTCGGGTGTCGGGCCAGAGTTTGGACCAAGGCACATACCTCATGGTCATGATTGAGCTCCCTGAGGTACCGTTTCTGATCATTCTGGGATGACCCTCCTAGATGCAGGACTCCTGATATGGTGGCCACGTGACCATCTACTCACTGAGGCATAGTTCTGGGAGGATATGGCATTCTGGGTCCAGGTGCTTGCACTATTGGGGCTCCCTGGGGGGCCTGTGCTCCTGAACCTGTAACATACCCTCCCTGAGGAGGTCGGTACGATCCAGGTGCACCTGGGGCCGTAGGTTGCCTGGGAACTGTTGGCAGTCCTGGAACCCCTATTGGCATCCTGGCCCATTGGTGGAGATGCCCCAGTTTGATCAAGTTTTCGGTCTCGTCCTTCACCTGATAAAACTCCTCGGTCGTGTGACCCACGTCCTTATGGTAGGCGCACCTTTTGTTGGTATCCCTCGAATTTTTCCCCCTTTGAACATGGGGGTTGGCTTCCAGTAATGGACTACATTGCTCGTTGCCAAATAAATGTTTTACTGTGTGTCGACCAGGTTGGTATACTCTGTGTATTGGGCTTTGTAACCCCTCTTTCCCTTTTTTGAGGGCTTGGATCGGTTTTAACCAACTCCTCTGGCTTGAGGCAATTGGGAGCCACCAGGTGCAGCACTGTACACGGTGAATCCCACTCCATACCCAGAAAATGGGGTCAACGGAGTTGGAGCGTACCCTATTGAGGTGGGCCCATAGACCGTCGGGGTCATGAATGTCATCCCATGGGTCCCAGTAGATCCGGATGCCGCTGGGGGTGCTGGATAAAGACTTGTTGGACACTGCACTTTGTATCCGGGGAAGATTTGGGCAATCGACTAGGTCGCTGGGTACCACCCAAAGGCCTGGATTTGGGCATCCTCCTAGTTTATGAAACGTTGTGCCCTTCTGATGAATTATTTAAGGGTGGCCACCTTGCTGCGCTGCATGTTGTCCCAGAGAGGCGATCCAGCTTTGATCCCAGATTGGAGAGCCACCAGGCGCTGTCCGTCATCCACTTTAGTATTTTAGGCTTCCTCCGTGAAGCGTTGAGGATCTTCGTGGGATGTTGTTTGACATTGGCCTGCACGCTAAATTGCGTATCCATTTTCATGGCGGCCACGAACTATTTACGAAACGCCGACTGCAATCCAGACCAAGATTGGATTGATCCCGGCTTGAGTCTTTTCCACCACTCTTCTACAGGTCCAGCCAGAGTGATCGAGAAACATAAGCACTTTTCGTTGTCACAAGCGTGAGCCACGGTCATCAGGAAATTGTAGCGTGACAAATGGTCCCTGGGATCTGCGTTCCGGGAGTAGGCGGGTAGGTTCGACATCTTGAATCCATTTGGTAGTACCACATCCAGGATGTGTTTGGCACATGGCTCCTTTTCCTCTTCTTCGAAATCGAAACCTCCGCTTTCTTATTTCCGGACCAAGCAATCTGTGACCTTCTTAAGAGCGGCCAACTATTCCATGAATTGTTTTGCCATTCCATCATCTAGGGGGACTCTCTCGTTCCTCTGGTCATTGAGGTTATTCCTCAAGTTTCCTCCTCGGGGCTGAATCTTTTCCTTGCAGGCCCGTTCCTTTCGGGAATTAAGGCCATCACGCAAGTCTACTCAGGAAGTATCGTCTCCTGAACTGATGGCTTCTGGTTTTTCTTCACATTTTTGCCCTCCGTGATCCTTGTTCACGGAGGCGCTGGGACAAAAGTGTCATTCTTGTTTGTCCTGTCTAGGGATGTTTCGGGGCTTAGTACCCTGGGGGTACTTCCCCTGCAGATCGTTCGGATGATCCCTCCTGGGATAGGATTCATCTGCCCTTTCCTAGGGAATTTCCCTAGGTCAGCCTCGATTCTTGGAACGAGATGAGCTTTCTTCTGAGGTTTGTTTCTCCCATAGGATCAGCCATTTTGGCTTTTCCTTTCTCCTAAGCAAGATTCGACGGGCCGGCTCTAGGATGTGGCCCCAGAGGAGGGACAGGGATAGTGTTGTTAGGTATGTCAGTCCTGATAGGTGGGACAGGCGGTTGCATTCTTGGAGGCAGAACAATTGTAGGATTGGTTGCCAATCCTTGGGCATCAATGAAGGCCTAAAAAACCAGGAAGGACTCTTGCATCTGACGAGTGGCTTCTTTTTGTTTAGCTATCTTGGCTTCTTGATCCAAGACTTGTTATCTCAGGCGGACCACCTCTGGATCCTCCTGTTCAGGCTCCATATTTTTTTCTTTAGGATCGATGGGGTTTCCGGCCTCATGATCCTCGTATTCCCCTTCATCTTCCTCGTAATAGCCTTCTTCGTAGTCACCCCCATCTCCAAAGTTCTGGGAGTCGCCAGGCAGAGGCCCCTGATAAGGCGTATCCTCAGGTCTTGAGGAAATCGTTGATTGGGCAATGGTTCTCCATTGTCTTGTTGTTGCTAGTGAGCATGATCAAACACGGTATGACTAGTGTTCACCATTCTTCGCAAATGATTGAGATTGATTCAAGCTTCCTTCAGCTCTCAATGAAAGCACCAAAATGTTTACCGATTTTTTCAGAAACTAGAAATATATTTAGAAATAAGAGCTAGAAAGAAAGGATAAAAGATCAACAAACTGATTTTTTACGTGGATGGGGCGTTAATGAGCCTTTGTTCACGAGTCTATTGTATTAGATTTTAGGGAGCTTTTGACAATGGAGTTTTCTGCAACTTTTGGTAGAGTAAATGCTTACAAGAGAAAATCTGGGACCCCCGCTACAGTGCACAACTGGCTCTATTTATAGGTAGTGAAGTTCACTGTGCTTGGGTCGGACTAATCCGGGCCCAATAGGGATGTGATCATAATTTACTCACTAATGGAGTCATAATACAAAAAACGTTATATAATAAAATGTAGTAATCTGGGCCCATTGGGCCGGCTTAGGCGTGGCCAAGCCTTACAGTTGTCTGTTGTACGTTAGTTTGGACATGTCTGCGTGGGCTTCTAAGGAGATCTTGGGGGCAGGATCTGTCAGAGTAGTGGCAGTACTATTTCCTAGGAACAGTGTACATTCTGTGTGTACCTTCTTCTGCAGGTTAGTTGTGGAGACCAACTTCCGGATTTCTCGGGGACATGTCAGCATCAGGGAAGATCGGGGTCTCCCTATCCGGACGTACATTCCAAGTTCATTTAGTAATGTCCTGGTTTACTTACCAGGGTCCTGGTTCATTCACTGAGACTCGAGTTCATTCGCCAAGATGGACATTGTGACACTGAATATCTCCCTGAACTCCCAATAAGGTCTATCTCCCTCGACTAGTTAGTCTATCACCTTATTGGCGTCCCGGAGGACACAGGTAGGCCGAGAGCGGGAAGATGAGTTGAGCCTGCATCTTACTCCCGGTTCCTTTGTTATGCGCATGCCCATCAAAGATTGTTGGGTTTGAGGATGATTGGGCTATAAAGATGGGTCTGGACCCCTTTAAGAGGGCCCCCGGACCCATCGGGTCATGCCATGTGTTACTGGTGGAAAACAGGGATAATAACACCTATAATCGACTACCTCGAAACTTGGAACCTTCTTGTAGACCGAAATGAGGCCCAAAAACTGATGTACAAAATACCATGGTACACTATCTTCGAAGGAAAATTGTACAGAATAGGATATTCCATGCCGTTATTGCGATGTGTAACCCCACTCGAAGCTAAGAAAATCCTAGAAGAAATTCATGAAGGATTTGTGTGGAGATCACGCTAAGGGGCACAACCTCTCGAAGAAAGTAATAATACAGGGATATTTTTGGCCGACAGTGAAGGCAGACTCATTTGAATATGTAAAGTGTTGCGACAAGTGTCAACGGTTCGCCTCGATACCTTGAGCTCCATCAACCGAGCTCACCATGATGAGTTCCCCTTGGCCATTCGTGGTATGGGTAATTGACCTCCTTACCAACGGGGAAAGGTGGAGTCAAATATGCAATAGTTTCTGTAGAATACTTCACAAAATCGATCGAGGCTGAACCTCTGGCCACAATCACCTCGAATAAGGTTCTGGAGTTTGTGGTAAAGAACATCATGTGCAGGTATGGGATGCCAAGAAAGATAGTCTTGGACAATGGAACCCAATTCGACATCAAGTTGTTTACATAGTTCTGCGAGAAAAATGGGCTTATTAAGAGTTTCTCCTCAGTGGCCCATCCCCAAGAAATGATCTGGTCGAAGTCGTAAACTAGACTCTCAAGAGTTCTATGAAGAAAAGGCTTGAAGAAGCTACAAGCAGATGGCCCGAAGAGTCACCACAAGTCCTATGGGCCTATAGGACGACAATTCGAACCTCCACAAGACACACCTTTCTCCCAAGCCTACGGCTGTGAGGCGATGTTACCAATCGAGGTCGAAGTTCCTACTATAAGGCGTGAAGCATATAACCAAGACTCAAACCAATCCCGACTCGAAGAATCCCTAGAACTAATTGAAGGAAAGTGAGATGAAGCCTAGCTAAAAAATGTTGCATACCAGCAAAGGGATACAAGATATTTCAATAAAAGGGTTCGGGATAGACACATTGGATTGGGAGACTTAGGGTTGAGGCATTTATTTTTTGCCACACGAGACCCCTCTGCGGGCGTGCTCAAACCTAACTGGAAAGTACCCCACCAAATTGAATCCATCATTCGACTTGGAGTCTATAAACTAGCTCGATTGAATGGAGAATTGTTCCCACTAGCTTGAAACATTGAACATCTACGAACATATTATCAATAGATTATAGAATGATTTCTATTTAGTCGTAACCAAGCTTGCATATTCCCAAAAGCACTATTTTCCCATCTTGAGATTTTCCCATGGGGTTTGCTCTTGAAGGTTTTAACAAGGCCTTTTATCAATAAAATTTTATTCATTTTTATTTATTGTTTTTCGCAAGCTCTCAATATTCAATAACTTAAGATTTTTCAATCATAGTAATATAAGGGGGCATAAGTGGTCTACAATCATACCATAAGCTCAAAAAAACATAGCAAATATAAATATAAGTGCATGGATCAATAACCATGCATGAGCATAACTCCACTATGAGTCTGGATTAACAAGTACAAATAAATTGAAAGGGTAAAGTTTGAATTCTAGATTAACCAACAATATTCATAAATCGAGATAGAGCTAGAAATTTTTTTGCAAAATAGTTTCGACCTTGCAACCTTGAGACCATACTCGAGGGTGAAGAAAGTTACTATCACTAAGCAAGAAGTAACTAGACTAACGATACTACATGCCAAGCCCTTGAAAATAAGTAGTATTCGACCTTGAAAATAATAATGTTGAAAATGAGTGATCGGATAACTATGTATGATTACATGGAAATTTGAACTTAAGCTTGAACATGTACTTGTGTGAGTAAACAATTATAAAAGCAAGCCCTTAATAATAAGATCGAAAGGTTTCGATACAGAAATATGATGCATAATGGTAAGGCAAAAATCTAAAGGTAGATGATGTGCAAAAAGGTTTTCAAGCATTAAGTTAAAGCATTCGTATGATAATAAAAATAACTCAAGCTATAAATTGTCTTTTACCTAAGGGCATAATAAAAAAATGGTAATTACAATTATTAAAAAATACTATGGGTCACAGCCCATGTTTGAATCTTCATGGATTGGCGGCTCCGGCATCCACCGACCCGGCTTGCTTTTTGGCCTTTGCACCCTACTAGGGTGGGATCTTGGCTTCCTCCTCCTCCTCCAAATGAGCTTGCCACCTGTCAACATACTCGGTCTCCTTTCAAGCCAGGAAACTAGCATCGAGGTTGAGACTCATGGCCCATATACGATACATCGCCATTTCAACTACATTATCCTTCTTGGTCTTGAATTCCTCAAGAAGATGAGCATTCTCGCTCTCAATGAACTCGAAAGTTGTCTTCTTGTCCTCCTCAAGCTTTGCATTTAGCTCTTGGATCCTCTTAAGCTCCAGGTCTTTCACCTCCTGCTCTTTTTGTGCCCTCTTCAGGTCATCCTCAGCCTTAATTTGTGCTTCCTTGGCACTTTGAGCGTACACCTTGTGCATTGCAGCCTCGTGGGCCAACATATAGTTGTGCTGGAAAAAGGCAAGGAAGGCCTACATTGAGAATAGATATTAAACACCTAGAAACAAAGAAGTTTTGCGTTAAACACAGAGTTAATCAATCTTAATGGCAAACTTACAAAAGAGAAAAACTCTCCACTGTTCTCGAAAAGGGCATTGGCGTTCTTACAACCTATTATGAACTCCCACTGGGGAATCCCAAGGTTGTTGTAGCATTGACCCATGCGATTCAAGGCATCTGAACCCAGTTGAGCTAGTGAGGTGCCGACAACATTGTCGATCACAAAATCAGAGACATAGGTTGCGAGCGTGAGCTTGAGATCTTGGGTTGGAGTAAGGGAAGGACGTGTTTTCTTCGCCTAGCTCAAAGGGTGATGAACAAAAACCTCCTGGAGCATCAGAGGAACAATAATAGGGATCGACTCAGCCTGCCCCGAGGCCGCTGGAGCAGCCTTGGTCATTTTGGCAACCTTGGAGAAACAAGCTCCCTTCAAGGACACCCAGTTGGGCTTGGACCCCTTAGACATGGTGGGTTGGCTGAGGATGTTATCAATGTCTGAATCCATCTCACCTCAAAAAAGGAAAGTAAATATTAGTACTTAATCATGTTAAAAAAACATGAAAACTTTTAAGTAAAGGACCTAACTGGAAGATCCCCTCTAGCTTGAACTTGGGGACCTGGAAATCCTTTTGATGATTATGAGGGAGTTCCTTCTCGATAAGTAGGGGACAGCCTCGATAAATCCCTATAGTCATTAATCCCATGTTGGATGGCTATCCCTTCTCAAACCTCGTTTACACTATACATGATTTGGTATTTACCTAACCAACTCTCATCCCTATGTACCTTAAAATCTACCACCCACCAGGTCATAAAATTGTTCCGTGGATCATTAAAAAGGACAACGACATTGGTCTCTTGTTTAAAAGGGTCAGAGACCAAATAGACAGTTCTAACACAACTTTACCTTTGTCAGACGAGCTTGGAGAGGCCTCGTCTTGTGCTTCAGTTCCCGAGCGTGAAGGTTCAACTAGGCAAAGGATAGAGGATTGAGAACGCGAGCTTGAATGCTTCTTTTTGGAAGAAAGCTTGACGGTTGGGACAGAGACATCTTCCCACCTTGCATACTTATGAGTCCCTACATCATCTGTAGACTCGCCTACACCGAGGAGACTATATAGACGGGGCTTGTCCTCGTGAAGGAGCTAGTTGAGAGACCACTGTCCATACAAGAGCCTCAATATTTCTTCCCTATGGTCCTTCATGGCATTAGTGGGTTTCGGGCGGTGGTAATTGGCTGCACATGTAACTTGGATGAGCATCTCGAGCTCGAGATGAAAGAATTCAAGAATAAGATTGCAAGAAAATACTTACGGATTCGTTGAAAGAATAAAATCTGGATGGATCGAGCCCATTTATCCAGAAGGAGATGGTCTTGAAGTATAGAGGGTGATTAGGTGTGTCTTCAAACAACCTCCTCTCCCTCGGATAGCTCGACAGGTGATAGAATCCATCCCCACCGTGAGCTCGAGAAGGGTTGCTTTTCAGGAAAAAAGATACAAAATCTTGTGTGCCGAGGGTCGATCCCATTCTTCTCGTGGTATAGCAACTTCAATGCCGTAAGGAACCTATATGAGTTGTACTCGAGCTGGAAGAGTGTGATACCGACATAGTCAGTGAACTTTCTTAAGTACTCATTTAGGGACAATAGTGCCCCAGCTCGCATATGCTCGCCTCCAGGCCAAAAGCTTAACTTTTCTCTCTGGGTTGTCTTCACCCGGAGAAAAACAACTCCTTTCGTTGGAGCTAGCAAGCCAACACACCAATTTGTCGGACAACTTTAGTCCAAGACAAGAAAGAATGTCAGAAATCTACCTCGTGGAGGTGAGAAACTCCGGTAGTGTTCGGCCTCAAAGAAAGAACTCTCTGCCAGTTTGACCGGGGGCTGTTTGACCGGTCGGTTGGTTTGATGTACCCCCCATAAATTCAAAGATAGCTTACTTGGGGGAAATGGATCTATTACCCTACACTTGGGATCTAAGGGGATTGGTCGAACCTCAAGTTTTGGGTCAAGATACACAGCAAACTGTAGTCTCATTCTTTTCCCCTCTTCCACCTCGTTAATTTGATGTCGGAAGTGGGCTCGGATATCTTCCAGTTCAAGGCGATCTTCATGCTCCTGAATCAACTATTGATTTTGAGTAAATGGAGACTCAGTTTGAGGATACGGTGGGTGGTAAAGGATTATAAGCTTGAGCCCCCACCGATTCTCTAAAGATTGCATCATCTAAAAAGAAAGAAAAGGGTGAGGGCCCATCATTTAGTAAAAATGGAAAGAAAATATCTCAATAACTCGAGCTCGCAAGCTTGAGATAACGAGATAGAGTAAATAAAGCTCGAAGACTTGAAATAGCGAGACTGCTTGAATGCCATAACTGAGCTATTATAAGCTCGGGGCAACGAGATTAGATCCACGCGAGAGCGGGACGGTTACTACCAATTTGGGGTATCCCAAATTTCTAAGAAAAAATGGGCAGTTACCCAAAAAGGGGATATCATCGGGTTATGTGCATCAAAACCCTAATTCAAAACCCTATTCCTTACGCTACATTAAAATATATATCCTATTACCCTATGACTTAGAAAGAAAAAAAAGCCATTTTTACCAGTCCTTTACCAACTTATTGCCCAAACAGATCTCTACCCATCAAGATTATGTGCCCTATGAATAAAAAAACTTCTACATACAGTAAAAATTTCAACCAGGAAAGTTTTTCCATGCATGGAAACAGAAATAACCGTATAAAAAAGAAAATAAGCAAGGTTAGAAAAACTTACACAAAGTCGATCTTGGCAATTAAGATACCATGGATTGGAAGATCGAAAGTGAGAATTAGGCGATGGAACCAAACGAACCAAGGTTGCTTTGCTTTTTTGGCTTGGAGAGCTCTGGTTCGTGTTCTCTCTTCTATCAACTGAAAGGCAAAAGTGAAAATGAAGAAGGTGAATAAAGGGCATAAATAGGAAAAAAGGTGGTGTTCGAAGGGGAATCTGAGCCCTTGATTCAGGTTAAAGCATCATCCAATGGGCCACGTTTAATCTCAAAAACTGGTGGAAAAAAGAGGAATAGGAAAGGACGTGTGCAGAAAGAGAGTACTCGAGTACTCTTAGCATCCATCCCTATGTTGACACATGCCCACACTCGAGTGTGGTAGGCAGGCATGTTTTCCGAAAGTGAAGTTCAAAAGTTTCCTTCTCATAGGATTCGAACCAACACTTTTGAGGGGGCAAATTATTACACCCAAATTTCGAGAATAAATAAACAACCTCGAAATGTGGGCTCGTAAGGTGTGAGCTCGTATTTAATAAGTATTAACGTTATACTTGTACAAGTATAAGTGAAGTTCCAGAGCTATGTCATTTGCACTCGAGCATGAGATGCAGGCTCGAAGGCAACAACCTCCAAAATATGAGTTCGAAAGACCATTCGAGCAAGGAGGTAGCAACAACTAGAATGTTGAGCTCGAAGCTACATATGACCTCGAAAGCGCGTTAGAGCAGCATTATAACACCCCCCATTTCTTGAAACATTAGTTGACTCTTACAATAATTAATTTGGAAATAAAAACACCCTTTTATAAAAAAATCCATCGTGGATAACAAACCAAACATTTAAAAAAAATGAAACTCCAAAGTTTCGTAGTTATCGTAAATAAAGTAAAATAAAACAACCTTTTAATCATTACAATACGACCAAAAACATCATTCGAAATACTCAAGAACTTTCCCTTGTAGGCCCGATCCCTTATGGTCGTTAAATCTTGGACATGTACGCCCTCCGCAAATCTCTCCAACTTATTGCATTGTAACCATATCTTTGCCTTTACCTGCAACATAGAGTACCCTTGAGCCAAAGCCCAGGAAGAAGAGCTGTGTAGGACACAACCCCAAAACTTTAACTATAAATTTAAATCAATAACATAGAAACACAATTGAAAAGAATTATATCATAAACACCACATTAAGTAAAGGATTGTAGCCCAAGTAAATTTGGACAAGTGGAATGAGCCCATAATAACGTTAGCATGCAATTTTTAATATTTCGTAAGCATACAATTTCGTGACATAGACGTGCATTTTAAAACATAAGCATGCCACACAATTATCACATATACATATAAATCACACAAACCATAATTAAACGTAAACTATTCAATATAATAATACATTAACATGTTCAAACATAAACATAAATGTTACCATATAATACGAATTCTACCATAAAGAGTACGTCAAGTGTACACCCTGTGTGCATGTGCCCACTCTTCTTATCTCAAAAGCAGCAGAGATCCATACACCCTAACGCATCTATTCAAGTACCCTTAGCGAGCCTAACATGTCACATAACATCAAAGTTTAAAACCTCAAACCAAACCAAACCATATTAAGATACACTCATATTCTTTTTAAGGATAAGTCATCCCCACAATATCCTTAAGAAAGTAATAAAACTCTATTGCATGAAGCTCCAAAAAGTACAAATTTATATCTAAAGGGTGCATTAAAATCCCCAAAATTCATATTTCTGGGCAACTGTAGTGGTCGAGCTCACAGAGCGCCAGGACAAATTAGCCATGTAGCGCAGTCGCACCAGGGCTAGGTGCGGTTACACTAGGCTCTTTGTTTGGAAATCGCAATGCGATTTTTAAACCTAGGAATCAACCAAAATCGTAAAACTCTGACCCCAAATCATCCATCCTAACATGTTTCTAACCCTTGGAACCTAGGTATCATCAGTCCTAAACCTCTATTAAACATTCATAATCCATATACACTTAAATCTCTCTTACAACATCAAAACCTAGACCAATCATAACTTGAATAACATAGTTCAAAGAAGTCACCTTTCAAATGCTTAGATTAAGTCTTCAAAGTTTTGATCCCTTTGTGCGATCCTTGGCCCACCAACATTCAAAATCCACGTGCTCCTTTGATCTCCAAGCCTCAAAGTTTAGATCAAGAACAAGAAGGATATTCTTGGCCTGATATTCTATCGCGTAATGTAACTCCAAAGTGTGACTATCTTATGAAACTCTAAACTCAATTCCCATTATTAATTTTATTGGTAATTAATCGTATAAAACCAATTTACCATACTATCCCCAACCTCTAACTTTTTCCTTAATAATTCCTTAAGCCCCTAGTTGTAATTTCTATCAAATCTAAGAGTTCAACTTCTCATAATTACACTTTCTACCACAAAAGCTTATATTTCTACTGCTTATCATAACTATTATTACTATTTGACCCTCTAATACTTGAAGAAACATATGTGTGGACTGTCGGATGGAAAACATAAAATAACATAAACCATAATTCATGCATATCATAGTTCATATAATTAAACACATAAGAACATACAATTTACCATAATACCCTGATCCAAGCCAGAATACCATGATACCCTTACTAGCAGAAGCAGATATTACAAGTATTTAAGCTCGAAGACGCGTTAAATTAATACACAGAGATTCTATTAGGAAATCCCTAAAATCAAGGGTTTTAGTTCAAATCGTGTAATCAACCCTACTTTTTAAGGGTATTTATTTACAATAAATGTGATTGATTGTATTTAATCTACGAAATTTGTTGCTTCAATTAAACCTGATATGGGTAGCGTAATATCCCTAAGATTAAGGGAGGATTCTTGTAACTAGGCCTATAAATAGTCTGGGAATAGTCATTTGTAAAGATGTGTTATTTTGTACTAAGAAAAGTCTCTATAAAATTGCTCTCAAAAAGCTTGAACACAAACCTCAATAAAAGTGCCTCGTGGATGTAGGCAGATTCTAACTGCTGAACCACGTAAAATTCTCTATTCTTCTCTTCTTACTAAATTATACATTTGCTTAATTTCTCTTTTTTTTTAGTTGACAAAAAACGTCGTCAACAAATATTTTTTTCAAATTTCTTCAAATATATAAAATTTAATTAAATTAAATTGCAAATTTTGATTTGAAAAAAAAACTACAAATTTTCATACTTAAGTTAAAAATATTTAAATAATTTCAAGCTGGTCCATTTTCAATTACTTTGTTTTTTACATAATTATTCCATATAAATATACTAAATATTTATGCAAAATAAGACCCAAATAACTAATCATATCAAAATGTACACATGTTTGAAAAAATAAAACTCAAGATAATAAGACTTGAAAAAACTTTAAAGAAGTGCACAAGTTGGAAACTGGTTAACTATAGGGTTTTCTCTCTCAAGGCATGTGCCTCCCAAGGGTTTTCTCTCTCTACTCTATTGACTGGGCTGGTCTGTCGCCGACTTTGGCATGTGTCTGGCTAAGCCATGGCTGAGAAGGCCTGTTGTAGGTGGTCTGGGGGGTAACTAGGTTGTATCTGATGGTGGGGCAGGGATTTGTGCATCACGTTTCCTTTTTCTCTGGTAGTTGTGGGTGGCTCAACAGGGGTTGTTGATGGAGGCGGGGTTGTGGTCCTAGTTTTTGTTGGTGTTTAAATTTAATTTGTGAGTTATGATTTTTATTTTTGTATGTGATGTGGGATTATTAATTTTGGAATAGCTTAAGTCATCAAATCAAGATCTAGTTCTTCTATAGAGTTACCAAATACAAATTTGAAATCTGGGAAATTTGAGAGGAGGAGTAGATGATGATGACGATGAAGAAAAAAAATAAAAACCTATATGGGTTTTGCTATAATCCGTCTTATTGAATAAAAAGGTCAAGAAACCATTATATATTAATTAAAATTGTAGATTACATTGCATTATTGATTTTTTAACACAATAAGTGGTGAAATTATTATATATTAATTAAAGTTATATGTTATAGCCATGGTTGGCCATGTAACAGAGAGAAGAATGTGAGGAAGAGGAAGAGAGAAAGATTGGGAGAAAAAAAATCAATTTTAATTTTTAAAATAATGTTTTATATTTTTTAAAATATATATTTTTTTGTTTTATTATATTATTAAAATAAATATTAACTAGTTTTTATTATATTAAAATAAACTAATAATTTTGTAATTAAAATTATAAAATGGACCAACTGAGCACTGACATCTGTCACCTTAGTATGCCCAGTCAACTTAGTAAGCCCGTTGAGAAGTTAACGACATAGGTGGTTACAGATGCAACAAAAACGTAATGTTGGGTATTCTTGCCGCAAACAAAAGTTTGGGTGTATAAGTGTATAAACTCGAAAACGTTAGGTATTTATGACGCAAATATCTTTTTTTTTTTTAAAAAAAAAAAAGGGTTGTTTGAGATACTATTTGGTAACTTTTAAATATAACAAATTGTTATACCCATTTTTGGATATGGTGATATGGAAAAAATAATGATGACTAGGATCCAAAAAGATGTTCGCTTGAGATTTGTTCTCAAGAATATTTGATCGCCCAAGCTTGATGTTGATTGCTCGCACCTGGTGTTGATCGCCCATGTTTGATGTTGGTCGCTCGTGCCTAGTGCTGATTGCATGCGCTTGATGCCCTGGGGCTATTCACCCAACAACTTTGTTCGACCAAAGTTGGTCATTAGGATGTCTATTCTCAAGAGGTCATGGTCACCCAAGTTGTTCATCAAGGTGTCTGTTCTCTAAAGGTCTTGTTCGTTGAAGCCAACATTGTTCATACTCTCTGAAGACACCAAGACACGTAATCTAGATAGTTTGTGTGTAAACTTACATATTCTATTTTCATACCATACTTATGTCAAATATAATCCATATTTTGGGATTTTAGCTACTCTTAGCAATGATGGATTACAACCTAATGGATCCTTAATCATCACTATTAATAAGAGGAGAAAGGAACTAATCAACTAAATATTTTGTTTAAGTGACTACACTGTGAAAAAACCCCCACAAACTCTCTATAATCAAAGATTTTCAAATACAAAAAAACTTAGTGTATTCAATTCCTCTAATTTGTTGGTTGAAGAAACCATAAGTGCAATAACAGTGACTAAGTAGACGCATGCTTTTCTTTTCTTGGCCGAACCACTTTAAAATTTACCTTCTTTATTTCACATTAAATTTTTTAATGTACTTTCTTAAACTCTATCATTCTTTATTAAATTTTTTGTTGATTAAAATCTGAGAACACATATCAAGACAATTTTCAGTAACTCAGTAGGTTTGTTGGTTCCTTTAAAATTGTGTTATAACCTAAAAATTTAGTCATGTTTTTAAATGTAACCAATTGGTATCTGTTGACGGTGAGAACTCGTCAACTAAGTTGAGTTGGAAAAAATTATCAAGTAAGGATCGTCAATAAAAAAGCTATAGAAATCTGAGTAATAACTCAAGAACAATGATAGAATAACAATAGAGAAATCAATCTTTCATTCACTATCAAGCCTTTGCTACAGTAAATTTTCCAACCCCCTTTCAGGTGGAGTTAGAATTCATTTTATAGTAGGCTCTAATGGCCCTGGGTACATGGTGGTCCAGGAGACCAAGCCGTACATAAGTACGCTGTCAGGAGAGTGGTTCTAGAGGTTGTGGTCGTGCATCTAGTACAGGGGCAGGCGTCAGGAAGGTGTCTCCACTACTTGTCCGTACTCATGTCAAAAGAGTGGTGGCAGACGTAGTGGTGCAGGTGGTAGTGGTGTCGACTCTGACCCTTGGCCGTAGACGTACGGGTCATTACTCCTGTCCCTGCATTCCCACTCCCCCGCGAGTACGAGTGTCCGTATTTTGACGTACAAGGTCTTGAGGACCATACCCAGTATGAGGTCGTACAATTACGTTCCATTCGACTCATACCCGGGCCCCTAAGCATTGGGGTCCCAAGGTATAGGTGGTGGCGTGAGGCGAGGTCTCGGGTCCTTGACACGAGTTGCTTGAAGCACCCCGAGGTCACCTGCGTGCATAAGTGATAGGCATGGGACCTTGATGGATGGGTGCGAGGTGAGATGACTTCCTCACGAGCCCTTAGGTGGCGAGGCTCCTTTGACGTGTGGCCCCATTCGCGTGGCCACTTGGTGTCGAGGCGGAGCGAGATGGGCGTGTCACGCGCCTGGGGCGTGACCAGGCGAGGCCACCCGTGTGCGCCAGGGGATGTCCGAGCGAGGCCGCCTAGGCGTGGCCAGGCAAGGCCATCTATGCACGCCAAAGGTGGTGTCCGAGCGAGGCCGCCTGGGTGTGGCCACCCGCGCACGCATGTCTGAGCGAGGCCGCTTGGGTGTCCAAGCGAGGTGGTTGAGGCAACGTGGGCGAGACGCACCAGGGTGGCCGAGAGGGGCCGAGCGAGGCCATGGCGCCTCGCACCGAGGTGGCTGAGCGAGGCCAGCAGCGTCATGCCTGGGCGTCCGAGCGAGGCGGTCGAGGCATCACGGGAGGGACGCACCTGGGTGGCCGAGCGGGGCCGAGCGAGGCCATGGCGGCTCACGCCGAGGTGGCCGAGCGAGGCCAGCAGCGTCGCGCCTGGGCGTCCGTGCGTGGCCGAACGAGGCCATGGCGTCTTGGCATCTATGTCGTGTAAATGGGGGCCTCATGGCATTGATCTCATATTTCCCCTTGGTGAGATTTTGAGCATCAACACTTTCCCCCCAGTCTAGGAGAGTACCTTTAGGTGCTCTTGTAGACTATTCACCTTGATTCTTATAAATAGGCCTTCATTCAAGGCCTAATATTTACACCTTACTTCCTTAGCTTAGTGGTTCCTAGACCCTTACTCCTTTCACGAGGTAAGGGGTTCAATCCTCTACCACCTCACTTTTGCCATAGCTTCCTTTATTTTATTTTTTCATCTCATCATCATCATTTTTTATTTTTTTTACATATGAGCTAATTTTTTGGTATGTCTATTTGGAGACTAACACATCCTTTTTTCCTATTTTTGCAGACGTGTATTTTCGACCATTTGGTGTTTTTGGCCCTCGTCCTCCTTTTTTGGTCTCGACAGCCTCCAATTTCTACATCTTGAGGTATATTCTCTTTTTCCCTAGTTTTTGTTGGGTTCAAATTAGCGTTACTCGGGATGGGGTACCCTGACCTGAGCTTGTAGTGAGTTTGACCATATGCACACCCTCCCTTTTTTTTTTTATATCCTGTAGTGGGCCATTTAGGAAGTTTGCACCCAGAGATATTAAGCCTATTCCTTTGTGTTTTGTAGCCATCCCCTCATTTATACGTGAACCCCTTTTCGCTTTCGGGACAAGGTTTCATGGCCAGTGACAACCCGTCCGACATACCTCCGGGGGCTGAATTTATTGACCTGTCCTATGACTCAGAGTCCCCTGAGGTCAATCCTCACCAGGACTATGACTCCTTAAGGCAAGCCCGCATCCGCCACCTTGAGTACATGGCTGAACTTAGGCGTAAAATTTGGGTAGTGGAGAGCAAAATTGACTCGGTGTCGAGAGGAGACGGAGGACCTTGCCCCCCAGACCTTAGTGACCATGTAGCGAGCCTTAGGGTGACCCTCTTAGAGTTACAGAGGGAGTTAGAGTTTATGGAGGGACACCTTCCGCCTGAGCCTTCCAGCCCATCTTCGCCTGATGACTGTCAGGGGGCTGCTTCTGCTTCTCCTCAGCCCCTAGTCTCAGTTTTTCCCAGCTTAGCACTTCCGCAGTCGCTCACTCGATGGAAGACTCTTGCTAGGAAGAAAAAATGGAGGGTCAAGTGTTCTGTCTCTTCCTCACATTTTTCTTTTGATTTTGCAGATATGCCTAGGGCAAGGCAACAGGTATCTACCCAAGAGCAGGACGACGCCCCTTTACTAGCGTCCGAGCTGGTGTCACGCATGTCTGACAACAAACTGATGGACATCATGCATCATTATCGCGTCCCTCCAGATTATGCTCTATACGCCCCTTTGGAGACATGTCGGGCTGACCGCCCTAGGCTCGGCTTCGTGGCCCTCAGTGAGCACATTCTGAAAGCGGGTGGTACCGTTCCGTTACACCCGTTCTTTGTTGCAGTCCTCAACTACTTCGACCTTGCTCCGCTTCAGCTGGCACCCAATGGCTGGCTGACTTTGAGCTGCCTTTTCATTGCCTATATGAAACTGTTGAAGCGCGCCCCTACGGCAACCGAGGTACATTTCCTCTACAACCTCATGCCCCTTCACAATTCAAAAGGCTTTTACTACTTACAAAAAGCCAACAACGGGGCCTCTTTGATAGAGGGTTCAGTGTCTAACCCAGGGGCTTGGAAGCGGGACTTTTTCTTCGTGGAAGGTCCACTCTCTGTCCGTGAGGATTTCCGGACCACTCCCAGTAAGTACTCTGAGCATCACTTCCTCTTTTTTTTTTTTTTTTTGCAACTTATGGTCGCATGCCTTACGCTCACATCGATTATGGCGCGTATTGTGCAGAGCGATTCACCAAACCCATCGTCGTCGGGTTGGAAGCGAAAGACATGAGACAGTTCCTCAACGCTGATCCTGCCAAGAAAGAGGCGGTGCGCCTTTTCACCGTAAAAAATATGAACCGCCACAAGCTATCTCCCGTTTCTGACCCCAAGTTGTTGTGGACCATCTCTGGGTCCACGAAGATGAAGGAGACCTTGGCAGAGCCTTGTCCGGATGACGATGAGGATGAGGAGGGGCCGGAGTAGGCCCCCCTTGACAGCGGGGGATCCCACCAATTACCTCCATCTCCTCGGGGGTGCCCTCCATGTACTTCCTATGATCCGGACGCAGCCCCTCACTCACAAGACCAGCAGGACATTCCGGGGTGTAGTATTTACCCTGACCATGAGGGCCACGACGCCTTCACTCAGGCTCCTCTCGACCCCGGATCACCGGGGAGTGATTACGTCGGCCTTGCGGAGCCCCCCTTCGATCTACCAGAGCCTCGGCTTTCCACTTTCACCGTGCCCCCTCCCGCATCAGCAAGCGGGTCGTCTGTCCCCATCCAGCCAGGTGCCCCTGGCACGGATGGGGAGCCCTGGGTGACTCGGATGGCATCGTCTTACGGACAGTGATACACCCAACTTGCCTCGAGCCTCCCTGTATCCGACTGGAGTGGCCTTGGAACATGACCCAGATGGACCTTGGGGAGAACCTAAGGCGCGCCACGGCTTGGGTGAGTTCCTGCACCTTGCGTCGGCATTATTATGTATAGATGTACATGCATTTTTCTTTTTGTTACTTATTGTTGATGCCGTTAACTTTCTTGTGTAGGCCTATACCGTGGCTCTACGGTTTGCTGACTCGTCCAGCAACCTCTCCGCGTCTACTGCCGAGAGGGACTGCCTTACAGCCCTGGTCCAAGAGGTCGAGAAAGAGCTTAATGAAACTAAGGCTAAGTTGTCAAAGGTCCAGACCAAATTTTCCTACTTGACGCTAAAGAGGAAGGAAGAAAAGGCCAAGACCAAGGGGCTAGAGGACAAGGTTACCCGTTTGGAGCGTGAACTCCAGGAGGCCAAGGCCATCGCGGCCGCGTTGCAGCAGAGAGTTACCCAGTTGGAGGCCGAAGTCAAGGCCCTCAGGGCCGAACTTCAGTCGGCGCAGGAGAGGAATGCTTCCTTGGAGGCGGAGAGGGCTACCACCGAGCGCAGGTCCATAGACCGTGCCCTTTACAATGTGTGGAGGCAGGATCCGAATTTTGACTTCTCTTCTTTTGGTGAACATGTCGTTACTCGAGCGGCCACGTGGAGCGCCCACATTAGGAGGCCTTGAAGTAGTTACCTCATAACATTTGCCGGCTAGCCCTCCGTGAGTGTATGCTCTCTTCCTTCATTTTTTTTTTTTTTTTTGTACTTCGGGCCTTTGTAATATGACTGTCATTACTATTTTTCTAGCGTAACTCTTGTACTATCTTCGAAACTTTCTTTTTCAATGTATAAATACATATGCTGCTATTTATTTCTTGTTCTACTGCATTTGAGGCCCTTTTAAGCCTGCATTTGAGGCCTTTTTAAGGCTATCACCTCTTTTATTTACCAGGCTGGAGGTCCTTTGGAGCCCATGTGAAAGGGTTCACTGGGACCTCTTTTGGTGCCTCTTGATTACTTTTATAAGGATATTTTGACCCCTTGGGTCCTAGCTATCCTTTTATATATTTTTGTGCGCGCTTATTATTCATTGCGAGAAGCATCCTTCTCGTCATTATGCATAGTACTATTTTTGCAAGGGTCTCTTTTGGGACCCTTTTTGGCTAGACAGCTTGGCGGCTGCTCTAGACTTATTATTGTCGTTACCGTATAATGGCTAGACTTATTATCGGCTAGGCGGCTTGGTGGTCGCTCTAGACTTATTATTGTTGTTACCATATATATATATATTTAAGTCCCTAAGGCCTCTTTGATATTCACAAGGGTAGCTAATCCTTGTGATCCCAGGAGATGCCTTATAAGGACTCCGCTTAAGGCCCTGATATAGGGCGTCCCTCTGGGATCCCCTCTAAAGGGTCCTTTTTAGGGTCCTCCTGATGGAGGGTTGTTTTTAGGATCCTCCTGGTAGAGAGTCCCTTTTAGGAGTCTCCTTCTTAGGAGGGCGAGGGGTCCTTTTTAGGGTCCTCCGTTAGAGGGCCCTTTTTAGGTTTCCTTTGCTAGCCGCATGTTGTTGCCTCCTGTCCTACTTCCTCCTGATGGAGGGCCTTTTTTAGGGTCCTCTTGGTAGAGGGTCCCTTTTAGGGGCCTCCTTTTTAGGAGGGCGAGGGGTCCTGTTTAGGGTCCTCCGTTAGAGGGCCCTTTTTAGGTTCCCCTTGCTAGCCGCATGTTATTGCCTCCTGTCTTACCCCCCAAGTGTTTGGCAAAATTTATTTCGGCAGGCACTTTGGCTGATGCCCGCGTAGCGAAGAAAAATAACACATGAAGTTGCAAACAGTTTCATTCATTACACGCGGTTTACAGCCGACTTTGTAAATAAAAAAGGGGATTACATCTAACAAGGAGGTTACCTAGGTAGCCTCTTTGATTCTTACTTGCTTAAGCTAAAATAACGAAGAACAAACTAAACATAGGTTCTTTTGGCACTGAGAGTCGAAGCCTTGCTGGTAGCACTTCTCGAGAGGCTCCGTAACCCGTGGGTCCAATCTTGTGCGGATCTAACTTATGTGGGTCGCTTCTTCATACACAGCCATTGTCATTGGCATAGATGGTTTGGTGGCTGCGCGGAGGGACATGTTATAGCATTCCCTCGCTTCCTTCTGCTCCCCTTTCACGCATGCTACTCCCCCAGGGGTAGGGAATTTCATAGCTAGGTGATACACAGAAGTTATCACGTTGAATTCTCTCAGAGAGGGTCTCCCTAATACCGCATTGAAGGCTGAGGTGCAATCTACCACGACAAAGTTAGCCATTACGGTGGTTTACCTGGGTTGCTCCCCCATGGTGAGGGCTAATTCGATTGTCCCTATGGGTTGCATCGAATCTCCCGTAAACCCATACAGAGTCGTAGTGCAAGGCTTTAGGTGACGAAGGCTCAATCCCATCTTTTCCAGCGCCTGTCGATACAAGATGTCCACAGAGCTCCTGTTATCCACCATGACCCGATGTACCCTCATGTTAGCAAGCTGGGCGGTTAGCACCAGGGGGTCATTATGAGGGAAATGCACCCCTTGTGCATCTTCTTCAGTGAAAGTTGTTGAGTCATTCTCGCCCTTGAAGCTCTTTGGGGGGCGTTGCTCCAAACATAAAAAGCAATGTGGTGGACTTCGTCGGGCCTCCTTGGCATACCTGTCTCACCCTTTCCTAGAATCGCCTCCGAATCCTGGTCCTCCAAAGATGGTCCTGACCTCTCCTTGCACTTCCGGGGCCACCTCACGTGCCCGCGATGGTGACACTCCTCCTTCTGGCCTCTAGTTATCCTTGCGCACATACCTTCCCAAATTTCCCCTGTGGATGAGTTCCTTAATTTCTTCCTTCAAATGGATACACTCTGCCGTGGTGTGACCGGTATCCTTGTGGTACTGGCAGTATCTACTAGGATCCCTTTTGGACCGGTCCTTTCTCATTGGTGGGGGCCTTTTGAAAGGAACTCGATCTTCGTTGGTGAGGTAAATGTGCTCCCTGGTATTTGTGAGGTTCGTGTAGTAAGTATAAGCCGCTTGCCTATGATCGTTCCCCTGTTTGGTTTTCCTCTGCTGGTCATCTCTTGATCCATCGTATGCCCTTCTCTTCTTTGTTACATTCGACCCGTCGTTAGCTGGGGGCTTCGCGTGGGGTTCCTCCTTTCCTGCCTTTAGGTTTGTGTGGCCATCCTCCACACGTATATACTTCTGCGCTCTCTTGTAGAAGTCATCTAAGTTGGTTACTTCCCTCTTCAACATATTGTCCCACAACTTGCTTCCTGGGAGCACTCCAGCTGTAATGGCCATTTCTAACTCTCGGCGGGTTAGGCTCCCCACTTTCGCGGCCTCCATATTGAACCGGTGAATGTAGCTCTTCAGGCTCTCATTCTCCCCTTGCTTCACGTTGGCTAGGCTGGTACCCGGCATTGTGTAGTCCCGCACGGCATGGTACTATTGGAGGAATTCGTCAGAGAACTGCTGCCAGGACCTGATTGACCCCGACCTTAATCTTTTGAACCATTTGTAGGCGGGTCCCTTCAAAGTGATAGTGAAGCAGTGGCATCTGGCACCACTTCCAATCCCTCTCAGTTTCATCAGATCGTTAAACGCATCCAAGTGGTACTTTGGATCCGTGTTTCCTTCGTAGGGGGTCATATTGGGCTCTTTAAAGTTTGCAGGGAGCCGGATGGCCTGAATCTCCCTCACAAAGGGAGACTCATGGTCAAACTCTTCCTCAATGGCCTTGCCGCCTGATGCGATGACGATCTTGCTTCGTAGGCTCCTCATCTCCGTGTCCAAGTCCTGCCTCCTCTTGTTTAGAGAGTCCTTCAAAGCGGACCGGCTAAGATTCGCCTTTCCCTTGCCTTCCTGAGGCACCATAGGGGGCGTGGTCCCTTTGCCCGCCCTCTTTTTATTAAGCTCCTCTCGTAAATCCGAAGGTGCTCTTTTAGAGGTGACCTCGTCCTCGTTGCGAGGGGCAGCGTTGGTCCTTGGTGCTAGTTTATGTGCCTGCTTAGGTGGTTCAGGGTGTTCGCGTCGCTTCGCTCGAGGGGTGTTACTGGTAGAGTGCCGCGTTCTCCCATCATCTACTGGTACGGTGGTCTCCACCCCGTCCTTGCCTTTCTCCTTCCTCTTAGGCAAGGTCACGCTCGATTTACCCTGCAACAGGCCATTTAGGACCTCTTGCATATTCTCCAAGGTGGTCTCCAACCTTTGGTTCTTACGGTGGAGCTCACGTATTTTCTCTTCACAAAACCAAGATTTCGAACTCGAGCTAACGGAATGGACCCGGGGATGCTTATCATGCCTACGAGTAGAGGGGCCCGGGTCCTGCCGGCCGGAGTTCGGTACCTGCGGTGGTTTTGGGAGAGGGAACTCATTAGCATTTCCCGGTGGTGCTCCTGGAGGACTTTCTCTAGGCGGAGCGGCCGGTGACAAGGCCACTCTATCACCTCCGTGAACCTCAGGGTCCTTCGGGGGCTCCACGTCTCTGGGTGGAGGCGCGTCCTTCATGGAGGCCTTCAGCTGGACTCCGTTCAGGTGAAACCTCTACCTCTCGTGGTTCCCTGAATCGCTTTGAACGTCTTGGCATCTCTTCCTGCCGGAAACAATGGTGGAACAGTAGCTTGAAACTAACGTTCCCACAGACGGCGCCAAACTATTGACGATGAGAACTCGTCAACTAAGTTGAGTTGGAAAAAATTATCAAGTAAGGATCGTCAATAAAAAAGCTATAGAAATCTAAGTAATAACTCAAGAACAATGACAGAATAACAATGGAGAAATCAATCTTTCATTCACTATCAAGCCTTTGCTACAGTAAATTTTCCAACCCCCTTTCAGGTGGAGTTAGAGTTCATTTTATAGTAGGCTCTAATGGCCCTGGGTACAAGGTGGTCCAGGAGACCAAGTCGTACATAAGTACGCTGTCAGGAGAGTGGTTCCAGAGGTTGTGGTCGTGCATCTAGTACAGGGGCAGGCGTCAGGAAGGTGTCTCCACTACTTTTCTGTACTCATGTCAGAAGAGTGGTGGCAGACGTAGTGGTGGCAGACGTAGTGGTGCAGGTGGTAGTGGTGCAGGTGGTATTGGTGTCGACTCTGACCCTTGGCTGTAGACGTACGGGTCATTACTCCTGTCCCTGCATTCCCACTCCCTTGCGGGTACGGGTGTCCGTATTTTGACGTACAAGGTCTTGAGGACCATACCCAGTATGAGGCCGTACAATTACGTTCCATTCGACTCATACCCGGGCCCCTAAGCATTGGGGTCCCAAGGTATAGGGAACGGGACACTCGGCGCGTGTAAAGGTGGTGGCATGAGGCGAGGCCCTCGGGTCCTTGACACGAGTTGCCTGAAGCACCCCGAGGTCACCCGCGTGCATAAGTGATAGGCATGGGGCCTTGATGGATGGGTGTGAGGTGAGATGACTTCCTCGCGAGCCCTTAGGTGGTGAGGCTCCTTTGACGTGTGGCCCCATTCGCGTGGCCACTTGGTGTCGGGGCAGAGTGAGATGGGCATGCCGCGCGCCTGGGGCGTGACCAGGCCAGGCCACCTGTGTGCGCCAGGTGGGTGTCCGAGCGAGGCTGCCTGGGCGTGGCCAGGCGAGGCCATCTATGCGCGCCAAAGGTGGTGTCCGAGTGAGGCCGCCTGGGCGTGGCCACCCGCACACGCGTGTCTGAGCGAGGCCGCCTTGGTGTCCGAGCGAGGCGGTCGAGGCAACGTGGGCGAGACGCACTAGGGTGGCCAAGAGGGGCCGAGCGAGGCCATGGCGCCTCGCGCCGAGGTGGCCGAACGAGGCTAGCAGCGTCGCGCCTGGGCGTCCGAGCGAGGCGGTCAAGGCAGCACGGGAGGGATGCACCTGGGTGGCCGACTGAGGCCAGCAGCTTCGCGCCTGGGCTTCCGTGCGTGGCCAAGCGAGGCCATGGCGTCTTGGCATCTATGTCGTGTAAATGGGGGCCTCATGGGATTGATCTCATATTTCCCCTTGGTGAGATTTTGAGCATCAACAGTATCTTAAATTGTTTTGAAGGCGAAAAAAAGGTAGCTTTTAAAAGCCCAAAGTAGCATATTCATTTTCAGAACTTTCTTTCTTGTTTTGCGTGTTGAGCTGGAAAATGCCCACCTTTTGTAGGATCCAACCCCACATTTTATGAAATGCATTAGGGAAAGTCCACAAAGTAACCTTTATTCACTCTAATATTAAAAACAAATACCCTCAGAAAAGTTTCTCACAAAATTAACTTAATACCCATGTGAAATGTTACAAATACCCTTATTTAACATGAGCGTTCCCTTCTCTTCCCCTTCGTTCCCTTCTTTTTTCCCTATTCCTTTCTCAAACCTTGCAGCAGCTGCCGACACCTTGCTTGGGCCTTCAATCCCAACGTCGCTGACAATAGGGGTGTGGGAGATGTGTATGAAGTTAGAGCAGTTGCAACCCCAGCTAGCTGCACCTCTTGTTTGTCGTAATTTCCACCGTCGGCGAAAAGGTAAGCACATATCCCTCCAACATTTCAAAAAAAAAAAAAAGAAAAAAAAATGGAACCAAGGTTTGAACATGGTATATTTGACATAAACATTTGTAGAAAAAAAGTTAAGGAGAAACAAAGTTTAAAATCATACATATTTTTAGTGATTTGATTTAGATTTTGTTTGATTTTTTGTGATGTTTGAATGAGATACAAAGAAAAAAAAATTAGGTCTTATCTCCATTGAAAACTTTGTTTTGGGATGTGGGTTGGATTTGAGAATGGAAGAAAGTCGGAACCATGTCAGAAAATAGTCGAAATTATGTTCGAAAATTGTTGGAATCTGAAAATGGTTGGAGTCCGAAAAAAGTTGATGTCTAAACCCATGGCTGAATATGTCTGAAAATTATCATGGCTGAATATGTATGCTTGAACCCATGGCCAAACATGTTTGAACACGTCCGAACCCATGTCTGAAATTGGTTAGACACGAAGTCCGAACTTACGTCTAAACCCAAGTCTGAACTTACATCCGAAGGCATGTCTGAACATGCCTGAATCATTTTGTGATACTTAAGTTTTTTTTTAAATATGATGTTACCTTTTCTTCTTTTTTTATTTCAAATGCCATACCTTGTGATTCCTGTTGAAAAGAAATTTCCACCGAGGATTAAGTATAGAGGGGGCACTTTCTCGACAATAATGAGCAAGTTTGAGAAGTTTGACTTGTTGGAATGAGCAAACAAGTCACCATTCAAGAAAAAAAATTTGGCGTCGTCTTTAAAAATTTCTGGAGTTATTAGTCACCAGTTACTACTTAGAAGAGTTGTTGGAAAATGAAAGAAAGAATACTCTTTGGCTTTTAATATTTGTGGTAAGAATGCAAGGTTTGGAATTACTTAATTTTGTTTGATAACTTGTTTGAATTGTGAAATTTCTCCAGATGAGCCCAAGTATACAAAAATGACTAGGACTAAAAGACTTTTGGAGACATACCTGAACAATAAAGAAGGTTTTGACTTCTGAAGAGTTAGAAGATTGATTCAAAAGGTGCGATGTGAAGGAAGATGTTTGGAAACTAGGTCTATATTTTTTTTTGGTAGACTCACTTTTATTACCTCAAGAGCCAAAGAACAAATGTTTTCTTGATGTTTAATCCATGGTGGAGGAAAAAGACTTCTTTGCATATCCCTAGGGGAGATTATCCTTGAGAAGACATTATTTGGTTTAACCAAGAATATGGAAGGGTTAGAGAAAAAATATAAGAAGAATGTCGAAGACAAGAAAAAAAATCAGCACCTGGCTACATTTTCTTAACGACAACCTTGTTGCTTTATAAGGATGCTTAAGTGGTCAACGTATCAATCCAACACCTGAGGAGAAAGAATTTTATGACTCTATCGTCCGAAATCTGGAATACTTGCTCATGGGTTGTGTTAAAAGTTTTGTAGATGATGACGTTGAATTGGAGATTGATAACGAAGACAGTGAGGAACCTCCCACTTCGACAAATATAGCCATGAAACATGACAAAGAAGACCACCATGGTATGCCTAGATAATCATTTGAAAAAAAAAAGGTATCAATTCCTAAAAAAATTAAACTTAAGAAGTTGTTTATTGATGTTGGTTTTTGAAAAATAACCAAGATAGAATGGAGGAAAAAATGGACTATCTGATTGAATTGGTGTTAACGCAACGTAAAGAAAGTGATTCAGAGGACACATTATCTGATAAACAAATGAAATCATCGTCTCCTCATATTGTAGAGCCCATTGTTTGATAAGATGGTAATAGTTGTAAGGTGGTACCAAATGAGTATGTTGTTGGGGTAGAATTGAAGAGAAGGAGGCTTAAGATGAAACGATTTTTCAGTGTAGAATTCATTGATCCAACTAGGGAGAATCTTAAAGTAAGGCTAGTTGTAACCGATCCTTCTGATGTTAACCCTCTTCGACCATGTGACCCAAAATAATTAAACAGATTAAGAAGTCAATGATTGGTCTTCAAAGGAATGATAAGCCTATACCTCTCATGGTTGGTGATTGCTCAGCGAATTGGTTTCTTCGGCTTCTCACACCACGATCATGGCTTGATGTGCAGGTATGATTGTTATACTTTATTTATTTTTTTCAATTTAATAAGAATGTTTGCTACATATAATTATATTCTTTTTCCATGCAGCATATTAATGCAGCTTTATGATTGATCCAAGAACGAGTGTACACTTACAAGAATATATACAACGACAAGTTCACCATTTTCGACACTATCTTTCAATAGTATTTTACATCACATTGGGAACAATTCAATAAGAAGAAATCCAGAGCAAGTTACATTTTGCCTAAAGAAGTTATTGGATACTTGGTAGGTGGTAATGATAGGTTCAAAAGGAGTTGGAAAGATGCAGATGACATATTTGCCCCAACCATTTTTGTAGGGTTGCATTGGATATTGTTGGGCTATTTACCCAAAGGAATGACCTACAACAACAGGCAGAAAAGAGGCAATTTGAATTCATGAGATTACTTGGAGATAAAGTCCCACAAACCAAATCTAGGTAATTTTTTTCCCATTAGAAATATTAATTGTCACTATCCTTTAATACTAATTATACTTTATTTATTTGCAATGGTAATTATGGTATATATGTTATCAAATATTTGGAGTATTTATTGTTGAAACGACTGCTCACTGAAGTGAACGGCGCCAACATGAATTTCTTTAGGGAGAATACTTGCCTAGATTAGTTTTATCACAACTTAGACCCTTAGTTGCCTACCTTTTTTCACGCTTGAAGAATATTTGTAATACTTCATATTTTGAGGCATGGTAGAATTTGGTCCAAATTTTGCTACAACATGTCATATTTTGAGGCATGGTCTTTAAGAAAACTTTAATGGTGTTCTAATTTTCATATTTTGAGGCATGGGATTTAAGAAAACTTGACGCATGTTCTAACTTTCATATTTTGAGGCATGCCTAAAAAATTTAATGAAATATGTCCGAAAAGGTCTGAACCATGGCCGAACAGGTCCGAACAATGTCAGAAATTGGTCCGAACCATGTTTGAAATTGGTTAATAAACTGCATTATTGCATCAATGTCACTTACAAATTGAATTACAACTAGAAAATTAGGAAAATATTTAAAGTACAGACTAAGCATGTCTGGAAGGTGGTGGACAAATTGTGGTACACGTCACTCGATTGTGGCCTAAGATACATCTACTGCATCTATGTCGTTTCTTATTCTTCTCACCCTTCGAAACATATCGTTTCTTCTTTGGACGCCCGGCTTTCTACTTCACTACTAGAGGAGCCACTATTATATTCTTTAGGTCATTTGGTATCACCCAAGTTTCTTCCTTAACCAACATATATATTGATTTAGCATAGGATGAAAACCATGCGTCAACTGTATAGAATCTAGAACATAAAGGGTATGGGCTAACACCACGATCATGAGCAGCACACAAAGCATGTTCACAAGGAAGGCCTGTCAAGTCAAATTTTCTACAACTGCGTATTTTGTTCCTTAAATCAACGTCGCCATCAAGATCGCCATCCTATACTGTAATTTCATATTGAAATGATGGAAAAGGAAATAAAGAAGTAGACTTGTTGTTGTGATAATATTCAATCAAATATGTGCAAGTGTACACAGTCACAAAATAAGTAATAAAGTGATAAGTATACAAGATCATCTCCACAGGGATTGCAAATTAAAACTAAATGCGTCAATTAATTACCAAAAAATTCCACTAGAGTAACCAAATTAAATTGTTTTGATTTTTATAAGCTAAAACTACTTGGAATCACTTAAAAATGCTCAAAAATAAATTGTAATGCTAATATGAAAGTGCGATAAAATTAATTGGTTAAAATAGGCTTGAATTATCAAATCCATCTATGTCAATTGACATGTACGTTTTGCTACAGCAAACTCTCAGCAAATTACCCCAAGTTAACAAAAATTCAAAACACGTTCATGAAACTTTTCCAAGACCTGTGATATTAATTCTTCCACCTAATTTAACATATTCATATGCCAATCAAGTTAAAGAACCCTGAATTAAGCACCAATTCATCGTTGTTACTCAAGGAAAATAACACATTCCTATGCTATTCACAAACATAATCTAACAAGATTATCCACTTGTGTCATTCAAATTTATCCATTATAATCAAACTTCCCAGCACAAATATAGCTCAATATCTTGTAACTGGTGATCAAGCAATAACAAGAATTCATCATTAACCACATTCTAATGAATGATGGGTAAATTACTGAAATAAAGTGCTAGAAATTTAGAATTAAGACATAGAGTTCATTAATAATTTAAGCCTCAAAGGATCTAGTTCATAGCTAAAACAATAAACACAAATAAAAAATTAAATCTATCCATGAGAGTTTAAACACCAAATACAAAGAGGAAATAGGAAAGAAATGACAAGGGAGAAGAAATAGCCCAAAAGATGGTGATGGAAGCAAGCTTCTCTTCTTTCCTCTTCTTCCTTCTTCTCTTTCCTCTTCTTCCTTCTTCTCTTTCCTTCTTTGTACTGTCAAAAACTCTTCTACTTGGTGGTTCTCTCTCTAGAATAATGGCTGAATTGGGTAATGGAGGCTTTCCTTTTCTCCTCCTTAGCTAAGGTACAAAACCCTCTTTTCTCTCTTTCCAAAAATGCCCTCTAAGCACTCCACATGAGCCTCCTCCTTTTTCTCTAGAATCTTCCTTAAAAAATGCAGCTAATATTTTGATTTGTTTCCACCTCACCACCCTTTGAAAAATTAATTAATGAAATGCCACTTGTCTTTCCCTTATTTGCTGACTTTTCCTCTTTGATTCCTGCTGAAAATGCTCCAGCAAAACTTCTTCTGCTCCAGCAAACCTAATATTTCAGCACACAATAAACAAATAAGACCCTTTTCACTTTTCATTATTTTCTTTGGACAATTTCATACCTAAATTCCTTAATTTCTACATTCAGCTCTAAAACACCAAAAAGGACACAAGAACACAAAAAGGAAAAGAATTACCTAAAAATAAAAAAATACACAAGCATCACTCAACCTAATTCTAAAATTATAAGCTCAAAAGTATGAGAAATAACTCTGTATTCAAGAGTTATCACACCCCCAAACTTAAGACATTACTCGTCCTCGAGTGATGAATCTAAAAAGATAACAAAAGACACACAAATTGAAAAATAAAAGAGAAAGGACAACCAACAAAGACAAGACATAACAAGAGAGGATAAACTTTGGTTTGCCAATGCTAAAAGGGAAAAGCTCTTGGGAATTTTATTTTGAATAAGAGAAGTTGAATTTCAAACTTACATAAGCTTTAAACCAAACTCACATAAGCTTTAAACCAAACTCTTCACGCATTAATGTTGTTGTCAAAATATGGGCCAAGTGTTTCTCCCTTTAGTGCTTTCATAACTTTTCCTAAAAAAATTTTATCACCCAAAATCAAACTAGGCCTTGGTCCTAAAGCTTAAATAATGCCTTCATAAGTTACTTAGTGATTCTCTCTCTACTAATGTAAACAAACACCACACCAAAGATCAATAGGACTTTATCAAGCTTGTAATGATAGGCTAGGGTGAAGGTAGGATAAGAGATATTAATTTTGGCTAAAATCACCTTAAGCACCTCAATATTTCTAGGACCTAAATCAATGCACACATTAATTTCCCCAAAGAACACCCCACAACAAAATATAACTCTTGCCACTAGCCTTTAATACTAACATACAAAGACAAAAACTAAAACAAATTTTTCTTTTATTTGAAGAGTTACACCCCCAAAACTTATTTACAAGAAAATTACTTTTTTTTCATTTTCTTTTCATGACCTTTTTAAAAAAAAAATTCAAACTTTACTTTGATGCAAGGGAGCGCACTCTTGAAATTTTTTTACTACATTTTTCTACTTTTTTTAATAATGATAAACAAGCTAAATGGAAAGAGAACAAGAAAAATGAGAATACACTATCCCCCAAACTTAAAATTCAACATTGTCCCCAATGGCAAAGAAAAGAAAAAGAAGAAAATGAAAACTCTCACGTAATTGTCTCTCTCACACTCAACTCCTCTCAATCCCCCAAAATGCACAAATCTATCCTATAAAGATCAAGGTGCCTTAGGGTATGGTGAAATGAGGTTATTATATCTAGCTAGGCTAATGAGTGACTAAAATAGAAAAATGACTATTAAGCTCAACGGGGTAACTAAGGATAAAAATGCATAAAGGGTAGGCTTAAATGGCTCAAACGGTCCAAAGATGGCCTAAATCATGTCATTGGTGTAGTGATGTCAAGGATTTTGCCTCAAGGAAATCCACTAAGTAATTCTAGAAACTTCAGCTTTCACAAGAAACTAGTTCTTTCTAGGGTCTCAAAAATGTTTAGTCAAGCTATGCACACACTAAAAATAAAAATAAAAACTCTCATCAATAAATTGCTAGCGACATTCACACTGAAAGAATTGAGCTTAAAAACTCAAGCAAGAAAGACATTCAACTTCAACTTAGATTTATTATATTTTTGTAGTTTTTCAAGATCGTCGTCGAGCCCCCTAGTGAACACTAACAAAGACAAATAAAATCCTCAAAAGGACGAAAACACGTCAAAGACAACTAAAAACAAGGCTAATACATGAACAAGGCACTAAAACAACAAGATTACAGCCACAGAACAACAAAAACAACAAATTAAAGAAATAAAAATGAGCTGAGATTTGAACACTCCCCCCGCCTATCCTTCGGGATTGTCATCTGAAAAGATAGGGACGATTTATAATCGATGGCCTTCTTTTTGGCTGGTTGTGGAGTCGAGGGAGTTGGTGAATTCTTGCTAAAGTGCGGCTTAGCAATTCAGTTAGCAAAACTACCAAGTAGCACCAGTTTGATAAAGGCACCCTCAACAATAATTGCCACCTATGTATCATAGTTCAATAACAACAAAAGCTGCCCCAAAATCACAGTTCAACAACAAAGCGCAAGGCAGCCACAATGTTCAATAAAATCTCAACTAAACAGAGCAGCCCCAAAAAGTCAGATACACAATCACATAACCACACAATGAAAAAGAGAATAATTACTCATAGCTATGGTGACTAGATTGCAAGGGAACGAAGGCAGTCGCCTGGGGCTATTTTGGGGATTTGTGGCTTATGGGAAGAACGAAATTGTGCTCTGGGAGAACATGTGGGTGGGAAGGCTCGGAAACGGACAGAATGCAATCCTAGATTGGCCTAGGTTCACGAACAGGTGCGGAGGAGGTGCAACTGGGATTGAGCAGGCCACGCCAAAGGTTCTTGGTGCTAGATTCGCAACTAGGGATGGAGCAGGCAGGCTCGAAGGCAGTCGCTTGGGTAAAGAACCGAAGTTGGGGCAAGTGGGTGCGACGAGAGTGGGGTTACGGGTGAGATTTGAGTGGTTGTGTGTAACATCCGAAATTTCCTAATAAGGCTTATGGCCTTGATTAGGGGGCCAGATTGGAAAATTATGGGTGTTATATGATTACAGCGTGAATTAATTGTCATCCATGTGTATATGTGATATATATGTATATTATTATGTGACTATATGAGTTATATTATTATATGACTAGTATTGCATGTTTAAGTGTATTAAATATGCATGTGGTCTGTTTCTTTTTAGAAGGGCATTTTCATAATTTTAACCCGTTATGGGTATATTTGATTATATTTTTGCATATATGTGATATATGTGTTGTAATGCCTCACGTCACTATGGCTGCTTCCTGGAACGATGACTGGCCCTACAAACCAACACAAGTATTTCTAGCGTACTTTGTCCTCACTCACACACTTCTTGGGAAAACTTCCCAGGAGGTCACCCATCATTAGATTACTCCAGGTCAAGCACGCTTAACTTTGGAGTTATCAAGTTATGGGCTACCGAAAAGTGGATGCATCTTGTTGGCATAGGTAGTACCCATCACTCCATTTAAGCCCTCTCCAACTGTGTAGTCCCATACCTACACAATCTTAGAATCATGATACTTGACCTTCCCCAAGCGATGTGGGGTTGCACAACTTTTTACCTGGTCTTTCCCCCTACGGATCACGGGATTCTGACTGTCACATGTGTGAGATCACATTATTATGTGGATATAATTGGGTTAGTAGGCACGAGGCGATCCTAGGGAGAAATTTAATGAAAAATCACAACGGGACCAAATACCTGGCTCGGGTGAGCCTAGGGGTATTTTGGTCATTTAATACATTACTGGGGTAAAGGTAATGGGAATAAATGTTTAGTGATATATTTAGAGATAGTTGAGACTTATTTAAAGAAATGGTGAAATGTGGTGGTAAAACACCAAAATGCCCTTGAGGGCATTAAGTGGCAAGTTAGGGGCTTAAGGGAAATATGGTCATTTGCCTTCTATATTCAGAAAAACCTTAGAAGCTAAGGCAAAAACAGAACAAACACTCTCCCTTTTTCTCTCTCTCCGTCCCCTATCTCTCTCTCTCTTGGGATTTTGCCATTTTGTAAGAGAAAAGCTTGGAATTTGGAAGCTCGGGGCTAGGAATTGGTATAGCAGCAACCTAAGGTCGTTCATAGCAACAGAGGTAACAATTTACACCATTGAATCTTTGAGTTTTTCTGTGTTTTTGGTGTGTTCTTAAGTCTGAGAGTTTGATTATGGCTTTTGGAGATTTGTTGAAGTTTTTTAGGAAAACTTGGTTGGGTTTTGTTGCTTTTGATGAGTAAAATTGATTTTTGTAGTAGCATTGTAGTGCTACTCAGCTTTCAAAACTTTATTTTTTGGTACTTTTTAGGGTTTTTGCTCAGGGGCTCGGGGGACAATTTCACCACCCCTTTTGGTGAAATTGGAGGTCCCGGAAGCATGGGATTGGACCTGGGGTTCATTTATGGAATCAAATGTTGATAAGACATTATCTATGGGTTATAATTAGGTTGTCGCTAAGGCTTAGGATGGGATCGTACTTGGGGGGTCACTTATATCTAGTGCTTGGACCAAAGGTAAGAAAACTACACCCTATACGTGGAATGTATGATTAGGGCTCGGTCCAGCTATTAATGGAATATGATTAAGGCTTGGCCCACTTGTTAAATATAAATACAATTAGGGCTCGGGCCCAACTAATGAGCATGATTATAATTGTGTTTGTGTATATCTGCTTAGTATACCATTAGGCATTGTACTTGCATATATGATGATTGTATTGTGTGGATGTTTATTCTGGCTAGGAAGCTCGGTTTATTAACCGAGAATCTGTTTGTTCTATCTATTCAAGCTTGACCTACTAGTCAAGGATAAGTCTGGGAAAAAGAGGGCTCGGCTTATAAGTCGAGGATCTGTAGGGCTCGACTTATAAGTCGAGGGTCTGTAAGGCTCGACTTATAAGTCGAGGGTCTGTAAGGTTCGGCTTATAAGCCATGATCGATGTGATGCGCATTGAGCGCAGGCCGTTATGTCTAGGGCACCTTGGGAGTGCCTTATTCACTTCACTGGCTCAAATGCCATATGAATAAGAGGGAGTGCAACACGCACTTGTTTAACCCTATGGTTGCTGATCTGTATAGTGGCTATGCTTAGTTCCAGCTATTACTGCTTAGCCTGTTGTTTTACTTCGTGAATTGTTTGATATGTTTTCTTACTGAGACTTTTGGCTCACGGGTGCTTTGTGGTGTAGATAAAGGTAAGGAAAAGCTTGGTCAGCCATGAATTGGAGAGCGATAGTAGTGACGTGTACATATGTAGTCCACTCGACTGCCATGGCCAAAAAATTACAAGGAAGCTAGGGTTGGACCCAGTTTTGCTGCCTAGGTCGACTTATTTCGTAACCTTTGGGTGGTAACCGACTTTTAAACTTGTATTTCAGGATCCCATGTAAAGACTGAAGTTTTATTTAATGAAAATGTTTTTTTCCTAACAAAATTTTTGAGTACATGAACCCTTAGTGGCTTAATCACATGTTTAGTCCAAATGACTTGTTTAGCGTGTCCAGCACTAATTTTAATCACACTTGGTAACCAATCCTAATTAGCATGCCATTACAACTTGGTATCAGAGCTGCCAAGGTTTAAGGGTTCCTAATGATGGACTGGGCATGTACACTCACTGCTAAAGACACGCTCGACTCAGGGTTGGGTAAATATTAATATAGTTATGTGTGTACTTGCTTAAATAAACAATACATGCCTTATCTATTTTCTTAAATAGAAAGCATGAGCTATTCTGATAGCGCCTGGCCCTTGACTGTTGTATGTATGTTAAAGATGTGCTTATTACCACAATAAACACTTGTAAACGTGGTAGCATTTCGTATAAGCATCATTGTTGCTTTTGAATATCAGAAATGCTTGTTAGCGCTGCTATACGTGGTTATATGCCAGGAGATGCTTGTTAGCACTGTTAACTATTTAAAGGAAAGCTTATTAGCATCACTATCTGTCTATGCATGCCAGGAAATGCTTATTAGCACTGCTATATGTGGTTGTATGCCAGGAGATGCTTATTAGCACTGTTAACTGTTTAAAGGAAAGCTTATTTGCATCACTATCTGTCTGTGCATGCCAGGAAATGCTTATAAGCATATTTCTTGTCTTTGAGTATTAGGAATGCTTAATAGCATTATGCTAAGTACATGCATGCCAAGAACGTGCTTATTAGCGCTATTAATGTTTATAAATGTTAAGAACGTGCTTTCTAGCATATTGTTTGAGCATTAATATGAGTCACCATGCTTATTAGCATGATTGTATATGTGTGAGTTGCTGGGATGCTTATTAGTTGTTGATGCATGTAAATGCTTATGTGATTGGTTGTGAACTGTGGGATTACATGGGATATTGTTTTTACTTCCTAATAAGATGAGTCATTGATTGCAGATAGACTTGGAAGTTTGCCTCCAGGGAAATCTAATAAGCCAGTAGGTGCTAAGAATCAGGTTGGAAGTAATGACCAGGGTCAAAACCCTCCACCAGCCCCTGAAAACTAGCAATAGATGCTTGTTGATATGCAAGCTAGACAACAGATACATGATGAAGAGATTCACTAGTTGAGGCAACAACAGGTTCTTGCAGGGAACGCTGCATCAGTGGCCCCATCTGTTACTCCAGTACCGTCGTACAACAGCAGACAGAGAACCGCTGGGAGTTAGTGTATGAACGGTTCAGGAAACAACACCCTCCAAAAATTGAGGGCAGTGTAGACCACTTAAGGTAGAGTAGTGGATGGCTATGATTACATCCATCCTAGACTTTATGAGGGTGGTGGGCAACGAAAGGGTGGCATGTGCCACATACATGTTTCGGGAGGACGCTCGAATTCGGTGGGAGGTGGTGTCCCAGACAAGGGATGTAACCATAATGAACTGGGAAGAGTTTAGAACCCTCTTCAATGAGAAGTATTACAACAAAGCCATTAAAGCTACAAAGGTTGAGGAATTCAGCAGATTGTTACAACGGAGTATGTCAGTGACATAATACGCCCTTAAGTTTGACAGATTGGACAACTTTGCTGCAGACGTGGTACCCACTGATGGGAAAAGGAAGGAAAGATTCCTTTAGGGGCTACAGCCTATGATAGCCCGAGATGTCAGAATTACAACAGTACCTAGAGTTACGACATATTCTCAGGTAGTAGAGAGAAGTTCCTGCTGAGGGCGCTGAGAACAAGATCTAGCGCGAGAATGCAGCCAGAAGGGATATGAAGAGGATGGGACCTCCCTTTATGGGATCAGGTAAGGGAGAAGGCCCTAGTGACCAGAAAAGGAAGATCTCGGATATTGTTTTGGCTTCTTGTTCTGACAGGAGGCCACAGGGGTACAGATTGACCGTCAGGGAAATAATGAGACTGGAGAACATATCCAGAGTGTGCCAGATGTATAAGACATCATATGGGGGAGTGTCGGTCAAAGGCCTGCTTTTTATGAGGGATTGTGGGGCATCTCAAGAAGGACTGCCCAAGAATGAAGAAAGAGGAACCAAATAAGGTAGACAGCTCGAGTGTTTACATTGACTTAGGCTGAGGCTAGACCCTCGGTGGTCACCATTCAGCTTTCTAGCACTGGCATTTCTTGTACTGTGCTGATTGACTCTGGTGCTACACATTCTTATGTTTCTAGTAAGATTATTGATAGACTGTGTAGGCCATGTGACTACTATGCTATGGGGTTTGGGACATTATTACCCTCTAGGGAGTTAGTGGTTTCCAAGAGATGGGTCAGATCATTACCTGTAATAGTGGACGACCGGGAGTTGTTGATTGATTTGATAAAGTTAGTTATGACCGACTTTAATATGATTTTGGGGATGGACTGGTTAACTAGATATGGGGAAACCATTGATTGTAAAAAGAAGATGGTAACATTTGAACGTGAGGGTGAAGAACCCTTCATATTCTTTGGCATTATGCATGGACCTTGAGTGCCTATGATTTCAGCATTGAAGCCTAGAGATCTACTGGAAGGAGATTGCATAGGATTCCTATCCAGTGTGGTGGATAGCACTCAGGTTGTGCCAGTGGGACCAAAAGAGACTAGGTTGGTCTGTGAGTTCCTAGATGTGTTCCCAGAGGAGTTACCAAGGTTGCCGCCACATAAGGAGATAGAGTTTGTTATTGAACTGACACCAGGGACAAAACCAATGTCCAGGGCACCTTACAGAATGGCCCCAGCAGAGTTGAGGGAACTCAAGGTACAATTACAAGAGTTGTTGGATCTAGGTTATATCAGACCCAGTTTCTCGCCATGGGGTGCGCCAGTTTTGTTTGTGAAGAAAAAGGACGGTTATCTAAGGATGTGCATAGACTACAGGGAGCTGAATAAATTGACCATTAAGAATAGATATCCTCTGCCAAGGATAGATGACTTATTTGACCAAATGCCAGGTAAAATGGTGTTCTTGAAGATAGATCTCCGAACTGGTTATCACCAGTTGAGGATCAAGGAGGAAGACATACCAAAGACAGCCGTCCGTACTAAATATGGGCACTACGAGTTCTTTGTTATGTCATTTGGTTTGACTAACACCTCGAGAGCTTTAATGGACTTAATGGATAGGGTATTCAAGGACTATCTAGATCAATTTGTGATCGTCTTTATCGATGATATCTTAGTATATTCACAGACAGAGGAAGAGCATGAGCAATACCTTATGTTGGTTTTACAGAGGCTGAGAGAGCACATATTATTCGCAAAGTTCAAGAAGTGTGAATTCTGGTTACCTCAAGTGACTTTCTTGGGCCATATTGTTAGTAGAAATGGGATCAAGGTAGACCCAGCTAAGATTGAGGTTGTCAGGAATTGACTAAGGCCAAGGAATGCCTCTGAGATTGGGAGCTTCCTTGGATTGCTAGGTTATTATAGGAAGTTTGTGGAAGGGTTCTCAAGGATAGCTACTCCACTGACAGAATTGACACGATAGAGTCAGAAGTTTGTGTGGTCAGACAGATGCGAGAATAGCTTCTAGGAGTTGAAGTGGCGTTTGATTACCGCCCTAGTCCTGAGTCTTCCAACAGATCAGGAGAAGTTCGTGGTTTATTGTGATGCTTCGAGACAAGGGTTAGGCTGTATCTTTATGCAGGCAGAGAAGGTGATTGCTTATGCATCACGCCAGTTAAAGGGTTATGAGCAGAGGTATTCTACTCATGAGCTGGAGTTAGCAGCAGTGGTTTTTGCATTAAAGATATGGAAGCATTACCTTTATGGAGAGAAGTGTAAGATATATACAGACTACAAGAGCCTCAAGTACTTCTTTACACAGAAGGATTTGAATATGAGGCAGAGGCGTTGGTTGGAATTGGTGAAGGACTATGATTGTGACATCCTTTACCATCCAAGGAAAACTAATGTGGTGGCAGATGCCCTAAGTCAGAGAGGTCCAGGGTAGTTGTATAGTTTGAGGGAGATATCCAATGAGTTGGCAGAGGATATGATCACAGTAGGGATTGAGTTGATAGTGGGCCAGTTAACCAACATTACCCTACAGTCTACTCTTCTAGAAAGGATAAAGGAGAGTCAATTACAAGAGCCACAGTTGGGGAAGATTAGAGATGACGTCCTAGCTGGAATGGCTAGGGACTATACAGTATCAAATATGGGTTTTCTAAGATACAAAGGTCAGATTTGTGTTTCGATGGATATTGTTATCAGACGAGAGATTGTGGACGAATTTCATTCCACCTCATATTCTTTGCATCCCGGCACCACGAAGATGTACCAGGACCTGAGAACTTTCTATTGGTGGCCGAGGATGAAGAGGGACGTTAACTGAGTATGTGGCCAGGTGTCTAACGTGTCAGCAGATCACGGCTGAACATCAGAGACCAGCGGAGCTGCTATAGCCCTTGGACATTCAAGAGTGGAAATGGGAAGACATCACAATGGATTTTGTGGCGGGATTTCCCAGGATGGTGGGTCAGCACGATTCGGTGTGGGTGATTGTAGACAGATACACCAAATAGGCTCATTTTCTACCAGTGAAAACAACTTACACTGTTGACCAGTACACAGATCTCTATGTAAAAGAGATAGCACGTCTTCATGGAGCTCCAAGGTCGATCGTGTCAGATTAGGACCCCACATTTACTTCCAAGTTTTGGGGAATTTTGCAAAAGGCGATGGGAATGCAGCTGAAGTTTAGTACAACTTATCATCCTCAGACCAACGGCCAGTCTGAGAGGACCATCCAGATATTGGAGGACATGTTGAGAGCATGTGTACTGGACTTTGAGGAGTCCTGGAGAAAATATTTACCCCTGATAGAGTTTTCCTACAACAACAGCTACCAGGCGACCATAGGAGTGGCTCCTTATGAGATGTTGTATGGTAGGAAATGAAGATCACCTATTCACTGGGATGAGATGGGTGAGCGTAGATACTTGGCTCCTGAGGCAATTCAGAGGACCAATGAGCTATCGAGAAGATCGGAGCTCGGATGCTCGCATCACAGAGTAGACAAAGGAGCTATCCAAATCCAAAGTGCAGGGACGTGGAGTTCCAGGTGGGAGACTATGTCTTCCTTAGAGCCTCACCACTGAAGAGGGTGAGGAGGTTTGGAAAGAAGGGCAAGTTGAGCCCTAGATTTGTAGGACCTCTTGAGATCCTGGAGAGGATCGGTCAGGTGGCCTATAGATTGGCCTTACCTCCAGCATTATCGGTCGTGCACAATGTGTTCCATATTTTGATGATGTGAAAGTATGTATCTGACGAGACTCATGTACTGAGCTATGAAGATCTGGAGCTGCTGACAGACTTATCTTTTGAGGAACAGCCAATCCAGATATTAGACAGAAAGGACAAGGTCCTAAGGAATAAAATCATACCTTTGGTTAAGGTATTATGGAGGAACAACAAGGTCGAGGAAGCGACCTGGGAGTTGGAATCAATCATGCGGGACCAGTATCCCGAGCTATTCAGGTAAAATTTCGAGGACGAAATTCCTATAAGGAGGGGATAGTTGTAACATCCCAAATTTCCTAATAAGGCTTAGGGTATTGATTAGGGGGCCAAATTGAAAAATTATGGATTTTACATGATTACAACGTGAATTAATTGTCATCCATGTGTATATGTGATATATATGTATATCATTATCTGACTATATGAGTTATGTTATTATATCACTAGTATTGCATGTTTAAGTGTATTAAATATGCGTGTGGGTCGTTTCTTATTATAATGTCATTTTCATAATTTTGACCCATTATGGGTATAATTGAATATATTTGTACATATATATGATATATGTGTGAGACCACATTATTATGTGGATATAATTGGGTTAGTAGGCACATGGCGATCTTAGGGAGCAATTTAACGGAAAAGTCACAACGGGACCAAATACCCGGCTCGGTCTGAGTGTACGGGTATTTTGGTCATTTAGTACATTACCGGGGTAAGGGTATGGGAATAAATGTTTAGTGATACATTTAGAGATAGTTGAGACTTTTTTAAAGAAATGGTGAAATATGGTGGTAAAAGACCAACATGCCCTTGAGGGCATTAAGTGGCAAGTTAGGGGCGTATGGGCAATATGATCATTTTCCCTACATATTTAGAAAAACCTTAGAAGCTAAGGCAATAACAAAACAAACACTCGCCCTTTTTCTCTCTTTCTCTCTCTCCCATATCTCTCTCTCTTGGGATTTTGCCATTTTGAAAGAGAAAAGCTTGGAATTTGGAAGCTCGAGACTAGGAATTGGTATAGCAGTAACCTAAGGCCATTCATAGAAATAGAGGTAACAATTTACACCTTTGAATCTTTGAGTTTTTCTGTGTTCTTGGTGTGTTCTTAAGTCTGAGAGTTTGATTATGGATTTTTGAGATTTGTTGAAGATTTTTAGGAAAACATGGTTGGGTTTTGTTGCTTTTGATGAGTAGAACTGATTTATGTGGTTAATTCTTGGTTTGGGAGTATTGAGGGATGGATTTTTGGAGCTTTGGCTCGGGGAAATTCGAAGAGAAAAATCCAGAATTTTGAGTTTCTGGTATCAACGTTGTAGCGCTAGGTTGGGAGCGCTACAGCGCTAGGTTGTGTTTTTGGGCGGTTTGAATTTTGCCTCAAGCGTTGTAGCACCCAGTGGGTAGCACTATAGTGCTACGCATCTTTCAGAACTTAATTTTTGGTACTTTTAAGGGTTTTTGCTCAGGGGCTCGAGGAACGATTTTACCACCCCGTTTGGTGAAATTGGAGGTCTTGAGAGCATGGGATTGGACCTGGGGTTCGTTTATGGAATCAAATGTTGATAAGACATTATCTATGGGTTATGATGAGGTTATCACTAAGGCTCAAGACGGGATCGTACTCGGGGGGTCTCTTATATCCAGTGCTTGGACCAAAAGTAAGAAAACTGCACCCTATACGTGGAATGTATGATTGGGGCTCGGCCTAGAAATTAATGCAATATGATTAGGGCTTGGCCCACTTGTTAAATATAAATGAGATTAGGGCTCAGGCCCAACTAATGAGCATGATTATAATTGTGTTTGTGCATATCTTCTTAGTATATTGTAAGGCATTGTACCTTCATATATGATGATTGTATTATGTCGATGTTTGTTCTTGCTCAGAAGCTCGGTTTATTAACCGAGAATCTATTTGTTGTATATGTTAAAGCTTGACCTGCTAGTAAGGGATAAATCTGGCAAAAAGAGGGCTCGGCTTATAAGTCGAGGATCTGTAGGGCTCGACTTATAAGTCAATGGTCAGTAAAGCTCGACTTATAAGTCGAGGGTCAGTAAGGCTCGGCTTATAAGCCATGATCAGTGTGATGCGCGTTGAGTTCAGGTCATTATGGCTAGGCCACCTTGGGAGTTCCTTATGCACTTTACTGGATTGGATGTCATACGAATAAGAGAGAGTGAAACACGCACTTGTGTTACCCAATGGTTGCTGATCTGTATAGTGGTTAAGCTTAGTTCCAGTTATTACTGCTAAGCTTGTTGTTTTACTTTGTGAATTGTTTGATATGTTTTCTTGCTGAGTCTTTTGGCTCACGGGTGCTTTGTGGTGCAGGTAAGGGTTAGGAGAAGCTTAGCCATCCATGAGTTAGAGCGCGATCGTAGTGACATGTACATATGCAGTCTGTTCGACTGCCACAGTCGAGAAATTACAAGGAAGCTAGGGTTGGACCCAAATTTTCTGCCCAAGTTGGCTTATTTTGTATCATTTGGGCAGTAGCCAACTCTTAAGCTTGTATGTTGGGATCCCATGTAAAGACTTAATTTTTGTTTAATGAAAATGTTTATGTCCTAACCAAAATTTTAAATACCTGAACCCTTAGTGGCTTAATCACATGTTTAGTCCAAATGACTCGTTTAGCGAGTCCAGGACTAATTTTAAACACACTTGGTAACGAACCCTAATTAGCAGGGCGTTACATTGTGAGTTTGGGTTTTATGAGCAGAACGGAGGCGTGGCCTGGGTTTGGAGCTGGATTTGTAGGCGGTGGGGCTCGGAGTGTGTAACATCCCAAATTTCCTAATAAGGCTTAGGGCCTTGATTAGGGGCCTAGATTGGAAAATTATGGGTTTTATATGATTAAACATGAATTAATTGTCATTTATGTGTATTTGTGATATATATGTATATCATTACTTGATTATGTGAGTTATATTATAATATGACTAGATATGCATGTTTAGGTGTTTTAAATATGCATGTGGGCTTGTTTCTAATTAGAAGGGCATTTTCGTAATTTTGACCGGTTATGGGTATATTTGAATATATATATATGGGCATATATGTGATATATGTGTGAGACAACATTATTTTGTGGATATATTTAGATTATTCGGCACGAGGCAATCCTAGTGAGCAAATTAGCGAAAAAGTCACAATGGGAATAAATACTCGGCTCGGGATAGGCCTAGGGGTATTTTGGTAAATTAGCGCATTGCAGGGATTTATTAATAATGGGGATTTATTTGGTGTATTGGAGATAAATAAGATTTATTTAAACAAATGGTGAGATGAGATGGTGAAAGACTAAAATGCCCTTGAAGGCATTAAGTGGCAAGTTATGGGCTTAAGGGCATATTGTTCATTTGTTGTGTTGGGGATTAGTATACTTAGGCAACCTAGAACTCTGCTGAGTTCCAACAGAAACAAACAAGCTCTCTCTCCCTCCCGTACTCCCTTCTCTCTCTCATAGGGTTTGAAGTTTTGGAAAGAAAACTTGAATTTTTGGAGTGGGGTTCTGGATTCAAGGCTTGGGAAAGGTGTAGGCAAGCAAGGGGATTAGTAGGAACCCATCTTCAGTAAGTAAGGTAATGGTTTTAACCCTTGATTCTCTCTGAATTTCTGACTTCTTATTATGTTCTTGTTGTTCTTGAGTTTTACAAACTCGAGACTTGGATTTTGAGTTTCTATGGAGATTTTGGGTGTTTGTTGTTGTTTTAATGTTGCTAAGATATTGGGTAACCTGTTTAGAGGATTGAAATGTTGATTTGAGGGGTTAGGGAACTGTTGGTGTAACGCCCTAAACTCCAGGGACCGTTATAGTGTGCATTTTAAACAGTGCTAAACTCGCTAATCGAGTCATTTGGCAATAATCGTGTAACTAAGTATGATTAGTGGTTTAGGGTTAAATTTTTTGGTTAAGATATTATGTTTCACTAAAACATTTACTGTATACATTGGGATCCCAAAAATATAATGTAAAGGTTAATTACAACAAAAGATTTACAACCAGCCGACCTAAGCGGCAAAATAGGGTTTAATCCTAGTTCCTCTTTTAACTCTCAATCGTGGTGGTCGAGCAGCCGCATATGTACACATCATCACCTAAGCTCTCCAACTTAAGGATGGTCCAGTTTTCCTTTGCCTTTACCTGCACCACATAGCACCCGTGAGCCGAAGCCCAGCAAGAAAACTCAATATGCTCATGAACAAGTAATAACATGTTACCAAGTCATAATAGGCATGCCTAGCAGTAATAACCCTACTCATGCATGCCAGCAGGTACCAATAAATGTTTATGGAGTCCTGCACTTTGAGTAGATGACTAATAAGTCTCTCGCTCTGAGGTAGATGACTAATAAGTCTCTCTGAGGTATATGACTAATAAGTCTCTCTGATTAGTTGACTAATAAGTCATTCTCTGTTTAGATGACTAGTAAGTCTATCTCTGTGTAGATGACTGATAAGCCTATCTCAGTTAGATGACTGATAAGTCTATCTCAGTTAGATGACTGATAAGTCTATCTCGGTATGGATGACTAATAAGTCTATCTCAGTCAGATGATTGATAAGTCCATCTCGGTCAGATGACTGATAAGTCTATCTCGGTCAGATGACTGATAAGTCCATCTCGGTCAGATGACTGATAAATCCATCTCGGTTAGATGACTGATAAGTCTTTCTTAGTTAGATGGCTAATAAGTCTATCTCGGAGGTCCCATACCCTCCTAGCCATGTGACGTGTAGGTCACCTTAGCCTTTTGGCCTGGCTCTAAATAACTAGCCTTTAGACTAGACAAGCGCTTTTATTTTTCATCCAACTTGAGGTTGATCCGGCATTAATGCTCATGATGAGTCATTCAATGCAGATGTCGATTAGATATAATCTTTTTGGATTTCGTTAAACATGCTAATACTGTTCTTGACTCATAAGCCAATACCATACGACCAGTGCTCAATACTACTGCTAATCTTGACTGATAAGTCACAGCTTCACAATCAATACTGACACCAATGTCGATCCCTGACTAATAAGTTAGTGCTTCCTCAATGAGGTAATGCAAACAGAGATATATCATATGTCAAATATTCAGATATAAGAAATTTAGCATGCTTAATCAATAATCAAAAGCATAATTATAATCATGCACAAATACAGAGACTCAAGCTCTGATCAATCTCAATTTCAACATTCATGCCATACCCTAATCTCATGTATCTTATGCATCACCTGCATCACATATTGGTGCATTTTTCTTACCTTTGGTCCAAGCACAGGTTACCAATAAACAAGCCAAAAGCACGATCCTGATTCCAATCTCCTAGCGATAATCTAGTCATAACCATAATATAAAACCTCATCAAAATGAGTAAATAAATACTTCCAAGCCCAACCCAAGCCTCCAGGATGTCGAATCCCACTCAACTGGGTAGTAGGATCGATCCCAGGCCCTTAGAGTTAAGATCCCATGACCAAAAACCAAATCTAGCAAACTTTTCACTTAAGCACTATGGCCCTCCAGACACCAAGCCGCGGTCGGCCTCCAGACAGAGCCCACCTCCTCCTTCTTCAAGCCTGGGTCGCAGCGCCCTAGAACAGGGTCGCGACCCAACCACGAACCAGCCTAAAAACCTCGCTTTTACCATTTTAAAACCTTCAAAAAACCTACCCAAACATCTCCAAAAATCCAAAATCAAAGTTCCCAAACATCCTCATGATCCAAAACCAACAAAACCAAAGCTTCAATTCAATCAAAAACTCATCAAAACACAAAATACAATTCAAGCTTAAAAACTTTAAAAACTTAGAACTTAAAACTTGAATTACCTCCAATTGAGTTGTTTCCCAACTAAATCCTCTAGCTAATAAACTTCTAATCTTCCCTAGGATTGCTATGCCTCGATCCTCACTTGAATCCGAGTCCTAGAACTCAAGTTTCCTTCAAAAATGTGATCGGGTGTCGAAAATGGAACTTTGAGGGAGAGAGAACATTCTGAACGTTCTTTTTATTTCTTAATAGGTTACTTCAAGCTTAAGTAACCTCAAGCCTAATGCTCGGGGTCCCAAAAACGCCACTAGGGGTAAAATAGTCCAAACTTCCAGAATTTCCCCCTGATCTTACTAACTCCCAATTTATCATCAAATACTTATTCCCATTACCCCATAACCCGATAATGTGCTAAATACCCCTTGACTCACTCCGAGTCAAGTATAAATCCCGTTGTGACTTTCCCACTAGCTTACCTCCTAGGATCATCTCGTGCTGAGTAAGCCTAGCATAACCAAATAATAATGAAGCACCACACACATATCACATATATGCCAAATATTCCCGAAATGGCCAAAATATGAAAATTGCCCAATTAGATAGAAATGGGCCCACATGCATATTTAATACACCTAAACATGCATATCTAGTCATATTATAATATAACTCACATAATCATGCATATTATCATTTAATTGCATAATAAATCAAGTATGGCCCTCCCAGACTCCTAATCAAGGTCCTAAACCTTATTAGGAAATTTGGGGCATTACAGTTGGGGTCAAATTTTAGGCTTTGAGGTTCAAATAATTCTGGAAGAAAAACCCAGAATTTTAGGTTAGTTGGGGTCAGCACTGTAGCACTAGGTAGGTAATGTTACACCGCTAGTTTGATGGGCGATTTTAGTTTCTGACTCTAGCGCTGTAGCGCCCAGTAGGTAGTGCTACTCAGCTTTCTAGACTTGATTTTTTTGGGTACATTGTAGGGTTTTTTCTCAGGGGCTCGAAGGACGATTTCACCACCCCATTTGGTGGAATTGGAGGTCCCGGGAGCATGGGATTGGACTCGGGGTTCGTTTATGGAATCAAATGTTGATAAGAAATTATCTATGGCTTGTTACTAGGTTGTCGCTAAGGCTCAAGATTGGATCGTACTCGAAGGTCGATTATATCCAGTGCTTGGACCACAAGTAAGAAAACTGCACCCGATGCGTGAGATATGTGATTAGGGCTCGGCCCTATTGTTAAATGTATTATGATTAGGGCTCGGCCCCATTGTCGAATGTATTATGATTAGAGCTCGGCCCTGCTGTCAAACATATTATGATTGGGTCTTGACCCAACTATGAAATGTAATAAGATTGGGGCTTGGGACAGTTGTTAAATGTATTATGATTGTGGCTTTTCCCAATTTTTAAATGTAAACATGGTTAGGGCTCGGGCCCAGCTAATGAGCATGATATAATTATGCATGTGTGTACCTATGTAAGTACATTGTAATGTGTTGTATCTGTGTATAATGAATGTATTATATGTATGTATGTTCTCGGCTTGGAGGTTCGACTTATGCTAGTCGAGGGTATAATTGATTAAAAAGGGGCTCGGCTTATAAGCCAAGGGAATACAAGGTCCTGGCTTATAAGCCGAGGGACTAAAAGGGGCTCGACTTATGAGTCGAGGGATTTACAAGATCGACTTACAAGTCGAGGGATTATAGGGCCGACTTATAATTCGAAGGACTACAAGGCCTGGCTTATAAGTCGAGGGTTTACAAGGCTCGACTTATAAGTCGAGAGTTCACATGGCCCGACTTATGAGTCGAGGGTTTGCAAAGATTTTCTTATGAGCCATGATCAGCATTATGTGCATTGAGTGCATGCCGTTATGGCAAGGCCACCCCGGGAGTGCATTATGCACTTGACTGGATCGGATGCCAAAGGAATGAATGGAAGTACATTATGCACTTTACTGGCTCAGATGCCATAGGAATGAACGGGAGTGCGACATGCACTTGTGTGACCCTATGGTCACTTACTTGTACAGTGTGGGTATGCTTGGTTTCTGTTATTACTATTGAACATGTTGTCATATTCTGTGGACTATCTAAATTTTCTAATGGTTTTCTTGCTGAGTCTTTTGGCTCATGGGTGCTTTGTGGTGTAGGTAAGGGTAAGGAGAACCTTGGCCAACCATGAGTTGGAGAGTGTTAGGGGCGATGTGTACATATGCAGTTCGACTGCCACGGCTAAGGTATCGGAGGGGAATTGGGGTTGGATCCTGTTTTTCTGCTTAGGTTAGCTTATCTTGTAATCCCTGAGTTGGAAAAAAAATTTTAAACTTGTATTTTCGAGATCCCATGTGTAGCGTTCCAAATTTGCTAATAAGGCTTAGAGCCTTGATTGGCATGCCAGGAGGGAAATAATTTATTTAATCACATTATTATGTGAATTTGATGGTTATGTGATTAGAAATGCATGTTTAGGTGAATTAAATATGCATGTGGACCCCATTTTGGTTATTAGGGGCATATTTGTAAATTTAGCCCGTTGAGGGCATAAATGCAATATTTGTGCATATTGTGATCGATACCACGAGTGAGTGGTGATATATTTGTGATGCACGATTTGAGACGGTCCTAGGGAGCAGTTTACCTAGAAAGTCACAGCGAGGTCGAATACCCGACTCGGGAGGAGCCTAGGGGTATTTTGGGAATGTTATATGTGTTTGAGATTTATCGAGTAATGGGTAGTAATTTAGCAATGATTTGGATATGTCGAAATTAAACTAGGATTTATAGGAACACTTAAGGAATTAGCGGGACATGACTAATGACAAAATTTCCCTTAGTGGCATTAAAGGGTTTAGAATGGACTTAAGGGAATTTTGGTAATTTAGGGACTTAGGTGGCTGAGGATAGGCTTAACTGATCAGGAAGCAAGGACACACTTCTAGAATTAAAAAAAAAAAGACAGAAACTCTCTCCCTCAATATCTTTCTCGACTCTCTCTCTCTCATCCTCTTGGAGACTTAGTGGATCTTTGAAATTTTGAAGGAGAAATTCAGAAACTAAAGCTTGGAACTTAGGGAAGATAAGCTTAGGGTGCTGGAGAGCTGGACTAAGCTCAAAATCTTCATTGAGGTAAGGTTATTTACATGTTTTGAGGATCAATTCTGTTAAGAATAAACTTAGTTGAGTTTTGAACTTAAGATTTAATTTGGTGTGAATTGGGGTGAGTTAGTTCATTTCTGGGGTACTAGCACTACTTAAGGTGTAGTAGAATGATTATGTGACTCAACTCTTACTTTGGGGTGTATTTAGAATGATTTTCAGGGAATTTATCTCGTAAAATTGCATGGGATTTCTAGGTTTCGGGCTCGAGCCACGGCCCTGTCTTCAGGCGCCGCGGCCCGTGTGTGTCGAGGAGGCTGGGAGCCTCTGTCTGCTTAGGCGCGCCACGGCGGAAGATTTAGGAACCGTGGCCCGTGTTCCTCAGCTGAGAGGCATTTTTCCTCTGACTTGGGACGAGCCACGGCCTAAATCCAAAATTTTGGCTGTTTACAAGATTTTAGCTCGGGAACTCAAACGTTAAGGCTTGGGAAGGTTTCTACTACCCAGTTTGGTAGAATGCAAGGTCTCAGAGGCTAGATTTATGTCTTGAAGCTATTTATTGGATTAGAACTTGATGGATGGCTATTATAAATATGACGTGACTAGGTTTTCAATGAGGCTCGTGTTAGAGGACTGTGCTCGAGATTGCGGTGCTCAGATAGCTTGGGACACAGGTATGAAAACTGTTGTACCCATAGAGCAGGGCATGGCCCTAATGCTTTTAATTCAGGGCATGGCCCTAATGATTGAATTGCAGGGCGTAGCCCTACTGTTTATGTTTAGTATATGTTTAAATATATGTTGATATTGTGCTATGTGATGTGTATTTGTGTGTGAATGGCGAAGGCCGAGAACGGCAAGAAGCCAAGTATGGCAAGGGGTCAGGATCGGCGTTGAGCACGCGAAGTGCAGGTCATTAGGGCAAGACCCTCCTAGGATGTTGGAGACATCCTCTCGGTGAAGACTGCGAACCCAGGGCTTGGTAAAGCACCTAGGACGGCATGGCCACTATGTGTTTAGCCTGTTGGAGTCTTTGTTATATGTTGTTGATAGATATGCATATGTTTTTTGTTTTGTGTTGAGTTTTCTTGCTGGGCTTCGGCTCACGGGTGCTCTATGGTGTAGGTATGGAAAGCGTGGAGCGACGGGTACATGTTCGGCCTGCCTGGCCGCCATGGCCAGGGTTATTTTGGGAAGATGTAATGTATGGGTTGATTTGTTGCTTAGGTCGACCGTAACTGTATTTTGAGATGTAAAGTATTTTCTAAACAATATTTTGGGATCCCAAATTTTTAATTCTTTGCGATTTCAATGAATGACCACGTTTTTATATTAAATGTCTTTAAACGACTTTTTATTCCAGTTTAGCTACACTTTTAACCTAAAACCTTGATTAGTGAGTTAATGGCATGTTTTTAACTCACTTAGTAACGACTCTAAGGAAGTAGGGCGTTACAACTTGGTATCAAAGCGAGCCAAGGTTTATGGTTCATGGAGATCGACCGAACATGTACGCTCGCTGCCAGTGACAAGCTCGACTCAGGGTTGGTTGGTAATTATTGAATTATATGCTTGATTGTTTGTTAAAGTGCCATGTTTGCCTGAATATTTTATATAGAGCATAATGAATGTGTTGACATATGCATGATGCTAGGGCATGGCCCCTTGACTGTTGTATGCTATCTGTAATATGTGGATTTGCTGGTTGTGATTATTTGATGAATTACGGAGGTGGTTTTGGATATTGTTATCATGCCTAATAAGCATCGTCATTGATTGTAGGCATATTGTTGTAATGCCTCGAAGATCAATCAAACTCAGCGGCAATGGGGCCGAGGAGGACAACTAGGGTCAAGACCCTCCACCTGCCCCACCGAATTGGCAACAGTTATTTGCCAAGATGGAAGCTAGACTTCACCGAACAGAAGAAGAGCTTTGACAGTTGAGGCAACAGGCCCCTCCTTAGGGCATTGGGTTGCAAGTTCCACAGGCTGTGGCACCAGTGCCAGCCCAGCCTGCTGTGGAGAATAGATGGGAACCTTTGTATGAGAGGTTCAGAAAGCAGCATCCTCCCACCTTTGAGGGTGGACCAGACCCACTGCAGGCAGAGTAGTGGATGAACATGATTTCTTCCATCCTAGTTTCCATTAGGGTGGAAGGAAATGAAAGAGTAGCTTGTGTGAGCTACATGTTGAGAGAAGACACCCGCATCTAGTGGGATGTTGTGTAACGACCCAAAATCGCTATTAAGGCTTAAGGGCCTTGATTAGTGTGCCAGGAGGGCATGTTGGGATTTATGTGTGTTTTTATGAGTTAAATGCATGATTATGATTTAAAGCATGTTATATGACTAATTGAACATTCGAGATGCATGACTACGTGGTTAGTATGCATGTTAGGTGAAATAAATATGCGTGTGGACCCTTTTTGCATGATAGGGGTAAATTGGTAATTTTAGCCCGCTGAGGGCATATATGTGATAATTGTATTCTGTGAATTGTACCACGTGAGTGTGGTGTTATTGTTGTGATGCACGTGCCGAGACGGTCCTAGAGAGCAATTTAACTTAAGAGTCACAACGGGATTTTGTACCCGGCTCGGGAGGAGCCTAGGGGTACCTCAGGAATTTTATGGTTAAGTAGAGAATTAGCGGTTAATGGGTATTGGTGATTTAGTAACTTTGGTAACCATTAGTTACTGCTGTGGGTAACTGTTGGTTTTTATTGATCAAATCAGAGATTATGCGCAGCGGAACAACAATCAAATTGTCAGATTAATCCCATAAGATTTCTAGATCTACTTCTTCACACTCATATATATATTCAATCAAGGACAAGAATAGAAACATTACCTCAGGTCCTTCCTTGCTGCTATCTTTTCGTATGGCTGAATCCTTGAGATCTCACACCAAGATCTTCCAAAATGTTCTCAGTCACCTAAAGAACGAGTGTGGGCTTGCTATACAAATAATAGGCAATAACTATTTATCAGATATTCTCAACACATGAGATCTGATAAAGTTTGGACCTAGGTTTTGTGAAGAACAATGACCTTTGTTTTGTCACTGATCTTTTTCTCTGAGAGAATCCTAGATATTTTTCTATCCTTGAAAACTTACGTTCTGTGAAAACTGATATCCAATATTTAATAATATCCAATATATTAAAATATTGGTTATTTTAAACAAATTCAAAATAACTGATCAGTTATCAGATTTTTGTTTAAATAATAATATTTAAATCAAATCAAAATATCTCATTATTTATTTAATATTTAAATAACTAAAATTGTGGAATCAAGAGACCAAGTCTATCTCTTATGCGTGTAGCACAGTGCATGTGCACTGTGCCACACGTGTACCACATGCATGTGCATGCATGTGATTTTTCCCAATTTTTATTATTATTTAAATACCAAAAATCCCAAAAATAAATTAATTCAAAATTAATTATATTTTTGTTAAATCAAATAATTAATTAATTCTTAATTAATTAATTAAACAATAATTATGTTTGATACATAGAAAAATATTTTACTTATCACATAAGTCCTTTTTACCCATTTTTGTATTTGCCTTTGACAGTGATTGTTTGAGCCATTCTGGGGACCATGGACCTATAACATTAAGCTCCAATAAATTGAAACTAAATAATTAAACTCTTTAATTATAATAGTTAATTTATTAATTCTGATATTACTCCACTATAAATTCAGAATTGCACTCTTTATGTTATAGATATACTTTTATAGAAATCTTTTGCTTAAGTCGTCCATTGATATAACCATCTTACAATAGTTCAACCCTCTAATTAATTAGTTCATAAATTAGAATGGAAGAATTACCATTTAACCTTTCTAATTTATTTCTTATTCCTTAAGTACCATTAATTCACTAGTGAATAATTAATCTATAATCTAATTATAGATTTGAGCTCAAAATCATTCAGTTCCAGAATTAACCCTTAAGGGAACTAATATACGATCCGTTAGGAAAGATTAGATTCCGTGTTGTTGATACATGTTCCCAGCCATCCATAATATTAAATCTCCAAAACAAAAGTCATTAGCCTCATTCTTTGAAGAGACCTTAACGAGTGAATCAAAAGATTTAACAAACGTGAACAGGAGTTCATGAACTCTCAGGATTTAGGTTGATCTATAAATGATCATCTGTTATGATATGAATTACAAGTCTTTATTGTTAAATGGTTTTTGGATAAAGACTTTAATTCACATCGATCCATGTCATATATAATCATATTATATAAAGCACCTTTACCGAGATGTCTTACCACATCAATAATCCGAATCTAGATTATTTGTATCATTATGATACTCAGTAAACCGTACTTACAACTCCAATTAAAGAATTCCATAACTTTAATTTGTCGTTGTTGACCATTTTTATTCATTCATGTGATCTTAATTCTCTCGTACTAATACAAGATCACATCCTCAATAATGAATATGGAATTTTTCTGATATTTACAAAATTATTCAAACAATAATTTAACAATCTAAATATGACAATAATAATAAACCATTGTATTTATTTATTCACATAAAAAACAAATGTCTTTACATGCTTTTAGGACACACTCCTAACAATCTCCCACTTGTACTAAAAGCAAGTGAGACATTTCTCTCAATCCCATATTACGTACATGACCCTCGAATTGCTTTGCTGGAAGCGTCTTCGTGAATGGGTCCGCCAGGTTGTGTTCTAATGCGATTTTCAGAATGGTCACTTCTCCTCTATGTACGATTTCTCTGACTAAGTGGTATTTGCGCTCTATATGCTTTCCCCTCTTGTGGCTTCTTGGTTCTTTAGAATTGGCCACTGCTCCACTGTTATCACAGTATAGAACAAGTGGTTTCTCCACTTCTGGAACTACTTCCAAATCTGTGTAGAACTTTTTCAGCCAAACTGCTTCCTTAGCTGCTTCACAAGCTGCTATGTATTCAGCTTCCATGGTTGAATCAGCTATACTGGATTGCTTAATGCTTCTCCAGACAACTGCTCCACCACCAAGAGTGAATACTGACCCAGAAGTAGATTTTCTACTATCCTTGTCAGATTGAAAATCTGAGTCAATGTATCCAGTAGGTTCGAGGTCACTACCCGAATATACTAGCATATAGTCTCTCGTTCTCCTGAGATACTTGAGAATATGTTTCACCACAATCCAGTGTTCCAAACCTGGATTTGATTGATAACGACTGACAATTCCTACTGCATAACATATGTCAGGTCTAGTACATAACATTGCATACATTAGGCTCCCTACAGCTAATGCATAGGGATACTTTCTCATGTCCTCTTGCTCTTGTAGTGTCTTTGGACACTGATCTTTGCAAAGAGAAATTCCATGTCTGGTTGGTAATTGACCCTTTTTGGAATTCTCCATAGAGAATCTTTCAAGCACTTTATCTATATAATTTTCTTGTGAAAGTGCTAGGAGCTTGTTCTTTCTATCTCTTAGAATTTTAATGCCTAGAACATAGCTCGCTTCTCCCAAATCTTTCATTTGGAATTTGTCAGCCAACCATTTCTTTACATTTGATAATGTCTCTACATCATTCCCAATAAGTAGGATATCATCAACGTAAAGAACTAAGAAAACCACAATTTTTCCTTTGATGTATTTATAAACACATGCTTCGTCAACATTTTGTTCGAAACCATATGTTTTAATAGTTTCATCAAATGTTAAGTTCCAAGATCTTGATGCTTGTTTCAATCCATATATGGATTTCAACAATTTGCATACCTTTTTATCTTGATCCTTCTTTATGAACCCTTCTGGTTGTTCCATATAAATAATTTCATCAAGGTGGCCATTCAGAAAAGCTGTCTTGACGTCCATTTGCCATATCTCATAATTATAAATGGCAGCTATGGATAAGAGTATGCGAATGGACTTAAGCATGGCCACAGGAGAAAATGTTTCTTCATAGTCGACACCCTCTCTTTGTGTGTAGCCTTTGGCCACAAGCCTTGCTTTATAGGTTTCTACCTTTCCATCTGCACCCCTTTTCTTCTTGTAGATCCATTTGCATCCAATGGCATTAACATTGTCAGGCAGATCTACAAATTCCCAGACTGAATTGGAATACATTGATTCCATTTCTTGATTCATGGCTTCTTGCCACTTATCAACATCAGGTTCTTCCATTGCTTCTTCAAAAGTCAATGGATCGTCCTTTTCAGTATCTAATACAAGAACGTGTGCCTCATGTTCGACGTTGCACTGGTTTTTCCTTTTCAGGAATTGTGGTTTCTTTGGTTGTGTTATCATTAACTGATGAAGAGGATGGATATGAAATATTATCTGTCATTAGTTCCTGTAAAACTACTTTGCTCCGAGGTTTAAAATCATTCATATAGTCATGTTCTAAAAAGGTTGCATTTGTCGAAACAAATACCTTTTGATCACTTGGGCTATAGAAATATCCACCTCTTGTTTCTGGAGCATAGCCCACGAATATACACACTTCAGACCTAGAATCCAGTTTTCCAGATTTAGGTCTTAGCACATGAGCAGGACAACCCCAAATACGGAAATGTCGTAAACTAGGTTTACTTCCATTCCATAGTTCCAGAGGTGTCTTTGTAACATCTTTGGACGGGACTACATTCAAAATGTAGTTATCCGTTTGTAGTGCATATCCCCAAAACGATAAGGGAAGTGAAGAGTAGCTTAACATAGACCTGACCATGTCTAACAGAGTCCGGTTTCTTCTCTCTAAAACTCCGTTTTGTTGTGGCGTTCTAGGTGCTGTGAGTTGGGATAGAATTCCATGCTCCAGCAAGAAATCTTTGAATTCAGAATCCAAATATTCACCACCACGATTAGATCGAAGTGTTTTTAAAGATTTACCTAATTGCTTCTCAGCTAAAGCTTTGAAGTCTTTAAACCTTTCAAAGGTTTCTGACTTCTTAAGCATTAGGTACACATGACCGTATCTAGAATAGTCGTCAGTAAATGTGACAAAATATTCATAACCACCACGAGCTTGAATGTTAATTGGACCACATACATCACTATGTATTAGCTCTAGTGGTTCTTTGGCTCTATTTCCCTTCGAAGTGAAAGGTCGTTTAGTTAATTTACCTTCTAAACAGGATTCACAAACCGGTAGGGTTCCAACTGTTAGTTCCCTTAGAGGTCCTTTTTTAGTTAACCGGTTTATCCTATCTAGACTGATATGACCTAATCTTAAGTGCCATAGATACGTGTCATTTTCTTTAGAAACCTTTTGTCTTTTGTTACTTTGCGGAACAGCTACTTTAAATAATTCAGAATTATTGAGCGATTTTTCTATTGGATCAAGCATGTACAGTCCGTCCTTTTGTTTTGCATGAAAAATATTGTTCCCATTCCTTGAAATAAAAATCACATTATTATTAAAAGAAATGTTAAAATTTTGTTCATGTAACAAAGATAAAGAAATAATGTTTCTAGTAATTTCAGGAATAAATAGCACATTATTCAAAACTAAAAAATTGTTCTTAAAATTCAAACGGACTGTTCCACATGCTTTGGCTGAAACAAGCGCTCCACTTCCCACTCTTATAGTCATCTCTCCTTACTCCAACTGCCTTGCGGACTCAAGCATCTGCAAACAAGAACATACATGGTTAGTGGAACCAGAATCAACTATCCATGATAATTTATCTTGTTCCACCATACAAGCTTCGAGTACAAGTAAATCTGATTTACCTTTCTTTTTCTCTTTTAGCTCGGCGAGATACTTTGGGCAGTTTCTCTTCCAATGACCATCAACATTACAATGGAAACATTTTCCTTTGGGTGTCTTTTGTTTGGGGTCATTGTTCTTTTTGTTCTCTGGCGCTTTGGATGACTTCTTTGCCTTTTTCGGATTGTCCTGTTTAGGTTTGCTGTCATTGTTATTGCCTTTTCTTTTCTTCTTTGAAGAAGATGGTTTTGCTTCAGCAACATTTGCTTCAGCCTGACTTGAGATGGTCTTATTCAAAGACTCAAAAGTTTGTAATTCATTCAGCAATTGTGTCATGTTAAAATCTAATTTGTTCATGACATAATTTGTTGTGAATGCAGAAAAGGCAGGAGTTAAAGACTCAAGTATAATGCTTACTTGTGTCTTTTCATCCATGACTGCTCCATGCGTCTCAGCTTCATGAAGTACACTGATCATGTTCAAAACATGCTCACGCACAGATTGACCTTTCTTCATCTTAGCATTCATGTAGGTTCTAGTAGCCTCATGACGGCTTTGCTCAGATGGGCGCCCAAACATTTCCTTAAGAGATTCTAGTATCTCAAAAACAGTTTCCATGGATTCATGCTTTGTTCGTAAGACATCACTCATGCTTACAAGCATATAGCATTTAGCTTTGTTATTGGATTGAATCCATGCATCAAATTTGTCCCGAACATGTTTCGGGGCATTTGCGCCAGGTTCTTCAGGACATTCCTCATTTAGGACAAACTTGTGGTTTTCACTAACCAACAACAGATTCACATTTGATTTCCATTTTATGAAGTTATCACCAGTTAATTTTTCTTGTGCAATCAAAGCAGTGATGGGATTTCCAGAGATAGACATATTCTGAATAAAATAAAAAAATACAAATATATTATTATTATATTTAGAAAAATAAATATCAAAGTTTCGGAAATTAAACGTGATGCATGAGCACAATTAAAACACATAAAATAAAGATTAATTTCCACGATAAAATTTTCTAACAATTAAAGTGCCGCCTTAGGGTCAGTCAAATTAATTTTAGAGAATTTATAAGACATTCTTATCTTTATTGTTTAATACTTAAAATAACTCTTTATTTTCTCTTTTAAACATTAAAGTACCGCTTTGTTTGGTCAAGTTATGATTATCCACTCTCAAGCTTAATCATAACTTTGTGAGTGTAACCCATTATTTCGGAGTTCATGACTTAACTTAGGACATGCCACCTTAGGGTCGGTCAAGCCTAAAATACATCATTAGTTCCTATCTATATAAGAAATATAACCTTGCTATTGATATGTCCAGACACCTTCCTTAGGGGGACGAAAACAAAGCCGTCGCGAGGCGCTATTCATATCTGACGGTGTTATATTAATAATGGAGACCATGGGTTATGTTTGAGATATCAACCCTCTCCCACTCACTATTTTGAAATAAGTGTTTTTAACCTAATTAATTCCAAATTAATTATAGTTTCTTTAAACTTTATGAACACAATTAAAATTGGAAAGAAAGCGAGTTTCTAGGTCCATGTCCAATTTTAAATTACCAATCATGTTCATCTAAACTTTACTAAAACACTTTTTAAAATAAAGTTGGTTTAAAGAAATTAAGTCATAAAGACTTAAAAAAAATTGGTGTGATATTTTACCAAGTTTTCAAAATAAAACTAAGTAATTTACATGCAATTGATTTCACAAAACAATTCATATAAACATATAGGACATTCCTAATAATCATGTTTCTACTGATGAGATGCATGATTATAACTATGTGGGTTTTTATGTATGGCATACAATGCATGAACATGTTATCAATCACATTAACCACATGAAAATAATTATTTAAATAAATAAATAAGCAATAAATGTTGAACCGGGTGCTTTTGGGTATTTCTAATTTTACAACCACTTTATAAAATTAAAATAAATAAAATAAAATGCCTTGATCTCCATCGGGCTTCTTTACTTTACTGTCGGTAGGATTTGTGGCATTGTTGGTCCAGAACAATAATAAGAAAACAATTTTCAAACTATTTTTGATTAATTAAAACAAACTTTAAATAATCAATATTTTTCTTTTTCTTTTTAATTAAAACAACTTTTAATTAAATCTGAAATGAATTTAAATTAAAATCTGTTATTTTGTAAAAAAATAAATTTTAAATAAGATATTCAAAAAAATTTGTTAAGACAACAAAAATATCTCATTATTTAAATATCAAATTTCAAAAATAGGATATTTAAACATTTTAAAATTAAAAGAAATAACAGATTAATTTCAGAAAAAAAAAAAAAAAAATTCTGGACCGACAGGCGGGGACACACGGCGTCAAAACGGGGTCGCCGAGCTCGGACCGTACGGATCCGTATGGACACGTCCGTACGGCCGTCCGTACAGCGTCCGTACGACGTCGGGCAGCGGCTCGGAGGTTGGCCTCGGAGGTGCGGTGGCTGATTTCTGAATTCCGGGCTCCGTTCTGACTTTTGTGTGATCGGAATTACAATTTTATGGTATCAAAAACCAAAAAAAAATTACATAAATCCTATGCCCTTTAATGGCTTACACAATGATCTAATCATAAACAAATCCTAACCCAAAAACACCATACAATTAACGATTCAACATTCCCACGCATTCAATCACATTAAGCCATCCATTCATATATAAATGCATAAAATTAAACCCACACAGATTCAATACATATATATGTGAAGATGGCTCTGGTACCATTTTTTGGTTTTTATTGATCAAATCAGAGATTATGCGCAGCGGAACAACAATCAAATTGTCAGATTAATCCCATAAGATTTCTAGATCTACTTCTTCACACTCATATATATATTGAATCAAGGACAAGAATAGAAACATTACCTCAGGTCCTTCCTTGCTGCTATCTTTTCGTATGGCTGAATCCTTGAGATCTCATACCAAGATCTTCCAAAATGTTCTCAGTCACCCAAAGAACGAGTGTGGGCTCGCTATACAAATAATAGGCAATAACTATTTATCAGATATTCTCAACACATGAGATCTGATAAAGTTTGGACCTAGGTTTTGTGAAGAACAATGACCTTTGTTTTGTCACTGATCTTTTTCTCTGAGAGAATCCTAGATATTTTTCTATCCCTGAAAACTTACGTTCTGTGAAAACTGATATCCAATATTTAATAATATCCAATATATTAAAATATTGGTTATTTTAAACAAATTCAAAATAACTGATCAGTTATCAGATTTTTGTTTAAATAATAATATTTAAATCAAATCAAAATATCTCATTATTTATTTAATATTTAAATAACTAAAATTGTGGAATCAAGAGACCAAGTCTATCTCTTATGCGTGTAGCACAGTGCATGTGCACTGTGCCACACGTGTACCACATGCATGTGCATGCATGTGATTTTTCCCAATTTTTATTATTATTTAAATACCAAAAATCCCAAAAATAAATTAATTCAAAATTAATTATATTTTTGTTAAATCAAATAATTAATTAATTCTTAATTAATTAATTACACATAATTAAACAATAATTATGTTTGATACGTAGAAAAATATTTTACTTATCACATAAGTCCTTTTTACCCATTTTTGTATTTGCCTTTGACAGTGATTGTTTGAGCCATTCTGGGGACCATGGACCTATAACATTAAGCTCCAATAAATTGAAACTAAATAATTAAACTCTTTAATTATAATAGTTAATTTATTAATTCTGATATTACTCCACTATAAATTCAGAATTGCACTCTTTATGTTATAGATATACTTTTACAGACATCTTTTTCTTAAGTCGTCCATTGATATAACCATCTTACAATAGTTCAACCCTCTAATTAATTAGTTCATAAATTAGAATGGAAGAATTACCATTTAACCTTTCTAATTTATTTCTTATTCCTTAAGTACCATTAATTCACTAGTGAATAATTAATCTATAATCTAATTATAGATTTGAGCTCAAAATCATTCAGTTCCAGAATTAACCCTTAAGGGAACTAATATACGATCTGTTAGGAAAGATTAGATTCCGTGTTGTTGATACATGTTCCCAGCCATCCATAATATTAAATCTCCAAAACAAAAGTCATTAGCCTCATTCTTTGAAGAGACCTTAACGAGTGAATCAAAAGATTTAATAAACATGAACAGGAGTTCATGAACACTCAGGATTTAGGTTGATCTATAAATGATCATCTGTTATGATATGAATTACAAGTCTTTATTGTTAAATGGTTTTTGGATAAAGACTTTAATTCACATCGATCCATGTCATATATAATCATATTATATAAAGCACCTTTACCGAGATGTCTTACCACATCAATAATCTGAATCTAGATTATTTGTATCATTATGATACTCAGTAAACCGTACTTACAACTCCAATTAAAGAATTCCATAACTTTAATTTGTCGTTGTTGACCATTTTTATTCATTCATGTGATCTTAATTCTCTCGTACTAATACAAGATCACATCCTCAATAATGAATATGGAATTTTTCTGATATTTACAAAATTATTCAAACAATAATTTAACAATCTAAATATGACAATAATAATAAACCATTGTATTTATTTATTCACAGAAAAAACAAATGTCTTTACATGCTTTTAGGACACACTCCTAACAGTAACAAGTTTAGTTGGAAAATGGTAGAATTGAAATATTAGTGAAAGGACTAGAGTACCCTTGAGGAATTAGTTGAGAAAGGATCATTTGGAGGGGTAGCATGGTCATTTGGCAAGGGTAATAGGCAATTCTCAGCTGGGTTTTAGTGGGTCACGGTTTGGGTATTTAGGGTCATTTGATGCCTTGATAAAATTGGAAGAGAAGGAGAAGAAAGGAGAAGAGGTGTAGAGGGGGCTGAAGTTTTGAGACCTAGGAGGAGATTCAAAGGGATTTGAAGCAACCAAAAACCAGATTTGAGCTAGGACTACTCAAGGTAAGATTTATATTATGTTATTTCTTGGGTTCAAGGTTGATTTCTCAAAGTTTTAGTGTGAAATTTAAAGATAGGATGGTTGGTTTAAAGTTTGAGGAATTTGAAACTCTAGATAAGATTTTTTAAGTGTGATTGTGTTTTAATCTTGATACTAATGTTTATAGGTTGTTAAAGGGTTTATTTGGGGTCTTGAAATGATTTTGGGGGTTTAGGTTTTGTTTGGGATGATTTGGAGAGGTTGAAGTTCGGAAAAAACGCAAGTGGAAACCCAGAATTCTGGGTTCGCGATGGGGCACCGCGGCCCTGTTCTTGGGCGCCGCGGCGCAAGGCTGGTTCCAGGGGAGGTGTGGCCTCTGACTTCTTAAGTGTCTCGGCCCTGTAAGGCTGAGCCGCGGCGCTAGGCCATTTTCAGGGCACCAAAAATTGCATTTTTGAGCTTTTGCTCCGGGGGTTCGGGGGACATTTTCGATGAATTGTTTTAGGAATTTGGGAGTCCCGAGAGTGTGGGATTGGTCCCGGGAAGCGATTTTTTGATTTGATTAGTGTTGAGGGATATTTCTTGTGTGTTGTGACTAGGTTATTGGAGAGGCTCGTGCTAGAGGACCGTGCTCGCGGCTTTAGTGCATCAGGAGGCTCAGAATACAGGTAAGAAAACTATAACACCCGTAGGATGGGGCATGGGCCCATAGTGTGATTGCGGGGCATGACCCTATATTGCATGTTGCATGATGACATGATTGCAGGGCACGGCCCTATATTGCATTACATGTTAGGGTGCAGATTTAAATGAATTGATATTTGTTTGAATGTTGTTTGATTTATGCTATATATGATTATAGTGAATTGAACGGCTATGGCCGAGGGCGGCAAGGCCGAGAATAGCAGCGGGGCCGGAAGTAACACCTAGCACATGGGATGCTTATGGTCAGGGTAGGACCCAGGGGATACGGGTGATATCCCTACGGTGAGGACCGAGACCCCAGGCTTCGGTAAGGTTTCGGGGGCGGCATGGCCATGTTTGCTTAGTCTAATGGTTGACTTGTTTATATGTGGATTATCTGTTATGATAAACTGTATAAATTGCATATGTTATGTTCTGCATGAGTTTTCTTGCTGGGCTTCGGCTCACGGGTGCTCCGTGTTGCAGGTAAGGGCAATGACTGAGTCAACCAACCATGAGTACGGAGAGCGTGAAGCGACGCGTACATGTTTGGCCTGCCCGACTGCTTTGGTTGGGGGTTTATTCGAAAATGGCTGTAATAATCTATGACTTTTGTAACTGATCAATTGTAAACTTATTTTAAGAAGTAAATAGTTTTCAAACCTTATTTTGGGATCCCAAATGTTTAATACTAGAAGTTTTATTGAAACAACGCGTTTTTCTAAGATTACAGCCTTAACTTTTAATTAGTCACACTTTTGTTTCAAAACCTCGGTTAGCGAGTTCATTGCACACTGTTTTGTCTTAAAAACTCACTTAGTAACGGCTCTAAGGTAGTAGGGCGTTACATGTTGTGTCGCAGAGAAAGAATGTTGCAGTTATGACTTGGGAAGAGTTCAGGAACATTTTCAATGACAAGTACTACAGTGTCGCAATCTGAGATGCAAAGGTTGTTGAGTTTACCAACCTGACTCAGAATCGAATGACAGTTACTGAGTATGCTTTGAAGTTTGACCAGTTAGCGAAGTTCACTCTGGATTTGGTGCCAACTGACATGGCACGAAGAGATTGGTTTGTGCAGGGATTAAATGTCATGATCGCCCGTGACATCAAGATAACTTTGGATCCAGGGACTACCACTTATGCACAGATTGTGGACAAGGCCCTCACATCTGAGGGGGCCGAGGATCAGATATGGAGAGAGGGGGCTGCTTGGCGTGATGCTTGGAGGATGGTGCCTCATTTCACTAGATCTAGCCGGGGTAGTGGCCCCAGTGAGTAGAAGAGAAAATCCCAGGACTCTTTTGTTCCTCCTAGCTCAGATGGGAGGGCACGAGGTGTTTTTAGTGACTGTCAGGGCAGGGAGACAGCTGGAGGAGCTTTCCAGTGTGTCCTCGGTGCAGATGAAGACAGCAGGGAGAGTGCAGGATCAGGGCCTGCTTTAATTGTGGGAGTATCAGCCATTTGAGGAAGGATTTCCCACAAGCCAGGAAGGAAGAGTCGAAACAGAGCGATAGTATCACTCCTGCAAGAGTATTTACCTTGACCCAGACTGGGTTAAGGCTAGCCTGTCGGTCGTGACAGGTCAGATTTTTAGTGCTGAATTCTTCTTTTACTACATTGATTGACTCAGGGGCTTCTCATTCATTTGTTTATGCTAGAGTGATAGGTCAACTGTGTAGACCTAGTGATTTGTATGCTAGGGGATTTCAGACTTTGATGCCAACCGAGGAACTATTAGTCTCTAGGAGATGGGTTAGAGCATTGCCAGTAGAGATAGGCAGTAGGGAGCTGTCTGTTGATCTGATTCAGTTAGTGATGGATGACTTTGATATGATCCTAGGGATGGCTTAGTCAGTGAAGTATGGGGCAACGATTGACTACAAATGCATAATGGTGAACTTTGAACCAGAAGGGGAGGTACCATTTGTATTCGTGGGGACACTGAGTGGACCGTGAGTACCTATGATTTCGGCACTGAAGGCTAGAGACCTGATGCAGGAGGGTTGCATAGGATTCTGTAATGCCCCAAATTTCCTAATAAGGTTTAGGACCTTGGTTAGGAGGCCGGGAGGGCCATAATTGATTTATTATGTTATTAAATGATAATATGCATGTTTATGTGTATTAAATATGCATGTGAACCCATTTCTGATTAATTTGGTTATTTTCATATTTTGCCCATTTCAGGCATATTTGGCATATATATGATATGTGTGTGGTGCTTTATTATTATTTGGTTATGCCATGGTTACTCAGCACGAGACGATCCTAGGAGGTAAGCTAGTGGGAAAGCCACAACGGGATTTGTTCTTTACTCGGAGTGAGTCAAGGGGTATTTAGTGCATTATCGGGTTATTGGGTAATAGGAATAAGAATTTGATGATAAATTGGGAGTTCGTAAGATCAGGGGGAAATTCTGGAGGTTTTGACTATTTTGCCCCCGGGGACGTTTTCAGGACCCCGAGCATTAGGATTTGTTTGAGGCTACTTAAGCTTGAAGTAACCTATTAAGAAATAAAAAGAACGTTCAGAACATTCTCTCTTCCTAAAAGTTCCATTTCGACACCCGATCGCATTTTTGAAGAAAACTTGAGTTCTAGGACTTGGATTCAAACGAGGATCGAGGCATAGCGATCCTAGGAAAGATTAGAAGCTTATTAGCTAGAGGATTTAGTTGGAAACAACTAAATCAGAGGTAATTCAAGTTTCAAGTTCTAAGTTTTTTTAAGTTTTTAAGCTTGAATTGGACTTTGTGTTTTGATGAGTTTTTGATTGATTTGAGACTTGGGTTTTTTTTGTTTTGGATCATGGGGATGTTTGGGAACTTTGATTTTTGAATTTGGAGATGTTTGGATAGGTTTTTGGAAGGTTTTAAAAAGGAGAAAACGAGGAAAAATGGCTAGTTCGGGGTCGGGCCCCGGCCCAAGCTTGAAGAAGGAGGAGGAGGTTCTGTCAGGGGGGTGGGCCACGACATGGTGTATGGAGGGTCACAGTACTTAAGGAAATTTTGCCCATAAATGTTTCTTTTGTCATGGGAACTTAACTCTAAGGGCCTAGGATCGATCCTGCTACCTAGTTGAGTGGGATTTGACGTCCCGGAGGCTTGCGTTGGGTTTGGAAGTATTTATTTACTCATTTTGATGAGGCTTTATATTATGGTTGTGACTAGGTTATCACTAGGATTTTGGAATTAGGATCGTGCTTGTGGCTCATTTATTGGTAACCTATGCTTGGACCAAAGGTAAGAAAACTGCACCCTGTATATATGACATGCATGGTTATTATTGAGGCATGTCAGGTGTTTAAATGTGATGCATGTGATGCACGAGAAACATGTTGTTAGGGCATGCCATGAATGTTAAATATGAGATTGATCAGAGCTTGAGACTCTGTGTTTGTACATGATCATAATTATGCTAGCAACTGTTAAGTAAGCATATTGAATGCCCTGTATTCAAATATTTGACATATGATATATGCCTACTTGTGTGTGGCACTAACTAACTAGTCAGAGTTGGCATTGGTCGCGTATTACTGACCTAGGAGTCAGAAACGGCATAAGCGTCATGAACACAGAGCTGATAAAAGATTAGATTTAATCGATATCGGCATTGAATGACTCATATGGAGTATTAATGCTGGACCGACCCTAAGTTCGATGACCACCAGCATTTAATGACTCATATGGAGCATTAATGCTAGACCGACCCTAAGTTCGATGAAAATTATAAGCGCTTGTCTAGTCTATGACTAGTTACTCAGGGCCAAGGCCAAAGGCCTAGGTGACTGTTTTGTCACATGGCTAAGGGAGCGGTACCCACGCTTGTGACTCTATGGTCACTCGGTAGGTTTATGTTGGTGATTATTTCATCAAATACTTACCTTGTTTAAGCTAGTGAAAGGATCACTTATCTATAAAGCCCAGGTGATTGTATTGTCACATGTCTAAGGGAGCGGTACCCACAGTAGTGACTCTATGGTCACTTGATTGGTTTGCATTGGTGACTTGCTTATCAACCACTTATTCAGTTTAAGCTAGTGACGTGATCACTTATTTGTAAAGGGAACGGAACCCACCTTAGTGACTTTTACAATTGTCACTCTTCTATTTAGGGATATAAGCCTAGCATTGTTATCGGAACCACCAGTGTTAAATCACTTATCTGATTAGGATTGACTTGATAGTCATCCACTCAGGAGGGAAAGATTCCTTATCCTGGATACCCATTATTACGTGAACTTATTTGCATGTGTGATTAAGGCTGTTATTGCTAGGCATGCACTTTATGATTTGATGACATGTTATTACTGATCATAAGCATATTGAGTTTTCTTGCTGGGCTTCGGCTCACTGGTGCTTTGTGCTGCAGGTAAAGGCAAAAGAAAGCTGGAGCATCCTTGAGTTGGAGAGCTTAGGTGACGATGTGTACATATGCGGCTGCTCGACCACCACGGCCGAGGGTTGAAAGGGAAACTAGGGTTAAACCCTATTTTGCCGCTTAGATCGGCTGGTTGTAAATATTTTCTTGTAATGAACCTTTAAATTAAATTTTTGGGATCCCAATGTATACAGTAAACGTTCTAATGAAACGTTATATCTTAACTAAAAATTTTAATCCCTAAACTGCTAATCATACTTAGTTACACAATTATGGCCAAATGACTAGATTAGCAAGTTTAGCACTGTTTAAAAGGCACACCGTAACGATCCCTGGAGTTTAGGGTGTTACAGATTCCTAGCAAACATTGTGGATACTTCTAGAGTTGTTTCGGTTGGACCGGAGGAGACCAGATTAGTATGCGAGTTTCCTGATTTGTTCGCCGCAGATTTTCCAGGGTTGCCGCAACACTGAGAGATTGAGTTTGTTATAGAGTTGGCACCAAGGGCGTAGCCAGTATCTAGGACACCTTATAGAATGGCTCCGGCAGAGTTGAAGGAACTGAATATTCATTTGCAAGAGTTACTGGATTTAGGATTCATTAGATCGAGTTTTTTGCCATGGGGTGCTCCAGTGTTGTTCGTCAAGAAGAAGGATGGATCCTTAAGAATGTGTATTGATTATAGAGAATTGAACAAGCTGAAAATTAAGAAAAAGTACCCACTACCTAGGATCAATGACTTGTTTGACCAGCTACAGGGGAAGACAGTGTTCTCTAAGATTGACCTTCGGTCAGGCTACCACCAATTAAGGATTAAAGAGGAGGACATACCAAAGACTGCTTTGCGCACAAGATATGGACACTATGAATTCCTGGCTATGTCCTTTGGATTAACCAACGCCCCAGCAGCCTTCATGGACTTGATGAATAAGGTCTTCAAGGATTATCTGGACAAGTTTGTGATCGTATTCATTGACGACATACTAGTGTACTCTCAATCAGAGACAGAGCATGAGCAACATCTACGCCTAGTATTATAGCGGTTGAGGGAGCATAGGTTATATGCTAAGTTCAGCAAGTGTGAGTTTTGGCTACTGCAAGTAACATTTCTGGGTCATACTGTTAGTGAGGAGGGGATTCTAGTTGACCCAAGCAAGATTGAGGCAGTGAGATATTGGCCTAGGCCGAGTAGTGTACCAGAGCTTAGGAGCTTTTTGGGATTGGCAAGGTATTATTGGCGGTTCGTCAAGGGATTCTCCAGAATAGCCACACCATTAACCGAATTGACGCGCAAGAAGACTAAGTATGTATGGATAGACAGGTGTGAGAACAGTATTAAGGAGTTGAAGCGGCGACTGATCACCACTCCAGTTTTGAGTTTGCCGTCAGACAATGAGAAGTTTGTAGTCTATTGTGATGCTTCCAAACAGGGTTTAGGGTGTGTACTGATGCAAGCTGGAAAGGTCATAGCCTATGCGTCGAGACAGCTGAAGGAGTATGAGCAGAGATATCCCGCTCATGATTTAGAATTGGCAGCGGTGGTATTTGCACTTAAGGTTTGGAGACATTATCTATATGGCTAGAAGTGCGAAATATATACCGACCATAAGAGTTTGAAGTACTTCTTTACTCAGAAGGATACGAACATGCACCAGAGACGTTGGCTGGAATAAGTAAAGGATTATGATTGTGATATTCTATATCATCCTTGGAAGGCCAATGTAGTGGCCGATGCGCTGAGTTGGAAGGGCCCAGGATAGTTGTTTAGTTCGAGGCAGGTATCAGACAAGTTAGTTTAAGAGATGACTAGAGCAGATATAGAGTTGGTTATTGGTCAGTTGGCCAACATCACTCTTCAGTCTTCACTCCTTGAGAGGATCAAGGAGGCACAGGGGGAGGATCCCCAGTTGAGAGAGCACAAAGAGACCGTCTTAGTCGGAGAGGCTAAAGACTTTTATGTTTTAGAGATGGGATTACTGAAGTATAAATGTCGTATTTGTGTTCCAATGGATTCTGGTATGAGGAGAGAGATCTTGGATGAGTCTCATGCCACTCCCTATTCTTTACATCCGGGTACGATGAAGATGTACCAAGATTTGAGAACTTTGTATTGGTGGTCGGGAATGAAGAGGGATGTGGTGGATTACGTGGCCAAGTGTTTGACTTGCTAGCAGGTAAAGGTTGAACATCAGAGGCCAGCAGGGTTGTTGCAGCCTCTAAGGATTTCGGAGTGGAAATGGGAGGATATCACCATGGACTTTGTGGTTGGGTTACCGAAGACTATGGGACAACATGATTCAGTGTGGGTGATTGTGGGCAGGTATACTAAGTCTACCAACTTTGTGCCTATTAGGACAACTTAGACTGTGGAGCAGTATGCTGAATTGTACGTAAAGGAAATCATGCAACTTCATGGGGCTCTGAGGTCGATAGTATCTGATAGGGACCCCACCTTCACCTCCAAGTTTTGGGAGAGCCTGAAGAAGGCTATGGGCACATAGTTGCAGTTTAGCACCGCTTATCATCCTCAGACAGATGGACAGTCTGAGAGGACAATTTAGATACTAGAGAATATGCTACGGGCCTGTGTACTGGATTTTGGGGGATCTTGGAGTAAGTATCTCCCTTTGATTAAGTTTTCGTACAATAATAGTTATCAGGCGACTATCGGAGTGGCTCCATATGAGATGTTGTATGGGAGGAAGTGCAGATCACCTATCCATTGGGATGAGATGGGTGAGAGGAGATATCTAGGTCCTGAGGTTGTTCAGAGGACCAATGACGCGATTGAAAAGATTAGAGCTCGAATGCTCTCCTCCCAGAGTCGCCAGAAGAGTTACTTAGACTTGAGATGCAGGAGCGTAGAGTTTCATGTCGGTGACCATGTGTATCTCAAAGTTTCTCCCTTGAGAGGAGTGAAATGGTTTGGTGTTCGGGGCAAGCTGAGCCCTAGCTTTGTTGGCCCCTTTGAGATTCTAGAACGGGTTGGAGAGGTAGCTTACAGATTGGCAATGCCTCCAGCTCTGTCAGGGATTCATAGTGTGTTTCATGTATCCATTCTCCGGAAGTATGTATCAGATTCTACGCACGTGCTGAGTTATGAGAACTTGGAGTTGGATCAAGATTTATCATATGAAAAGAAGCTGGTTCAGATTTTTGACCGAAAGGATAAAGTCTTGTGGAGCAAGACCATCACCTTAGTGAAAGTGTTGTGGAGGAACAACAAAGTGGAAGAGGCGACTTGGGAACTTGAGACAGATATGCGGGATCGGTATCCTGAGTTATTTAGGTAATTTCGAGGACGAAATTTCTGTAAAGAGGGGATAGTTGTAGCGTCCCAAATTTGCTATTAAGGCTTAGGGCCTTGATTAGCGTGTCGGGAGGGAAATAATTGATTTAATCACATTATTATGTGAATTTGATGGTTATGTGATTAGAAATGCATGTTTAGGTGAATTAAATATGCATGTGGGCTCCATTTTGGTTATTAGGGGCATATTTATAAACTTAGCCTGTTGAGGGCATAAATGAAATATTTGTGCATATTGTGATTGATACCACGAGTGAGTTGTGATATATTTGTGATGCACAATCCGAGACGGTCCTAGGGAGCAGTTTAGCTAAAAAGTCACAACGGGGTCGAATACCCGGCTCGGGAGGAGTCTAGGGGAATGTTATATGTGTTCGGGATTTATTTTGTAATGGGTAGTAATTTAGCAATGATTTGGATATGCCAGGATTAAATGGGGATTTATAGGAACACTCGAGGAATTAGCGGGACATGGCTAATGACGAAATCGCTCTTGGTGGCATTAAAGGGTTTAGAATGGACTTAAGGGTATTTTGGGTAATTTAGGGACTTAGGTGGCTGAGGATAGGCTTAACTGATCAGGAAGCAAGGACACACTTCTAGAATTTTTTTTTTAAAAAAGACAAAAAATCTCTCCCCCAATATCTCTCTCGGCTCTCTCTCTCATCCTCTTGGAGACTTAGTGGATCTTTGGAATTTTGAAAGAGAAATTCAGAAACTAAAGCTTGGAACTTGAGGAAGATAAGCTTAGGGTGCTGGAGAGCTGGACTAAGCTCGAAATCTTCATTGAGGTAAGGTTATTTACATGTTTTGAGGATCAATTCTGTTGAGAATAAACTTAGTTGAGTTTTGAACTTAAGATTTAATTTGGTATGAATTGGGGTGAGTTAGTTAGTTTTTGGGGTACTAGCACTACTTAAGGTGTAGTAGAATGATTATGGGACTCAACTCTGACTTTGGGGTGTGTTTAGAATGATTTTCAGGGAAGTTAGCTCGTAAAATTGCATGGGATTTCTGGGTTTCAGGCTCGAGTCACGGCCCTATTCTTCAAGCATCGCGGCCCATGTGTGTCGACAAGGTTGGGAGCCTTTGTCTGCGCTGCAATGTTTAGGCGTCGCGACCCGTGTCCCTCAGCTGAGAGGCATTTTGCCTCTGACTTGGGGCACGCCACAGCCCTTAAAGGGGGTTGGGTTGCTGCCCAAATGCAAAATTTTGGCTGTTTAAAGGTTTTTAGCTCAGGAACTCAAACATTAAGGCTCAGGAAGGTTTCTACTACCCAGTTTGGTAGAATCCAAGGTCCTGGAGGCTATATTTATGTCTTGAAGTTATTTATTGGAATAGAACTTGATGGATGGCTATTGTAAATATGATGTGACTAGGTTTTCAATGAGGCTCGTGTTAGAGGAATGTGCTCAAGATTGCGATGCTGAGATAGCTTGGGACACAGGTAAGAAAATTGTTGTACCCGTAGAGCAGGGCATGGCCCTAATGTTTGTACTTTATGGCATGGCCCTAATGATTGAACTGCATGGCGTAGCCCTACTGTTTATGTTAAAATATATGTTGATATTGTCCTATGTGATGTGTATTTGTGTGTAAACGGCGAAGGCCGAGAACGGCGAAGGCTAGGAATGGCGAAGGCTGAGAACGGTGAAGGTCGGGAATGGCGAAGGCTGAAAACGGCAAGAAGCCGAGTACAGCAAGGGGTCGGGATTGGCATTGATCATGCAGAGTGCACGGCATTAGGGCAAGACCCTCCTAGGATGCTGGAGACATCCTCTCGGTGAAGACCGCAAACCCAAGGCCTGGTAAAGCGCCTGAGACAGCATGGCTTCTATGTGTTTAGCCTGTTGTTGCTTTGTTATATGTTGTTGATTGATATTCATATGTTGCCTATTTTGTGTTGGAGTTTTCTTGCTGGTCTTCGGCTCACGAGTGCTCTATGGTGCAGGTAAGGGCAAAGGAAATGTCGACCAACCATGAGTATGGAGAGGGTGGAGCGACGGGTACATGTTCGACTTGCCTGGCCGCCATGGCTAGGTTTATTTTTGGGAAGATGTAATGTATAGGTTGATTTTTTACTTAGGTCAATCGTAACTATATTTTGAGATGTAAAGTATTTTCTAAACAGTATTTTTGGATCCCAAATGTTTAACTCTTTACGATTTCAATGAATGACCTCATTTTCATATTAAATGTCTTTACACGACTTTTTATTCCAATGGAGCTACACTTTTAACCTAAAACCTTGATTAGCGTGCTAATGGCACGTTTTTAACTCACTTAGTAACAGCTCTAAGGAAGTAGGGTGTTACACCATGTAAAGACTAAAGTTTTATTTTAATGGAAATGTTTATACCTTAGTGCCTTAATCACATATTTTAGTCCAAATGACTCGTTTAGCAAGTCCCGCACTATTTTAAACACACGTGGTAATGGACCCTAATTAGTAGGGCGTTACAACTTGATATCACAGCTGCCAAGGTTTAAGGATTCGTGATGATGAACTGGGCATGTACACTCGCCGCTAAAGACAAGCTCGACTCAGGGTTTGGTAACTATTAATATAGTTATGTGTGTAATTGCTTAAATGAACTATATATTTCTTACTTGCTTGTTTAAATAAAAGCTTGAGCTATTTTGATAGGGCCTGGTCCTTGACTGTTGTATGCATGTGAAGGATGTGCTTATTAGCACAGTAGATGCTTGTAAATGTTGTGCGAATGCTTATAAGCATCATTATTGTTTTTGAATGTCAGAAACACTTGTTAGCATTTTTGTATGTGAACGTATGCCAGGAGATGCTTATTAGCACCGTTAAATGTTAAAATGAATGCTTATTAGCATTGTTAATTGTCTATGCATGCTAGGAAATGCTTACTAGCATCTTTCTTGCCTTTCAATGTTAGAAATGCTTAATAACATTATGTTATGTATGGGAATGCCAGGAACGTGCTTATTAGCATTGTTAATGCTTGTAAATGTTAAGAACGTGCTTACTAGTATTTTGTTTGAGCATGAATATGAATCGCCATGCTTATTAGCATGACTGTATATGTGTGAGAGTATTGGGTTGCTTATTAGCATTGACATCACTTTTGAATGCAAAAAGAAGCGCTTGTTAGCATTATTATATGGACATGTAGGTCAGGACACGCTCATTAGCGTATACATGTATGCTAGGAAATGCTTATTAGCATTGTTAAATGTTAAAGAAAGGCCTATTAGCATTGTTATTTGTTTGTATATGTCAGAAGATGCTTATAAGCATCATTAACTGTTTATGAGTGCCCCAAAATGCTTATTAGCACCAATACTTGTTTATAAATGTTAGGAAGTGCTTATTAGCACCATGTTTGGATATGAATATGGATTGACATGCTTACTAGCATGATGGTTGAGTGTGAACATTTTTTTTTGGTCTTGAGTTGTAGGGCAGCGAGAGATTTAGTTATTACTACCTAATTGGCCGAATTTATTACTGCGACAAGGTACACGTTTGGAAGTATGCTTCCACGCCAGTCAGATCTGTAAGCCGACCAGGGAATACAGGCCAACAATGGTAATTAGGATCAAACCCCTCCGCCAGTTCCTGAAAACTGGCAACAGATGCTTACTGATATGCAAGCTAGGTTGTAGAGGCAAGAAGAAGAGATTCACCAGTTGAGGCAACAACGAGTTCTGACAGGGAACGCTGCGTTAGAGGCCCCACCTGCTGCTACAGTACCGGTCGTACAACAACAGTTAGGGATATAGAACCATTGGGAATTGTTATATGAACAGTTCAGGAAGTAGCACCCTCTGGTTTTTTAGGGTAGCATAGATCTACTCAAGGCAAGACAGTGGATGAGCATGATCACATCCATCCTAGATTTTATGAGAATGGTGGGCAACGAGAGAGTGGCCTATGCCACGTATATGTTTCAGGAGGATCCCCAAATCTGGTGGGAGGTAGTATCCCTACTGGGGACATTAATACCTTAGATTGGAAAGAGTTTGGAACTCAGTTCAATGAACATTATTATAATGAGGCAGTTAGTGCTGCAAATGCTAAAGAGTCCAGTAAATGGCTGCAAGGGAATATGACAATGGCAGAGTATGCACTGAGTTTGATAGATTAAGTTTGCTGCAGACTTGGTGTCCACTGATGGGACAAGGAAGGAAAGATTCATTCAGGGGCTGCGATCTATGATAGCCCGGGATGTCAAAATCACAACAGTACCTAGAGTGACGACATACGCTCAGTTAGTAGAGAGAACCTTAACCGCAGAGGGCGCTAAGAATAAGATATGGCGCGAGAATGCGGCCAGAAGAGATATGAGGAGGATGGGACCTCCCTTTACAGTATCAGGTAGAGGTGGAGGCCCTAGTGACTAGAAAAGGAAGACCTCGAATATTGTTTTGGCTTCCGGTCCTGACAGGAGGCCACAAGGTGTACAGATTGGCCGCTAGGGTGGTAATGAGAACTGGAAGACATATCCAGAGTGTACCAGATGTAGAAGACGTCATCTGGGGGAAATTGGTAGTATCCAGGAGGCGGGTTAGATCACTGTCAGTGATAGTAGACGACGGAAAGCTATTTATTGGGTTAGAACTTGATGGATGACTATTATAAATTGGTAGAGTTGGTTATGACTGAATTTGACGTGGTTTCTGGGTATGGATTTGTTAAGAGTAGTATGGGGCAACCATAGATTGCAAGAAAAAAAAATGGTAACCCCTGGACTTGAGGATGAGAAATCCTCCGTACTTGTTGGCACTATGCATGGACCCCATATACTCATGATATCTGTACTTAGAGCTATAAACCTATGGCAAGGGGAATGCATAGGATTCTTAGCTAGTGTGGTGGATACCACTCAAGTCGTGCCAGTGGGACTAGGACAGGCTAGATTAGCCGGTGAATTTCTGGATGTGTTACCAGATGATCTATCAGGGTTACCTCTACACCAGAAGATAGAGTTATGATTAATGTGGCGCTAGGGACGGAACCAGTGTGTAGGGCAATGTATTGAATGACTTTAGTAGAGTTGAAGGAACTAAAGGTTCAGTTACAGAGTAAGATAGTATTCTCCAAGGTGGATCTTCGATCTGGTTAATTTACTAAGGGTTGCTTTTGTACCAAATATGGGTATTATGAGTTCTTAATCAAGTCATTTGGATTGACTAATGCACCGACAACATTTATGGATCGGATGAACAGGGTGTTCAAAGAGTATCTAAATTGGTTTGTGATCGTCTTTATTGATGATATTTTTGTATAAGTTATGTCCTTATATGGACAAAAAAGGTGATTGCCTATGCGTCATGTCAGTTGAAGAATATGACTAGAGCTAGAATAGAGTTACTGGTGGGCTAGTTGGCCAACATTATGCTTAAGTTTACTCTTTTAGAAAGGATTAAAGAAAAATGGTTGAGTGACCGACAGTTGGGAAAGATTAGAGAGGATGTCCTAGCTAGAATAGCTAAGGACTATACAGTGTCAGGCATGAGTTTGTTGAGGTATAAAGGATCGGATTTGTGTTCTGATGGACACTTGGGTTAAACGGGAGATTCTGGATGAATCTCATATTACCCCTTATTCTCTACATTCAGGCAACATGAAGATGTACAAGGATCTCAAAGCTTTTTATTGGTGGCTTGGGATGGAGAGGGACATAACTGAGTATGTGGCAAAGTGCCTAACCTGGTAGCAGGTCAAGGCAGAATACCAGAAACCAGTAAGCCCATTACAGCCTTTGACTATTCCATGATGGAAGTAAGAGGACATCATGATGAATTTCATGGTAGGATCACCCAGGATAGTGGGCCAGCATGATTCAATCTTGGTCATTATGGACCAGTATACAGAGTCAACTCACTTTTATCAGTGGGGATGAGCAATATAGTTTACTAGTATTTAGCTCTCGAGGTGAGAGAGATAGTAAGACCTTAATGGACTTTGAGGTCTATCCTGACGGATAAGGATCCCATATTTGCTTCCAAGTTTTGGAAAAATTTATAAAAGGCAGTGAATATACAGCAGAGGTTCAGTACCGCTTATTGTCCTTAGACTGATGGTCAGTCTGAGATGACCATCCAGATATTGTAGGACATGCTGAGAGCATGTGTTCTGGACTTTGAGGGGTCCAGGAGTAAATATTTGCCTCTGATAGAGTTTTCCTACAACAATAGCTACCAGGCGACCATAGGAGTGGCTCCTTATGAGATGTTGTATGGTAGGAAATGCATATCACCTATTCACTAGGATAAGATGGGTGAGCGTAGATACTAAGGTCCTGAGGTAATTCAAAGGACCAGTGAGGCTACCGAGAAGATCAGAGCTCGGAAGCTCGCATCACAAAGTAGAGAGAAGAGTTATGAGGATCTAAAGCACAGGAATGTGCAGTTCTAGGTGGGAGACTATGTCTTCCTTAGAGTCTCACCACTCAAGGGGGTGAGGAGGTTTAGGAAGAAGAGCAAGCTAAGCCCTAGGTTTGTAGGACCTTTTGAAATCCTGGAGAGGATCAGTCAGATGGCCTATAGATTGGCCTTACCTCCGGCATTGTCGGTCGTGCACAATGTGTTCCATATTTCGATGATGTGGAAGTATGTATCTGATTGGACTCATGTACTGAGCTATGAAGATCTGGAGCTGCAGGCAGACTTATCTTTTGAGGAGCAACTAGTCTAGATATTAGACAGAAAGACAAGGTCATGAGGAATAAAATCATACCTTTAGTTAAGGTATTAGGAGGAACAGCAAGGTCGAGGAGGCGACCTGGGAGTTGGAATCAACCATGTGGGACCATTATCTCGATTTGTTCAGGTAAAATTTCGAGGACGAAATTCCTGTAAGGAGGGGATAGTTGTAACATCTGAAATTTCCTAATAAGGCTTATGGCCTTGATTAGGGGACGAGATTGGAAAATTACAGGTTTTATATGATTAAACGTGAATTAATTGTCATTTATGTGTATATGTGATATATATGTGTATATCATTACTTAATTATGTGAGTTATATTATAATATGACTAGATATGCATGTTTAGGTGTATTAAATATGCATGTGGACCCGTTTCTTATTATAAGGGCATTTTCGTAATTTTGACTCATTATTGGTATATTTGAATATATATATATATGGGCATATATGTGATATATGTGTGAGACATCATTATTATGTGGATATATTTAGATTATTCTATACGAGGCGATCCTATTAAGCAAATTAGCAAAAAAGTCACAACGGGAATAAATACCCGGCTCGTGGTAGGCCTAGGGGTATCTTGGTAAATTAGCGCATTGCCAGGAATTATTGAGTAATGGGGATTTATTTGGTGTATTGGAGATAAATAATATTTATTTAAAGAAATGGTGAGATGAGATGGTGAAAGACTTAAATGCCCTTGAGGGCATGAAGTGGCAAGCTATGGGCTTAAGGGCAAATTGGTCATTTGCTGTGTTGGGGATTAGTATACTTAGGCAACCTTGAACTCTGCTAAGTTCCAAAGGAAACTAACAAGTGCAGCAACTCTCTCTCCCTCCCATACTCCCTTCACTCTCCCATAGAGTTTGAAGTTTTGGAAAGAAAACTTGAGATTTTGGAGTGGAGTTCTGGATTTGAGGCTTGGGAAAGGTGTAGGCAAGCTAGGGGATTACTAGGAACCCATCTTCAGTGAGTAAGGTAATGGTTTTAACCCTTGATTCTCTCTGAATTTATGAGTTCTTACTCTATTTTTTATGTTCTTGAGTTTTACAAACTCAAGACTTGGATTTTGAGTTTCTATGGAGATTTTGGGTGTTTGTTGTTGTCTTAATGTTGCTAAGCTATTGGGTAACCTGTTTGGAGGATTGAAATGTTGATTTGAGGGGCTGGGGACCCGTTTGATCGAATTTGAGGCTTTGAGGTTCAGAGAATTCTGGAAAAAAAAAACCCTGAATTTTGGGTTAGCTAGGGCTAGCGCTACAGCGCTAGTCTGATGGGCGGTTTGAGTTTTTTACTCTAGCATTGTAGCACCTAGTAGGTAGCACTGTAGCGCTACTCAACTTTCAGAACTTTATTTTTTGGGTACATTTTAGGGTTTAATTATTCTCATAATAGATGATCATTTGTAGATCAGTCTAAATCCTAAGTATTCATGAACTCCTATTTATGTTTATTGGATCTTTTGATTCACTCGCTAAGGTCTCTTAGAATAATGTGGCTAATGACTTTTGTTTTGGAGATTCAATATCATGGATGGCTGGGAACATGAATTACAATAATGGAATCCATGCTTTCCTAATGTGTAATGACCAAAAATCACTAATAAGGCTTAGGGCCTTGATTAGTGGGTCGGGAGGGCATAATTGGTTTATGTGTATGTTTAATTAGTTAAATACGTGGCATGCATGATTAATATGATTATATGGATATATTATATGTATGTTTATGAATATTAGATATGCATGTGGGCCCTTTATAGCTTATAAGGGCATATTTATAATTTTGGCCTGTTGAGGGGATAAATGTGATTCTATGTGATTTATGATTGAGACCACATTATTATGTGAATATACTTGTAGCATATGGCTCGAGACGGTCCTAGTGAGCGGACAAGCGAAATAGTCACTGCGTGGTTTAATTCCTAGCTCAGGGAGAGCCTAGGGGTATTTTTGGGAACTTAGAGAAATATTTTGGGTGTAATTAGATAATGAATACATATTTTGTAATTAATTAGACGTGAAGGGGTTAATTTATTAATGGTAGGAACACTTGAGGAATTAGCGGGAATTGGGAGCGGAATGACCATTTTACCCCTTAGTACCCTTAATGGACCAATAAGCTTAGAGGGGCAAAGAAGTCTTTTGTTTAAGCAAGGGATAAACTCAGTAAAATCCTAAGGAATAACTAGAAGATTTTGGAAGACTCTCAGCTCATTCTCACCCCCTCTCACTCACGGTTCTCTCTCTCCCTTAAGCTTGAGGAATTTCGATGAATTGAAGATTGGAACCAAGGAAATTCAGTTGTGGGAACCTAAGGATTAAGCTGAGTTCATTCAAGATTACTGCTGGGGAAACTAGGCTACAATTTGAGGTAAGAGTTCTAGTATAATACTCTAATTCTACTGAGTTTATGTTAAGAGCTTTGAGTTACATGGGGCTTAGTTTTGGTTAGCTGATTTTGGGTGTTAGGAAGTGTAGAGATTGTTGATTAGGTTGGATGTGATGTTTAAATTGTGGGGATAAGGATTCTGGATTTGTTTCTAAATTTGGCTAAGAGTTTGATTAAATTTTTGAGGTTTTTGGCTGAGAAGGGTGAGGAGAAAACCCATAAATTCTGGGTATGTTAGGGTGCGTGGCGTGGCGTGCTGCCCCTTTGGCACACCCACATGGGGCCATTTTGTAAGTGAGCATGCCTTGGTGCTTGATCATTAGTCAAGTCTTGCACCAAGCAACCTCATGGGGTAGGGTAGTGGCAATTTTGTAATTATGCATATGTCTCCCAGAAAAAAAACCATATATGTTACTGGGAAGACCTTGTATCCCTAGAAGGCTCCTTAGGGGGAGGTGACCTGGTGACTTAGGGAAGCACCATGGCCACCAGCAGATAGGGGCCAAAGTTGTGTACTCCCTTGCCCTATCAAAGCTATATATTAATAAAATGATGTTTATCCATACTTTCCCTTGTATGCTTCCTTATTGCCTATGTGTTACTTGATTGTCATCTTCGTTGGGCCATCGCGTGCCACTTTCCTTGTTGTGTGCTTTGTGTTGTGTGGACGTTCCAAGGAATGACTTGCTTTGTGCTTGCTCATACTTCGTTATTGCCTGTTGCATGTCTGAGATGTGTTTGTGGCTAACAACTGAGTTTGTTTTCCTGCAGGTGTGTGTTGTAGGCTGACTTGCTAGCTTGAAGTGTCTGCAAGTGCCGCACGTTCTGTCTACTTGGAGTACCCAAATAGCCGGCCTGTGACACGCCGCGACCCAACTCATGGGCGTCGTGGCACGCATGCCCAGAAGGCCCTGGATGTGCTCCCTGTCTTAAAGGTGCGCCACAGCCCTAGGGGGCAAGTCGCGGCCCACCTCCCCCTGAGGCTTAAGGGTTGAGTCTCTGACTTGGGGGCGCACCGCGACCCTTAGGGCCAGGTCATAGCCCGCCCAGTGGATTTTGGCCTAGGTTGTTTTTTTTTAGAATTAGAAGGGCTTAGGGGTTTAAACCTAAGCGCTCGAGATGATTTCTACTACCCGGTTTAGTAGAAATCAAGGTCCCGGTGGCTAGCTAATGTTTCCTAAATATTTATATGGATTAAAAATTAATGATTACCCCTTTGGCCACTGTGACTAGGTTTATCACCAAGGCTCAGAACTGAGGCTCGTGCTCGGGACCGTTTTGTATTCTCCGCTCGGAATTCGAGGTAAGAAAACTGCACCCTTGAATGGTTGTGAACGGGACTGAGATTCCCAATATTTGAGTATGTGTACTGTATGACTAAATAATCGATCTTGTATATGAGAAGGAATGGCCTAAGATAGTCGGGGCTGATAACTTGCGCACAAGACGCGGCTCGGCCATTGTGAGTTGGGGTCAGCTAAATAAACAATGGACTCGACCTAAGCGAGTCGAAGTCAGTTGAGTAAACAGAGGGCTCGACCTAAGGGCGTCGACCCTGTACATTTGTATATTGATTAAGATATGTTTATGATCGTACATGTTTACTGTTATTAGTATGATGTCTATGGTTTGTTGAACTTCTGGATGACTATCTTATGATTGATTGGATGTTATTACTGATTATGTATTTGTTGTTTTGGTATTCTTGCTGGGCCTTGGCTCACGGGTGCTACGTGGTGAAGGTAAAGGCAAGGGAAAGCTGGACCAACCATGAGTTGGAGAGCTCTGGGGGCGAAGTGTACATTGTCAGCTGCTCATCCGCCATGGCCGAGGGATAGTACAGGGACAGAGCCTTAAATTTTGTATCTTTCCATTAGGGTGGCTACTGGTTGTACAAAACTTTTGAGGATTGTAAATTGTCACTTAGACCCTATTTTTGGGATCTCATGTAACAAACGTCTATTTTAATGAAAATTATTCGTTTATATCCAAAATCTTTTAACCCTAACCTGGTGATTGGCCTTAGGACCACATTTTTATTAAAAAAACTTGATTAGCAAGTCTTGCATTATTTTAAAATACACAGTGTAACAGTCTTGGTTATCCAGGACGTTACTTAACAAATCGAATATTGGTTCCCTTCACGGTTGATTCTAGAACTGAATAGTTATTGAGCTCAAATCTATAATTAGATTATAGATTAATTATTCGCTCGTGAATTAATGGTACTTAAGGATCAAGAGGTAATTAAAAGTGTAAAACAGTAATTTTGACCAGCTCTAATTAACGAACCAATAAATGGAGGACAGAACTACATATATTGAGTATATCAATGGACTACTAGAGAAAACTCTATAAATATAATTCTATATATACTTAGAGTTTAATTCCATATTTATAGTGGAATAATCATGGAATTAATAAATAATATTATTAGATTAAAGAGTTTAATTAATAATCTGGTTTATTAGAGCTTCGTATTATAGGTCAATGGTCCCCAGATCACCTCTGTCCTACACTATCAAGGGTAAAGATGTCAAAAGAAAGATGTGTTAAGAGAAATGACTAAATTGCAAAGGAATTAATTTTCCAAGGCAAGGAAATAATTATATGATAATTATGGGTAATTGATTAATTGTGAATTAATTAATTATTTAACTATATAGTTTTTATTTTGAAAAACTATAGGTTAAAATTAATATTAATCTTGTTTGGATTAATATAAAGAGGGAAAATAATAAATATCTTATTTATAATATGATATTTATTTAATTTAAACTAATATTTTAAGATAAAGTTAATTTTCAATTAACTGATATTTATGTTGGAATAAATATCTTGTCTTAAAAGTTGATTAAATAAACAAATGAGAAAATTAGGGTAACCCTAATAGGGCTGGGCGACACACACTATACAATACAATGTGTGGCGCCTAGCATAAGGGATTTTATCCCTAGGATTTGAATTTTGAATTTCAAATAAATTTATTTAATCAGTTATTTAATTATTATTTTTAAATATAATGTAAATAGATAATTAAATAAAAATATCTAATCAGTTTTAATTTGAATTATATTTTAATTAAATAAAGATTATTTAATTAGATTAAATATCTTTATAAATCTGATATACGTGATATTTTGAAAAAGAATGGTTAATCAGACTCTCTCTCTCTCTAAAGCGATATTTTTCTCTAAACCTGAAAACTATTCTAAACCTCCTCTCTGTCAAAACTCTATATATCTCATGTGTTGAGTACATCTAGGGAGTCACATAAATCAACTTTTTGAATCATACGTGCCCACACACGTCCTTGTGCGTTTGAGGATTGATTTGGAAGATCAGGGTGTGAGATCTCAGAACACTGGATAGGAAGATAGTTGATTTATACAAAAAGATTCAAGAACACTTGATAGGCTACAAGTGGTAATCCCTGATCTATTTGTATGTGATTTAATATTTATATATGTATATGATCCTGGCTGGTATTAATATTTATTATAATGGGTCCATATATTCCCTTGCGTACATTTGATTTGATCATTTAATACCAACAATTGGTACCAGAGCAATCTATACATATATATATTAAATATCGTGTGGGTTTCTTGCATTTGTTATATGTATGTTGATATTTATATTGAATGGATGGCATGTTTTTTTAATGTATGGTTGAATGATGGATCGTTAATTATATGGTGCTATTGGGTTAGGATTTTATTATTTTTTCTAGATCTTGTGTAAACAATAAAGGACATAGGTTTTTTGTAAATTTATTTTAAAAAATCAGTACACAAAGATGAGGAGGAACTCGAGCCATGCACCTAAGAGGCACACAACCCAAGCCCCTGCTCACCCTCGTGCACGCTTAGGTCCAAGCCTCCACCTACTGTCGTGCGCCAGACGCACCCCAGCCCCGCGACTCCCAGCATGCAGCCCCGCGGGTCCCTGCATGCAGCACCGTGGCTCCCAGCATGCACCTAGCGCCTATGCGCGTGCACATCTGCCTGCCTCAACGTGCGCCAAGCCCGCCTGCCAGGCCCGTGCGCTAGGCCCCTGGCCGAGCCCTTGCATGCTAGCCTGCCACCCACCCGAGCCCTTGGCTTCTTGTGCCACCAGTCCTAGGGCACTATTTTGGTGCCCAAAACCCTAATTCCTATGTTGTTATAAAATATCTTTTATTTAATTAATTTTTAAATTATTTGAATTTAAAAGTTTAATTATCTTATTTTATTTTATTAGAAAATAAAATATTTTTTAGTTGGTTAAGATATTTTAATGTCTTAAGTTTAAATAATTATTTGAATTTGATTCTTTAATTATTTAAATTCAACTAAATTAAAAAGATGACCAAAATTGTTATTTAATTAAAAGCTAGCTTTAATTAAATAAATTAATTAGAAAAAAAAAATCTAATCAATAAGTTGGGCAAAACAAAGTTCCTAAAGATTAGCAAGAAAGAAAGCCTAAAGGAGAGGAGGAGCATTCTTGGAAAGTCTTGAAAGCTACATAGGCTTAGATTGCAATTTTATTTCTAATTTTTTCAAAGGGTTGTAAATCTTAAAAATACTCATTAGTACTCGGTTCATCATTTATTGTTTATTTATTTATTTATTTATTGTATTTAATTAAATAAATGTTCATTGATGTTTGATTTATAACATGATCATGTATTAGTCAATTACATGTCATTCATAAAACCCCACACTGTTTCTTATTAATCATTCATTTTTTAGAAACATGATTATCTAGGATTGTCCTATTTGGTAACTCACACCATAATAAAGACAATAATTTTTAATATGCCTTTAAGATAACCAACTTTATGGAAAAAGTGTTTTAGTAAAGTTAGATAAATGTAATGGGTAATTATTTATATCACATTAATTATAGAAACAGGCTCTTTTATAATTATGTTTTTTGTAATTAATTACATTCATAGGGTTATTAATAAACTAGTAATTCATTTGAAATTAATTGATTAGTTTAATAAAACACATTTAATCTAAAATAGTAAGTGGGAGAATATGAACACCTCAATGTGACCTATGGTCTCCATTATTAGTACAACATCGTTAGATATGAATAAGGCCTCGAAGCGGCTTTGTTTCCATCCCCCTAAGGAAGGTTTCTAGACATATCAATACCAAGGTTGGGTTCTTACAAAGATAGGAGGAAGTGATGTATTTAGACTTGACCGGCCCTAAGGCGGCACTCTCTAAGTTAAGTCAATAAATCTGAAATAATGGGTTACACGTACAAATATGTAATTAAGCTTTTGCGGTAGATAATTGCATCTTGACCAAACCAGCGGTACTTTATATTTAAAAGAGAAAATAAAGAGTTATTTTAAGTTTTAAATTATAAAGATAAGATTGTCTTATAAGCTATCTGAATTTAACTTGACCGACCCTAAAGTGGCACTTTATTTGTTGGGTAGTTTTATCATGGAAAAGTAAATGTTAATTTATGTGTTTTAATTGTTGTAGTCATGCATCATGTTTACTTTCCAAAACATTGATATTTTTCAAATGATAATATTATTGTTTTTTTTTTTTATTTTACTTAAAATGTCTCAAAACAACTGCAATGTAGTGGTTGAACTTAATGATGAAAATATAGTATTTTGGAGACATGATATGGATATTATTGTTAAGAGAGAATTTGATGGAGGCTGTTAAAACACCACCAATAGATCCTTCAGTGATTGACCAGTTTGAGTACGCCAAGTGGTTAAGAATAAATCATATGGCTAGGTATTATTTACTCCAATCAATGAATATAGAGACCAAAAATACTCTACAAAACCTTAAATCTGCATATGATATATGGGAGGCCATCCATGCTACATATGGACACATATATGATAAGTGATTTTATGATAATGAAATCCTATCAGCCAAGCGTGAAATGATCGCTGAATTTATGAAGAATAAGAAAGGTAAATATGATTTATTTGTTCTTATAGCTAAGTGGAAAGAGATTTGTCATCCTGAGCTCTTAACTCAAGGTCCACTAACGATGTTTATTCTTCTATGTAGATGGATGAATCTAACGGTTCAAGAATGTTGTTGATGAAGATCATGAAGTGGAAAAGAGGAAAAGCATCTAGTTCAAGAAAGCGTTAAAGAAGGTCCATTTATTTAAAATTCTTTAGTTTTATTAAAAGAAAATTTTATTGTTATTTGAACAATGTTTAGTTCATTTTTTAGTTAATTTGGAATTTTATTGCATGTAGTGACTTTAGAATATTTTATTTATAATTTGATTATTCTTAATTTTTTCTTTAGACATGTAATTAAAATATTTGGACTTTATCTCTTTCATTAAAACGAACAAACGCTCAATAATTGAGAATTATTTAAAGTAGCAAAACTGCAAGGTAAGAAAAGACAAAAAAATTCAAACGAGGATGACACATATCTTTGGCATCTTAGACTTGGTCATATAGGTCTAGATAGGATAAATCGGTTAACAAAAGATGGACCTTTGAGGGAACTAAGAGTTGGAACTCTTCCAGTTTGTGAATCTTGTCTAGAAGGAAAAATGACCAAGCGTCATTTCTCAGCGAAAGGCAATAGAGCCAAAGAACCTTTGGAGCTTGTACACAACAATGTCTGTGGTCCAATAAATGTACAAGCAAGAGGAGGGTATGAGTATTTCGTCACTTTTATTGACGATTACTCAAGATATGGTCATACTTACCTAATGCTTAGGAAATCTGATACCTTTGGTAAGTTTCAAGAATTCAAAGCTAAGGCTGAGAAGCAATTAGGTAAGACTCTAAAGACACTTCGATCTGATCGAGTTGGAGAATATATTGATTTAGAATTCAAAGGTTGTACACAGCAATGCCTGTGGTCCAATAAATGTACAAGCAAGAGGAGGGTATGAGTATTTCATCACTTTTATTGACGATTACTCAAGATATGGTCATACTTACCAAATGCTTAGGAAATCTGATACCTTTGGTAAGTTTCAAGAATTCAAAGCTGAGGCTGAGAAGCAGTTAGGTAAGACTCTAAAGACACTTCGATCTGATCGAGTTGGAGAATATTTGGATTTAGAATTCAAAGGTTTCTTGCTGGAGCATGGTATTCTATCCCAACTCACGGCACCAGGAATGCCACAGCAAAATGGTGTTTCTGAAAGAAGAAACAGGACCTTGTTGGACATGGTCAGATCTATGTTAAGCTAATCTTCACTTCCTCTCTCATTCTAGGGATATGCATTTCAAATGGCGACGTACATTTTGAATGTACTCTCATCTAAGACCATTAGCAAAACGCCACTGGAACTATGGAATGGAAACAAACCTAGTTTGCACCATTTCCACATTTGGGGTTGTCCTACTCATGTTCTTAGACCTAAATCAGGGAAACATGAATCAAGGTAGGAAGTGTGCATTTTTGTTGGCTATGCTCCAGAAACAAGATGTGGTTATTTCTATAGTCCCAAGGATCAAAAGGTATTTGTTTCAACAAATGCGACCTTCCTTGTACATGACTATATGAATAACTATAAAGGAGCAAGGTAGTATTGGAGAAACTCACAGATGATAAGATTCCATCACAATCATCTTCATCATTAAATGATAACGACAAACTGAGGAAACCATGATTCCTAGAAAAGAAACCATGGTGCAACGTCGTAGTGGGAGGATTGTGAGACAACCTGTTCGCTACGAACATGAGGCACATGTCCTTGTTTATGATACAGACAAGGACGATCCATTAACCTTTAAAGAGGTAGTGGATGATCCTGAAAATGAGAAATGGCAAGAAGCCATGAACCAAGAAATGGAATTAATGTATTCCAATTCTGTCTGGGAACTTGTGGATCCACCTGAAGATGTCAGACCCATAGGGTGTAAGTCGATATACAAGAAGAAAAGAGGTGTAGATGGGAAAGTAGAGACTTTCAAAGTGAGGCTTGTAGCCAAAGGTTACACTCAGAGAAAAGGTGGTTATTATGAAGAAACATTTTCTCCTGTGGCCATGCTCAAATCCATTCGTATCCTCTTATCCATAGCGGCTGGCAATGATTATGAGATATGGAAAATGGACATCAAAACAACATTTCTGAATGGCTATCTTGATGAAAGTATACATATGGTACAACTAAAATGGTTCAAAAAGAAAGGGGGAGATCAAAAGGTGTGCAAGTTGCTGAAATCCATTTATGGATTAAAGCAAGCATCTAGATCTTGGAATATCACTTTTGATGAAATAATTAAAACATATGGCTTCTAACAAAATGTCGACAAAGCTTGTGTGTATAAATACATCAAAGGAAAAGTGGTGGTTTTCTTAGTTCTTTACATTGATGACGTTTTTCTCATTGAGAACAATGTAGAGACATTGTCAAACGTAAAGAAATGGTTAGCTGAAAAGTTCCAAATGAAATATTTGGGCGAGGCAAGCTACGTTCTGGGAATCCAAATCCTAGGGGATAGGAAGAACAAGCTCTTGGCACTTTCTCAAGCTAATTATATAGATAAGTTGCTTGAAAGATTCTCTATGGGGAATTCTACGAAAGGTCAATTACTGACCAGACATGGAATTGCTCTCTCAAAGGAACAATGTCCCAAGACACCTCAGGAGGAAGAGGATATGAGAAAGTATCCCTATCCTGCAGCAGTTGGGAGTCTGATGTATGCTATGTTATGTACTAGGCCCGAAATATGTTATGCAGTTGGGATTGTAAGTCGTTATCAATCATATCCTGGTTTGGAACACTAGATTGCAGTAAAGCACATTCTCAAGTATCTTAGGAGAACGAGAGACTATATGCTGGTATATTCAGGGGGTGAGCTAAACCCTACTAGATACATTGATTCTGATTTCCAATTAGACAAAGACAGTCAAAAATTGACATTTGGGTCAGTGTTCACTCTTAGTAGAAGAGCTGTGGTCTAGAGAAGCATTATGTAATCCAGCATAGTTGATTCAACCATGGAAGTCGAATACATAGACACTTGTGAAGCAGCTAAGGAATTGGTTTGGTTGAGGAAATTCTACACTAGTCAGGAAGTAATTCAAGATATGAATAAGCCATTAATCTTGTACTGTGACAACAGTAGAGCAGTAGCTAATTACAAAGAACCTAGAAGTCACAAGAGAGGGAAGCATATAGAAAGAAAATACCATCTGGTAAGAGAGATTGTACACCGAGGTAATGTGACTGTTATGAAGATAGTGTTGGAACAGAACCTGACTGACCCGTTAACCAAGACATTTCCTGCAAAGTCGTTCATGGGTCACGTGCACAATATGGGATTAAGGGAAATGCCTCACTTGCTTTAAGGGAAAGTGGGAGATTGTTAGGATTAATGCCCTTACAGCTTGTAAAGATATTTTACTGGTTTTAAATAAAAGTACAATTTTATTATATTTGAAGGTTATTATTATTGTTTGAATTAATTATATAATAATATCAAGAAAATTCCCTATTTATTCATGAGAATATGATCTTGTATTATTACGAGAGAATTAAGATCATATATAATGAATAAAATAGTCAGTAACATATTAAATTAAGAAATCTTTAATGAATGGTTACTAATACGGTTTGCTAAGCATACGAGATGCAAGTAATCTAGATTCGGATTACTGATATGGATAGACATCTTAGTGAAGGTGTTGTATATAATAGAGATTATATATGACAGGCCCGATGAGAATTTATTATCTTTATAAATGTGTCATTTGATGTAAAGATTTAATTCTTCTCATAATAGATGATCATTTGTAGATTAGTTGAAATCCTGAGTATTCATGAACACTTGTTTATGTTTATTGGATCTTTTGATTCACTCGTTAAGGTCTCTTAGAATAATGAGGCTAATGACTTTTGTTTTGGAGATTCAATATCATGGATGGCTAGGAACATGAATTATAATATTGTAATCCATGCTTTCCTAACGGATTGTATATTGGTTCCCTTAAGGGTTGATTCTGGAACTTAATGGTTATTGAGCTCAAATCTATAATTAGATTATAGATTAATTATTCGCTAGTGAATTAATGGTACTTAAGGATCAAGAGGCAATTAGAAGAGTAAAATGGTAATTTTGACCAGCACTAATTAATGAACCAATAAATGGAGGACATAACTACATATATTGATTATATCAATAGACTACTAGAGAAAAATCTGTAAATATAAGTTTATAAATACCTAGAGTGCAATTCAATATTTATAGTGGAGTAATCATGGAATTAATAAATAAGATTATTAGATTAAAGAGTTTAATTAATAATCTGGTTTATTGGAGCTTCATATTATAGGTCCATGGTCCCCAGATAACATCTTTCCTACACTGTCAAGGGTAAGGATGTCAAAAGAAAGATTTGTTAAGAGAAATGACTAAATTACAAAGGAATTAATTTTCCAGGGCAAGAAAATAATTATTTGATAATTATGGGTAATCGATTAATTGTGAATTAATTAATTATTTAACTATATAGTTTTTATTTTGAAAAACTATAGGTTAAAATTAATATTAATCTTGTTTGGATTAATATAAAGAGAGAAAATAATAAATATCTTATTTATAATATGATATTTATTTGATGTAAAACTAATATTTTAAGATAAAGTTAATTTTGAATTAAATGATATTTATGTTGGAATAAATATCTTGTCTTAAAAATTGATTAAATAAACATATGAGAAAATTAGGACAACCCTAATAGGGCTGGGCGACACACACTATACAGTACAGTGTGCGGCGCCTAGCATTAGGGATTTTATCCCTGGGATTTGAATTTTTGAATTTCAAATAAATTTGTTTAATCAATTATTTAATTATTCTTTTTAAATATGATTTAAATAGATAATTAAATGAAAATATCTAACTCGTTTTAATTTGAATTATATTTTAATTAAATAAATATTATTTAATTAGATTAAATATCTTTATAAATCTGATATACGTGATATTCAGAAAAATAATGGTTAATCAGACTCTCTCTCTAAAGCGATAGTTTTCTCTAAACCTGAAAATTATTCTAAACCTCATCTCTGTCAAAACTCTCTAGATCTCATGTGTTGAGTACATCTAGGGAGTCACATAAATCAACATTTTGAATCCTACATGTCCACACACGCCCTTGTGTGTTTGAGGATTGGTCTAGAATATTAGGGTGTGAGATCTCAGAACACTGGATAGGATGATCGTTGATTTATACAAAAAGACTTAAGGACACTTGATAGGCTACAAGAGGTAATCCCTGATTTATTTGTATGTGATTTAATATTTATATATATATATTATCCTGGCTGGTATTAATATTTATTATAATGGATCCATATATTTCGCTGCGTCCCTTTGATTTAATCACTTAATACTAGCATTTTCCTCTTTGATTCCTACTAAAAATGCTCTAGCAAAACATCCTGTGCTCCAGCAAACCTAAGATTTCAGCACAAAATAAACAAATAAGAGCCTTTTCACTTTTTATTATTTTCTTTGGACAATTTCATACCTAAATTCCTTAATTGCTACATTCAGCTCTAAAATACCAAAAAGGACACAAGAACACAAAAAGGAAAAGAATTAACTAAAAGTAACAAAATATACAAACATCACTCAACCTAATTCTAAAATTATAAGCTCAAAAGTATGAGAAATAACTCTTTATTCAAGAGTTATCACTTGTCCGCTAAAATTTGTAAGTCTTCTTCAACGGATGTAGCAAGGGGACCTGTAGCCTTTGATGTTGTAGTTCGACGCTCAAAAAACCATTTTTGTAAAGTATGCCTCATGAATTCCATAAGAGTAGTAATAGGCCATCCATGTGCATCAGCAATCACATTGTTCCAGCTTTTAGCAATACCTATTGTCATTAAATTATATTGTGTACCTTGAAAGAAAGTGCAGACCCACTTTTCAAAACCAAATTGGTTCTTTAAATATTGAGCAATATCAGGATATTTTAACTTAATTTTCTCAAAATGGCGTAAAAACACACGCTCCATGTACGCTTTTGCTGCAAGGAAGTATTCTTCATGGCAATGATCAGTCTTGAACTTCGCAGTGATATTCATGTTAAAATGATGTATACAAGCTCCGTGATGTGCCTCTAGAAAAACTCTAGATAGTGCACTTGCAATACTAGTATGTCTATCAAAGACAAACACTAGATTATCTACTTCGCCAATTGCTTCCTCCAGACTCACTATAAAGTACAACCATGACTCATTATTCTCTAATTCAACCACTGAGAATGCAATGGTATAAATTTGCTTATTAGCATCTTGTCCCATGGGGCATAACAAAGTGCCTTCATAACTAGTTGTCAAGAAGGTTCCATCTACACATATGATTCGTCGAATAGATGTTTTAAATCCCTTTATAGAAGCATCTAATGCCATGAAACAGTATTTGAAACGACCTTCATTGTCCATCTGCAAATGAGTAACAGTCCCAGGGTTTTTTTTTCTCCATCATGTATAGAAATGATGGAAGTTTCTTAAATGATGCTTCTGGTGTACCTCCAATGTAAGCCAATGCATGCTCTCGACACCTCCAAGCTTTGGCATAGCTCATATGAACTCCATATCTTTTGCAATTGAGCGTGGTTTGTAGTTAACATTATCACCCTCATATTTTCTCTTTATCACATGTCCAATAAGCCATGGAGTTGCTTGACGGTGACCGTTATGTTGCACATCCAACGAGCAAGTAGTGGAGTACTTCCTTCCACTTCCTCAATCAACAGTGGAGTACTCCATATGTTATCTTCACCAACATCTCGTACTGTAACGTCCCGAATTTGATATTAAGGTTGTGTGCCTTGACTACAGTGCTTAGAGGGCCTAATTGGGATTATATGAGCGAGTAATGGATTATATGCGTGAAGATGTGTTATAAATGAATTGTGTGATAATGTGATTATACATTCATGTTTGTGTGTATTAAGTATGCATGTGAGCCCATTTCTGTGAATAGGGCGTGTTTGTAATTTTGGCCCGTTTAGGGCATAAATGTAAATGTGCATGTGTTATGAGTGAGACCCTAGTATTATGGGGATATATTTGAGATGTGTGGTCCGAGACGATCCTAGGGAGCAGATTAGCGTAATAGTCACAACAGGATCAGATACTCGGCTCGGGGTGAACCTAGGGATATTTTGAGAACTTGGCATGTGCCTGGGGTTTACCGGGTAAAGAGTAATTATTTAGTAATTATTTGGATACATCGGGATTAATTGGGAATTTATAGGGCTACTTGAGAAGTAGCGATACATGTGGCAACTAACGATTTTGCCCTTGGGGCCATCAAAGGATAATATTATGCTTAAGGGGCATGTTGGTTTTTTACCAAAGAGGATAGACTCACTAAGTGGGAAGACTTTAGAACCTAAAAGAAACTGGTACAAAACTCTCTCATGTTTCCTTCTCTCTCTCTCCCTCTAAGTTTTCTTTCAAAGCTTAGAAGTGTAGAATTGGAAGCTCTTAACTAGGTGATGATCTAAATTGGACATAAGGTGTGACTGAATATTGGAGGCAGCTAGGAGTACCAATAGCTAAGGGGAAGGGACTTGAATTCTGCTAGGATTCAAATGTATGGATTGGAACTTTCAGTTATTTAAGTGTTATTGGTGAGTTTTGGATTTTGATGCTTAGGAATATTTTTGAAGCTGTGGATTGTTAACTATTGTGTATCTAAGTTACTGGAATGATTTGGGTAGTTTTTTTAGGATAAAAACTGAGTTTGGAATGATTTTTGGGAGTTTGGGAATGTGAAAATGCTGGGAAAAACTAGGTTCGTAGGTCCGAGTTGCGACCTTATTCTTCAGGCGTTGCGGCCCACTTGAACAAAGAGGCCTGGGGGCCTCGAAATTTTTCCCAGGCACCGCGACGGGCCTCAGCTTGCGCCGCGGCCCGTGTTCCCCAAATGACAAAGAGAGTGCTCTCTGACTTGAGCGTGCTGCGGCCCTTATGGGCTGTGCCGCGACTCAAACTGGTAAAGTTGGCCAAATGAAGGTTTTAGGCCTGGGAACCAAAATGTTAAGGCTCGGGAAGGATTCTACTACCTGGTTTAGTAGAATCTGAGGTCTCAGTGGCTAGTATGTTATTCCAAAAGCTTTTAATTGATTTAGATCATGATGGATACTAGGTTTTATCGCTCAAGCTCAGGATTAGGAATCGTGCTCAGGATCGCTTTGGGTTGTCAGCTCGGGACACCAAGTAAGAGAACTGTTTGTGCCTGTAGAGCTATGTGGTGCATAGCATTGTATGTATTGTTTATAGTTATTATGTCATACATGTGATTATGACTGATCGGCAAGAGCCGGAAGCAGCAAGAGTCGGGAGAGGCAAGGGGCCAAGATCAGCATTAAGCATGCTGAATGCAGGCCACTAGGGCGAGACCCTCAAGGGTACTGTACACACCCATTCAGCTGGGACAGCAGACTTGGTGCCTAGTAACGCACCCCGATCGGTGGAGGGCACTACTGTAGTATTGAGTTGTTGTGTTGTTGTACTGCCATATTACTATACTGTCGTGTTACTATACTGTTGTGTTATTGTATTGTCATGTTATTATACTGATGTGTTATGGTACTATTTTGTTATTGTATTGTTGTGTTGATGTGCTATTAGGTTGTTATGCCATTGTGTTATTGAGTTGTTCTACTGTTGTATTGTTGTGCATTCCAATAGGAACTTGTAGTTGTTTGTTGTTCTGATTAAGTATGTATTTGATGAGGTATATTATTGTATGATGTGTTTGAAGTTCTCTTGTTGGGCCTCGGCTCACGAGTGCTCTGTGGTGCAGGTAAGAGCAAGGAAAATGGGTCGAACAACCATGAGTTGGAGGGAATGGAGCGGTGTGTACATGTTTGGCCTACCTGACTGCCATGGCTGGGGTTGTTTTAAGGAATACGTGGTAAATGTTCGCTTTTGTTGATTAGGTCGACTGTACCATATCTTTGGATTGTAAATGTATTTTAAAACAATATTTTGGGATCCCAATGTAATATTTTTATGAATTTTAATGAGGACGAACTCTTTTTATCTAATATTCATTAAATGAATCTTTATTTTGATTTAATCACACTTTTTAACCTAAACCCTCGATTGGCGAGCTAATGGCACATTTATAAATCACATGGTAACGGCTCTAAGGAAGTAGGGCGTTACAACTTGGTATCAGAGCATGCTAAGGTTTATGGTTCCTGGAGATTTACCGAACATGTACGCTCACTGCCAAAGACAAGCTCGACTCAGGGTTGGTTGGTATTAAATGCAATATTTGTTTAACTGTTTATTTGAGTTTCCTTATCTGCTAGAATAGGGAGCATGATAGATATGTTTGTGTTTTTGTGGGAATGAGGTTTGATGAGTGTTGCATGAGTATTTTGGTTTTGTGTCTTGATGTATGTATTATATGGCTATTGTGTTTTTTAGCCTTGCTTTGGTGTAGTGTTGGCTAAGAGTATCAGGGCTGGTAGGCTAGGTTTTCTGTTGCAGATAGATTTGGAAGTTTTGTATCCTAGGCAGTCAACTGGATCAGGAAACATGAATGATGGCAGCTGAGATTGGCGACATGTGTTTTCTGGCATACAAGCATGATTGTAAAGGCAAGAAGAAGAGATTAGGTGATTGAGACAGTGGGTCCATCAGGGAACGCTGCTCTGTGGGAGTTGGCAACAATGGCACAAGTTACGACTTAACCTGAGGGTGGAAACAGATGGGAATTATTATATGGAAGATTCCATAAGTGTTATCCTCCAGCTTCTGAGGTAGATCTGGACCCGCGCAGAATTGAACAGCGAACAGGCATGGTTAGCTCCGTCCTCGGCTATATAGGAGTGAAAGGCAATGATAGAGTGGCATGTGCCACGTACGTGTTGCGAGAGGATGCCCGAACTTGGTGGGAAGTTGTATCCCAGGCCTGAAATATTGTCATGGTGGGTTGGAAGGAAACTCAGACAATGGTTCAATGAGGGGCACTATGGTGACGCAATTTGAGTTGTAAAGAGTGGTGAGTTTATGAACTCGGTTTAGGACAGTGACGGAGTATGTCAGTGAGTTTCATTGATCAGCCAAATTTGCATTTGATTTGGTACCAATAGGTGTGGCTGGAAGGAGTAATTCATTTGAGGACTGAACCCTGGGCTGGCCCAGGGCATTAGGATCGCTCCAGTATATGAGGTTGTTACCTAAGCTCAGGCAATGGTATCCCCATTTGCGGGATCAGGTATGGGCGAAGGCCCAGTAACCAGGAAAGAAAGACCTCTGATAGTTATATTGCTCCTGGTTCTGACAGGAGGGTTCATAGTGTTCAGGGCGGCTGCTAGGATGGCAATGAGGTTTGGAGGAGTTATTTAGTGCATGCTAGGTGAATTCCAATTGAAGGCATGTTTTCAATGATGAATGGTAGGGCACATCAAGAGGAACTGCCCGAAGTCAAAGGCGGGAGGACCAAAGAGTACCGATAGCGCTACCTCAGTTCGAGCGATCGTCTCGATATTGTTATAGCCTGAGGCTAGCTCTTTAGAGGCGACCAGTTGATTTTCTAGTTCTTGTTCCTGATTATAAATTGAACTGATTGAGTTTGGTGCTACATACCTCTTAAGAGAGACATTGATGTGTGACACATGCTATATGGTTGTCACGCCATGGGGCTTGAGATTTTAGCATCTACCTGGGAAAAATTGGTAAGAACTGATTAAGTTGGTTCTATGAGGGTTTCAAGGTAAACTTGAGTATGGATTTGTCTGTCAAATAAAGGACAACCCTGGACTGAAAGGTATGATGGTGACTTCTGAGGTTAAAAGGAAAGGACTTGGTTGTAGTTACGGGATGCCTAGTTGTTGAGGAGGATACCACTGAGGTTATATCAGTTAGACCAAATAAACATTGGATCGGCCGGTAAGGTTTCAGATGGGTTCATGAGGATTTGTTGGGATAATTGTCACATTTAGAAATTGAGCGTGTAATGGGATTAAAGCAGAGATAGAATCGATATCAGGGACAATATGAAGAATGACACTAGCTCAGCAGAAAGAATTAAAGGTTTAGTTGACAAAGTATTAGACTTGAGGGTTGATCGAATGGAACATCTTATCATGGGACATGCCAACACCGTTTGCCAAGAATAAAGGATTCATTTTCCAGTTTCGAGGGTAGGACAATGTTCTTAAGAATTAACCAGTTGAGGATCAACGCAAGAGACGTTTCAAGACTTGCCTCAGGCACTAAGTAGGACGCGATGGATTATCAGTGAGAGCTTTTAAACTGACCAATGCTTCAGCGGCCCAGGTAAATTCGACAAGCAGAGAGTACAGGGATGATGTGGATAAGTCGTATTCAGATTGATCAAGGATGTTTCAGACTACACCCAATTAGAAGCAGAAGACGAATAGCAACTTTATTGATAGTACCAAGGCCAAGGAAGTAGGGTTACAGGTAAGGTTCCAAGAGGGACAAGTTCCAATTTCTCCAGAAGACATTCAAGGTCATGCTATGGGAGGTAATGGGATCATGTATGAGGTAATTAAGATAGAAATCATAAGGAAATTTCTAAAGGAACGCCTTAGGGGTGAAAAGCACAGTGAAACCAGTGGGACACATCGGCTACTACTTGAAGCTTCTTCGAGGACAGCCATACCTTGACTGAAGTAACATGAGAACATAATTTTTTCCTGAATGGATAGTTGCGTACTGGATTTTTAGAAGTTGGAATGAAGATTAATTCATATGTCAAAGTATTAGAGTTTGTGCATAATGGACTGGTACAACAGAACGATGCGAAGGACATCGTCCTTGCTTATTGTATGGCATTATGGTGCAATATGTTATAAGTTAGGGTGCACCCGTGTGTAGATTGGAAACAGAAGTTGTTCATGCTTCATGATGGAAAGAGGAATAAGGACATAGATGCTCGGCATGGGACATAGATGTTCTACATTGGATGATGAGTTGATAGTAATGCCAGTTAGCCACGATTAGAATGAAGTAATGACTAGGGTTGGTTTGGAACCTGTGATTGATAATTGGCGGATATATTCCTATGAATGAACAGTGAAACACAGGAAGAAGATCTTGTAGGAAAGGTTAAGAATCCTACCACTTTGGAATAGATTGGCTAAGATATGCAGATCGGATGAGTGATCTGAAGTAGGGGTGCACATGGGTTGGGTTTTCGGGTGCATCAGGTTCGGGTTTTACAGGTTTCGGGTGGAGAAAAATGGTATCGAAACTGATCCGTAATTTTCAGGTTTTTTTGGGTTTCGCATTGGATTTCAAGTTGGGCTGGCCCTATTGGGTTTTGGGCCGAAAAACCAATTTTGAAAATATACCATTTTTTTACACTTTTTTAATTTTTAAAGTTTGTTTTTACAAATTTTTTTTAATTGATTTTTTTTTTACAAATTGGGTCGGTGTTAAAAATTTTGAAAAAATATAATGTCAATCAAAAGTCCAAAAACACTTAAAATACAAACAAAGTCCAAATTACAAATTACAAACATAAAAAATGTTGAAGTCCCAAAATACAACCATAAACAAAGATAAAGTCCATAAACTAAACTAAAGTACATAACCAGTTAACTACAAACCATAATATAGTCCATAAGTCTACAACCATAAACATAAAGTCCATGAAAATTCAAAATACAAAGAAAGATCATGCCCTTTCCTTCATTCCTTTCAAAATTAAAATAAAAAAAATTATTAAAGAAAAGAAATCAAGGATAATAAATAACAACATACTAAGTAAAGGCATGCACGAATAAATTCTTACAAACAATTCTTTCAATTCGTTGATTGTTGTGCAGTTGATGAGGCTGAATAGTGAAAATTGACAGAGGATGAAGCTGGCACAGCACTTGTAGGATCATTGGTCATCTCTACAAATATTATTAATATAAAATATAAATATTAGATTATAAATCATTCACACACTTAAAATAAATATTTATACGTTATTAGTTGCAAGTTAGACCATAAAAATCCAAATAAAATGTAATAAACTACCTGACTCAAGATACTCTGATGTTTGAAGCGTTTCTTCTTCATCCATATAGTCTCGAACAATGATGGGTTGATGTGATCTGCTCCACCAGTTATTGAGACAAATTAATGCTTCGACCATCCTTGGGCTTAGTGAGCTTCTAAAAGGATCTGAAATTCGACCTCTTATAGAAAATGTTGCCTCAGAAGCAACGGTGGTAACCGGTATAGCTAACACATCACGAGCCATGAGTGATAAGATCTTGTACTTGCACCCACTACTAGCCCGCCATCCCAAAACATTAAAATTCTCACTTGGTCGCTCAAGTTCCTTTTCCAAATATTTATCGACCTCATTTTTTGTCATTCCATCATCCTTCTTCAATCTTCGTGCCACAAACTCATCATGCAAATTACGTGACTTCTTGTTGGCACTAGGTCGACCACTAATAGGCATGACGAATGTGGATGAAACACTAACAATAAACTGAGACTGTAGTTGAGTCATAGATGTCGATGGATGAAGACTTGATGTTGTCTCATTATATTGATCAAACATTGCCCGTATTGTCTTCTCTACCCTTTTCACCATCTCTTTGCACGTCATCTCATCATAAGTAGCACTAAAGCAATGACTGAGATAGTCAAGCTTGTATCTTGGGTCAAGGACCAAGGAAATTACAAGTGCCTCATTGCAATTATCAAGCTTTCCCCAATACTAGTCATACTTTAGTTTCATGCTCATTTCCATTGTCCTCAATAACTCATTCTCATCATCGTCAACTACTAAGTCATACAGCTCCTGTTGCATATTGCAGATCTCAATGAAGTATTTATTAGCAGTAACATAAGTAGACCCACTAAACTTTAATGTTATTTCATATAATTAGATAGCAGTAATAGTAGTAGTAGTTGTAGAATTTTAGTTTTCGTGGATATTGGTTCAAGTCAGGAATTAGTTAGAAACTCGTCGAAATAGTTATGGATTTTATAAGTTTAACCTATGGTTTAGAAATATTAATTTTATCATAAGGTTTGATTAATTACTATAGTCCTAAGAATATTATTTACTATAATCTAAGGTTTTGATAGAATAATTAAGAGTGTGACACTTGTCACATGTATGTTTGCTAAGGATTTAAGTATTTTTGATGAATAGTTTAATTAAAAGAAATATCTAGAAGCTCTAGAACCTTCCATTATCTGTGTTAGAGAATATATATTATTGCTCAATGGAAAAGTGGAAAAACTAAAATACAACTCTATGCAAAAAAATACAATAGACAAGGTAATTGATTAAATAAATATTACAACTCAATTGCTCAAAATACAAGTAAATAGAAATAAGAGAAGGAAGAGAATTATAAGAACTAAAACCCTAAAACAAAAGATACCAATGAATATGTAAATATAAGTAGAAGTAAGGATTACAAACTCAATACACTAATAATACAAGAAGAACAACAGAATGAAAAGAAAACCAATAAAAGGGACAAACTCTCACACAACCAAAGTGTAAAGTAGTGGGGATCACCAACTTGAACAAGATTCAAAACCTTTGTCCAAAAGCTTATTTCCCCCTATTCTCTAAGCACTAAGGGATCTCTCAAGTAAATAGCTCTCTAGAATTATCAAGCCTCAATGGTGTATTTTCCAGCCAAATGCTTTGCGGATGGAAAATGGTGTGTCTTACAAGTGAGCATTAGACTCCTATTTATAGAGTTTGAGATACCCCTTTGAATTTCAAATTCCACCAACCCCCATGGTTGTTACCAATGTTTAATTAGATGTTTATGAAATTAAAATGGAGATTTGGGAGTTATTTGGGATATTAGAACCGTTCAATTTGGAAAAAAACTGAAAAACCAAATAGGTTGTCAGCCTCACTGGCCGTGGCCACTAACTTTTGTCCCCCAAGCCCGGCCACAGGCCATTTTCAGCACAAAAAAGTCATTTTTCCAAAATGTTCCAAAACATCTCAAATCCTTTCCCACATGATTTTGTAACCTCCAAACACCTATTGGGAGTTAAAAACATGTTTCCAACAACCATATTTCATCATGGCTTTGTGAAATCTAATCTCAAATGTGTAACATATAATATACACATTATTGGGTAATATTTGGGAGTTACAAATTTGTAACTGATTTTGTAACTCCAAAATATGTCACATTTGGGCACACACACGTGTCTAATTTTTGTGACTCTCAATAATATGTTACAAGGTGTGACAAATCACATTTTGTCACATTATTTAATCTAACATTATATTATATGAAATAATACAACATTCACCCACTAGATTAAATAATCACTTTTTGTAACACTTATTTAATCAATCAAACATTATATTAAAATATAATACTCCCCCACTTGATTAAATAATCATTCTCTATAGAAACATTTGCATTGGTGCATAAAGTAAAATGTCTTTCGACTTGAATTTTACCTTAGTGTAATTATCGCAATGTTTGTTGAAATTTCGGTTGCCAAAGCATTGAACCACTATCCCTTGATAACAAACCGGTGATAACACACACACCTTTGTTGTGTTCACTTGAGACCTCAATGTCTCGCTTTTGCACCGTTAATGGCCATGTGCACATTCCATTCATAGACTTTTCTTGAGAATGACTCCCAATTCTCATGAGGAACGGCACCACCCCTAGGTCTATATAGGTAGAACTCTTACAGTATTGTGTTACCCTAAAATACCTGTCTTTTTAAGACTGAGTTCTATTAAAAAAACCTTTCAGTTTTAACCCTCATTTTGGTAACACACTAGTACTCATATCTCAGATGGGACAAAATTTGAGTACTACTACTATTCACATGATTGACTTGTTATTACTTATTGAACCTAATACTAGTTTGGTTACTAGTATTAAGATAGGTTACCATCAACCGTGAATCTCTTGAGAGAGTCTAAGTCCCATCCCTTGAGATGTAGAAATGATTCCATTTGAATCATTTTCTCATGTATGCATACTTAGACACTCTCATGATTTTCTTCAAACTTTGTTACTAGCTATAGTTTGATTAAAATAGTTACCTCTCTAAAATAGTGATTTTGACCATAGTCAACACCCCCACTATTTTATACTTCAATATCCAAGATAAACATTTTCCTTGAATATTAATTCTAGAAACCTCTTTGTTTCTAAAATTCTCCTTTATGTTTTAAATTGATTCCTTCTTGAATCAAAATATTACAAACAATAACTTTAGACACCAAACATGTCTAGATTTGCCCATTCTATACACATATATAGCCAATGTGACTTAGAATGTGAAATTCCAAATCACCTATTTGATATGATGACCAAATTAATCAATAATTGTCAACAAAATAAATTGATTAATTTGGAGCATCACCCCCACATTTCTCCCATAGCGATAATAAAATATCATTTTTAAAATATAAATCTCTTCATTTCTATTAAGTCATTTATCCTCCAAGATAAATCTAGACCTATGATTCTCAAAGTTCATCATGAGTCATCTATGCCACATGATAAACTCTCAAGATAAAACCTCAATGTTTATCTTGATTTATTTACTTGCTAAAGCAAGGCACACTCCTTTCAAAGAAACTTTTACTTAGTTTCTTTCTTTTATGTATTTCACAAAATAAAATGTGAACACAAATGTAATGTGAGAATTTTTCAAACAAATAATCACAAATTTTCATTTTTAGTTGTCTAAATAATCTCAAAATCACTTAAACAACTTTTGTGTATTTCTTAAGAGTCTCTTTGAGATTCTTTTGAAAACATCAATTTGACATCCATTGATTTTCTCATCAAAATCAAAATGAAAATGTCAATTTTTAAAACACTTTAAATCAAAGAAAATAAACCCTCATTGTTTTATTTAAACACTTTGATTTCTTTTGTTTTTGTTTAAAATTATCTCCTTATTGAGATTAATTTAAACATATCACAATCTTTAACCAAAATGAATAATATTCTCTTTTATTCACCATTGGTGTAAAGATTCAAAATTGCTTCTCCAATTTTGAAAATGTCTCCTCATTGAATATTTAAGAATTATTGTCACTAAATAATTCTCAAATATATTTCATTTGACCACACTCTAGACTATAAGTCTATTGAGTCAATATGTCATCCTACAATTTTTTAATCCACTTTGATCCATTTTTCTTGCAATGGCAAGACACAACCATTAAAAGATGTAACCCCCTTAGGTTCATCTTTTCTTATCTCATAAAATGAGATGATCATCTTTTAAATGAGAAAATTTAAATTCTCAAATATATTTCATTTATTCACAAATTACATACTAACAATAATATAGGATAAAACCTATTAACATCTCGCAAATGTTTGCATGATTATAATTTAATATAATTTCACATAGTTGTCAACATACATGACTAATATCATACCAATATGGCTCTTTATTAATATGAAAACATGAATTACAAATATCATACACATATGATTTCACATTTCTATTGATTCATAAAATCAATATATATATACATGTCATATAAAGCTCATATATTTGTCATTCTAATAATTTCCCATCAACACAAAATAAGACAATTCTATGATATGCTAGCATATTACCCAATAATCTACTAGATTATTTACACATTGATCACATATAACAAAAACTCAAGATATTAAATTATCTTCTAATCTAACCACTAAAAAACAAAGGAGATTAGAAAATAATGAATCTCATTTATAAACTTTTCTTCTTCTCATTTCTATCACTATATGAAAACCATTAGATCTTCTAAGAAAATCAAAGAAGAACATTACCTTATCTTGCCATCTTTTCAAAGTTGGATCCTCACAAGATCTCTATGGTTTCTCCTTCCATTGAAAATGAAATTAAGCTTTTGATTGTTAGAGAATATATATTATTGCTCAATGGAAAAGTGGAAAAACCAAAATACAATTTTATGCAAAAAATACAATAGACAAGGTAATTGATTAAATAAATATTACAACTCAATTGCTCAAAATACAAGTAAATAGAAATAAGAGAAGGAAGAGAATTATAAGAACTAAAACCCTAAAACAAAAGATACCAATGAATATGTAAATAGAAATAGAAGTAGAGGATTACAAACTCAATACACTAATAATACAAGAAGAACAACAGAATGAAAAGAAAACTAATAAAAGGGACAAACTCTCACACAACCTAAGTGTAGAGTAGTGGGGATCACCAACTTGAACAAGGTTCAAAACCTTTGTCCAAAAGCTTATTTCCCCCTATTCTCTAAGCACTAAGGGATCTCTCTAGGTAATAGCTCTTTGGAATTATCAAGCCTCAATGGTGTATTTTCCAGCCAAATGTTTTGTGGATGGAAAATGGTGTGTCTTACAAGTGAGAATTAGACTCCTATTTATAGAGTTTGAGATACCCCTTTGAATTTCAAATTCCACCAACCCCATGGATGTTACCAATGTTTAATTGGATGTTCATGGAATTAAAATGGAGATTTGGGAGTTATTTGGGATGTTAGAACCGTTAAATTTGGAAAAAACTGAAAAACCAAATAGGCTATCAAACTCACTGGCCGCGGCCACTGACTTCTGTCCCCAAGGCCTCGGCCACGGGCCATTTTCAGCACAAAAAAATCATTTTTCCAAAACGTTCCCATAACGTCCCAAATCCTTTCCCACATGATTTTGTAACCTCCAAACACCTATTAGGAGTTAAAAATATGTCTCCAACAACCATATTTCATCATGGCTTTGTGAAATCCAATCTCAAATGTGTAACATATAATATACACATTATTGGATAATATTTGGGAGTTACAAATTTGTAACTCCAAAATATGTCACATTTGGGCACACACATGTGTCTAATTTTTGTGACTCTCAATAATATGTTACAAGGTGTGACAAATCACATTTTGTCACATTATTTAATCTAACATTATATTATATGAAATAATATAACAATCTGTTAGGATCACGTTTTACTCAGTCAAAGTAGTTTTTAATCAATTTCAAATTATCTTTAAATGTGCAAAACTGTATTTGAAAAATCACCGTATGCCGATATATCGCAGGAATAAGGGCCGATATATCGCCTATGATTGATACGGAAAACACGTCAACTTCACACAAACGAAACCACGAACCCTCGGTATCATGGTAGGGGCGATATATCGCCTACCCTAGGCGATATATCAGCTTCGGTGGCTAATTTTTGAATTTTCGTAGAATTCTAAACTAGAAGCAACCCTCAACAACCTTGACTCGTTCCTGAACATTTTTGACCGAGTTTTAGGCATCTGTTGAATAGATAATTCAAATTTATTCATCTTTAATTATTTATTTATTCATTGAAATGGGAGTTAGTTTCACTCCTTGAACTCTATAAATAGGACCTAGTACTCAGCCATTCTTTTCATCATTGAAGCACAGTTCAGAGCCTCCAAGCTGCTAAGATTATTCTAGAGAGAAACACTAGGGTTTTGGGGTTAAAGCTGTAATGCCCTGGATAGCCAAGACCGTTACACTATGTGTTTATAAAGGTGCAAGACTCGCTAGTCAAGTCATTTAACTCAAAACGTGTTACTGAAACTATAGTTGAACTAGGGTTAAAAGATTTTGGTCTCAAAAGCTGCATTTCTTATAAATAATCATTTTCTTTTTACATGGGATCCTAAGAGTAATAAGTTAAAGACGGTTTACAAAAGATTCAAGATTTAAATACAGGGATTAGTCACTGTAAGGAAAAACAGACAGTTAAGCATTTCTCGTCCTGTTCCACTCCTCGGCCGTGGCGGCCGAACAGCTGACTATGTACATTCAGCCCCGCAGCTCTCCATCTCAGGGTGGGTCCAACTTTCCTTTACCTTTACCTGCACCACGTAGCACCCGTGAGCCAAGGCCTAGCAAGAAAACACAATAACAGAGCATAATCATTCAACAGACATTCAGATAACTCATACCGAATAAGCATGTACTCAACAGTCTAAGCAATCATGTTAATCAAATATTCAGCATACCTATCATTCCATATCAATAATCAATTCACATATGATAACTAGGGTTAACACCCTTAGCCCGCACCCTCTATTTATCCCACTGACTCCAGCCCACTTAAACCGAGCTTAGTGAATATTAAGTTGTCCTCAGCTACTAGTGGCCGAGCCGCGCCCTGTGCGCAAGTATTATTCACGGCACCCTTAGGTCGTTTATCACATGTCCTATGGCATAATACCATCTATGAAATCATATAGATATAGGGAGCTCTTAGTCCCATCACAAACACATAACCGGGTGCAATTTTCTTACCTTTAGATTCGCTAGCTTTGTTCAATTTGATCCTCAAGCACGATCCCTCTTGAGCCCTAGCGTACACCTAGTCATAGCCATAGATCAGAGTCATCACCAAACCTCAAGTCCAAAACCTAGCCTCGGGACCAATCCCGAGCCCTCGGGAAGTCCTAATTCCACCAAACGGGGTGGTGGAATCAAACCCCGAACCCCCGGGCAAAAACCCTTGAAAATAACCCAAAAACCCCTTTCTGGAAACAAGGTAGCGCTACAAACAAAGCCTAAAGCACCCTAGACCACATAGCCTAGCGCTACAACGCCCAATGACTAGCGCTACAGCGCTAGTCACAGCACAGCAAACCCTACATTTTCCTCCTTCAATTTTCCCCAAGCCAAACCTTACCAAAACTCTTCTGAACTTCAACCAAACATAAAAACAAGCCTACCAACATCTCCAACTCACCCCACACATCCCAACCACACATAACTCAATCACATGCACCCCTAATCAAAGAATTCACCATAGCTGAACCTAAAGCTCGGAAACCAAATAAGAACAACATTTGAAACCACATAACTTAAGCCAAAGTTTCTTACCTTTAATCGATGAGCTCAACCTAGGTTATCCTCCTCACTAGCTTGGCCTTCACCTCCTCAAAGCTTCAGCCTCAACTCCCTAAAATTCCCCACCAAAACTCAGCTCAAAATCCACAACAATACCAAGAACTAGAAACTGAAAACTACCTTGAACCTTACCTCAAAAGATGAGTATCCCCTATCAATTCCTCAAGCCAACCCAGGGACCCTAGCCTCAAGCTCCTGCCTAGACTTTTCCTGAGTTTTTGCTCCAAGAAACCTCAAGAAATGGAGAAGAGACCTCCAACCGAATGAGAGAGAAAAAGACTTCCAATTCCCCTTTTTTTCCTTTCCTTTTCTTTCTTTTCCTTCAGACTTCTAAGACCTTCTACATATTCCACTAAAGCATAAAGCCGGATAACACTTATCCTTTATAAGCCAAATGACCACAATACCCTCCCATTATCTCTAAGCCTTTAAATCAACCTAGGGGCATTTTGGTCATTACACCCAATTCCCGCTAATTCCTCGAGTGTCTCTATAATTTACCGCTTACTTCCCGACACCTAACAAATGACCAATTATATTCTCCAATATCAAAATAGACTCCAATATATTCTCTAAATTCCCATAAATACCCCCAGGCTCGCCCCAAGCCGGGTATAAATCCCCGCCGTGACTTTTTCGCTAAACCGCTCCCTAAGATCGCCTCGAATCACAGATTACAAATATATCCACAAAATAATGTGGTCTCAACAATTTATCACATATATATACAGGTATGTCCTCAACGGGCCAAAATTACGATTATGCCCTTCTAACCTAATCAGGGCCTACATGCATACTAATACACATAGTCATGCATCTTAGATATTCAAATAATCATATAACATGCTTTTAATCATTAAATCACATATAATCCAGTTATGCCCTCCCGGCACACTAATCAAGGCCCTTAAGCCTTATTAGCAAATTTAGGTCGTTACAACTATCCCCTCCTAATGAGAATTTCGTCCTCGAAATTTACTTGAATAACTCAGGATACTGATCCCACATCGATGTCTCAGGCTCCCAGGTCACCTCCTCGACCCTACTATTCCTCCACAATACTTTAACAAGAGGAATCGTCTATTTCCGTAATACTTTATCTTTTCGATCCAAGATCTGAACCGGTTGCTCTTCATAAGCCAAATCTTTCTGCAACTCCAAGTCTTCATACCTCAACACATGAGTCGCATCTGAGACGTACTTTCGGAGCATGGAAACGTGGAATACGTCATGGACTCCTGACAATGATGGTGGCAAGGCTAGCCTGTAAGCCACCTGACCGATCCTTTCCAGAATCTCTAAAGGTCCAATGAACCTAGGGCTTAGCTTGCCCTTCTTTCCAAACCTCCTCACCCCTCGCAATGGTGAAACTCGGAGAAACACGTGGTCCCCAATCTGGAACTCCACATCCCTGCGCTTGGGATCAGCGTAGCTTTTCTGTCTGCTCTATGAGGCGAGCATCCTAGCTCGGATCTTCTCTATAGCTTCACTTGTCCTCTAAACCATATCTGGCCCCAAATACTTTCTCTCACCCATCTCTTCCCAATGAATAGTTGATCTACATTTCCTCCCATATAACATTTCTTAGGGAGCCACTCCAATCGTTGATTGGTAACTATTGTTATACGAGAATTCAATCAACGGGAGATACTTACTTCATGACCCTTCAAAGTCGATCACACATGCTCTGAGCATATCCTTTAACACCTGAATCGTCCTCTCGGACTATCCATCAGTCTGAGGATGAAAGGCTATACTGAACTTCAACTAAGTCCCCATAGCCTTCTACAAACCACCCCAAAACTTGGAAGTAAAGATGGGATCCCGGTCTGACACTATAGACTTAGGAACCCCATGGAGACGTACGATCTCTCTCACATACAACTCAGCATACTGATCAACAGTATATGTTGACCTCACTGGAAGAAAATGGGCTAACTTGGTGTATTTGTCCACTATCTCCCACACTGAGTCATGAAGCCCTAGTGTTCTGGGTAAACCTCCCACAAAATCCATCGTAATATCATCCCATTTCCACTCGGGAATACCCAAAGGCTGAAGCAACCTTGCTGGTCGATGATGCTCAGCTTTCACCTGCTGACAGGTTAAACATCTGGCTACGTACTCCACCACATCCTTCTTCATCCCAGGCCACCAATATAACGTCCGTAGATCCTAGTACATCTTCGTGGTACCCGGATGAAGTGAGTATGGCGTCGTATGAGACTCATCCAATATCTCCCGCCTGATTCCCTCATCATTCATAACACAAATCCGCCCCTGATACCGAAGTAAACCAACCTCAGAAATAGAATAGTCTTTAGCTACTCCCGCTAAGACATTCTCTCTAACCTCCTGTAACTGAGCATCTACCAATTGTCCTTCTCTAATCCGCTATAGCAGGGTCGACTGTAGAGTAATATTGGCCAACCGGCCTACCATCAATTCTATCCCCGCTCTGACCATCTCATCAGCTAACTCTCTCGAGATCTGGGTGGAACTGTATAACTGACCTGGGCCTCTCCGGCTTAATGCATCAGCCACTACGTTGGCTTTCCCCGGATGGTAAAGAATATCACAATCATAATCTTTCACCAACTCTATCCAATGCCTCTGTCTCATGTTCAAGTCCTTCTGTGTAAAGAAATACTTCAGACTCTTATGGTTAATGTATACCTCGCACTTCTCCCCATACAAGTAATGTCGCCAAATCTTCAGTGCGAAGACCACCGCTGCTAGCTCCAAATCATGGGTAGGACACCATTGTTCATACTCCTTCAGCTGTCATGATGCATAAGCTATGACCTTCTCATTCTGCATCAACACACAGCCTAGACCCAACCTCGATGCATCGCAGTAAACAACAAACTTCCCTTCCCCCGAGGGAAGACTTAACACAGGCGCAGAAATAAGTCATCGCTTGTAACGCCCTAACTCCAGGGACCGTTATGGTGTGCCTTGTAAACAGTGCTAAACTCGCTTATCGAGTCATTTGGCCAAAATCGTGTAACTAAGTATGATTAGCGGTTTAGGGATTAAAAATTTTGGTTAAGATATAGCGTTTCATTGGAATGTTTAATATGTACATTGGGATCCCAAAATATAATTTCAGAGTCTACTACAAGAAAATATTTACAACAGGCCGATCTAAGCGGCAAAACAAGGTTAAACCCTAGTTCCTCTTCAAACCTCGGCCGTGGTGGTCGAGCAGCTGCATATGTACACATCATCACCTAAGCTCTCCAACTCAAGGATGGTCCAGCTTTCTTTTGCCTTTACCTGCACCACATAGCACCCGTGAGCCAAAGCCCAGCAAGAAAACTTAATATGCTCATGAACAGTAATAACATGTCATCAAATCATAAGGCACATGCCTAGCAGATATAGCCCTAATCAAGCAGACAAACAAATTCACGTAACAATGGGTATCCAGGATAAAGAATCCTGCCCTCCTGAGTGGATGACTATCAAGTCAGTCTCAATCAAATAGGTGATTCAACTCTGGTGGTTCCGGTAACCATATCGGGCTGATAGCCCTGAATAAAAGATAGATGACTAATAAGTCCATCTCGGTCAGATGACTGATAAGTCTATCTCGGTCAGATGACTGATAAGTCCATCTCGGTCAGATGACTGATAAGTCCATCTCAATTAGATGACTAATAAGTCCATCTCAGAGGTCCCATACCCTCCTAGCCATGTGATAAGTAGTCACCTAGGCCTTAGGCCCTGGCTCTAGTAACTAGTCTTAGACTAGGCAAGCGCTTATAATTTTCATCGACATTCAGGTCAGTCCAGCATTAATAACCCATATGAGTCATTCAACGCTGATATCAATTAGATCTAATCTTCATTTGGCTCGGCGTTCATGACGCTATGCCATTTCTGACTCTTAGGTCAGTAAAACATGACCAGTGTTCAACCCATTGTGAACTTGACTAGTAAATCACACCTTCACAGATGGATCTGACACCATTGCTGATTCTGACTAATAAGTCAGTGCCATACACAAGTAAGCCATGCCACCAAACATATATCATATGTCAAATATCCAAATAGGGGGCATTCAGCATGCTTACTCAATAATACTAGCACAATTAGGATCATGCATAAACACAGAGGCTCAAGCTCTGAACAATATCATACTCAATATACAAAGCATGTCCTAATCACATGTTTCTCGTGCATTACATTTAAGCATCCAACATGCATCAAAAATAGCCATGCATGTCACATATACACAGGGTGCAGTTTTCTTACCTCAGGTTCGAGCAAGAACTAGTAAAAGAATGACCCTTGAGAACAATCAATCCTTTGATCCTTTAACGGTCACCTAGTCATAACCAAAATATAGGATTCATCAATTAAAATGAAAACAAAGGTTCCCAAACCAAAACCTAGCCTCCGAGACATCGAGTCCTACTAAACCGGGTAGAAGGATCGATCCTGAGGCCTAAGGCTTGAATCCCCAAGACAAAACTCATTTCTGGAAAAAAATGCCTCTATGGGTCGTGGCCCTCCCTAGCCGCGTCGCAGCTCGCACCTCAGACAGAGGCAGCACTTCCTTAGCAACCAGCGTGGGTCACGGCTCACCATAGCCATGCCGCGGCTCTTTACTGCAAAACAGCAAGAACCAGCTTTCCTCCCCTGCCTTTTTCCTTGGAACTAACCCTTCAAACCAATCCCAAACTTCACCCTAACATCCAATTCAACCCCTAAACCTCATACATATCACAACATCTTCAAAAGCCAATCAACCTTACTCAAAAACTCCCATTAATTCCCAACTAACACATCAAAATCTATAGGCTGAAAACCAAAGAAAAACAGGGTATAACAAGACTTTTCAAGGCTGAATTCCTTACCTCAAGCTTGATTTTAAATCCCCTTCAATGGCTGAATCAAGTTCCTAAGCTCAAACCTTGATTTCCTAGCTTAATACCTCAAATTGGCTTCAAAAATTCCAAAGGAAGAAAGAGGAGAAAGGATGTACGGGTGAGGGAGAGAAAGAAGGATGATGATGCTCTGTTTTTACACTTCCACAGCCTTCTAAACTCAAAGGGATGATATATATCTTAGGGGTGAAAAGACCATTTTGCCCCTAGGTCCAATAAAGGTTTCTAAAGACTCCCAAGGGTAAAATCGTCATTTCCCGCCTATCTCGTTAATTATAATTAACACCCTCCAATTCCCATTATTCTCAAATACCAATAATTCACATCATGTTACCCTTTAATTCCCGGCAACGCTCTAATCACCAAATTACCCCGAGACTCACTCCGAGCCCCGAACTTAATCCTGTTATGACTTGACCGAAAACTTGCATTCCATGATCCTCTCATGCCGAATGGCTCGAACCGATCCACATATAATGTGGTATTATTTATAATTCGCCCATATGCACGAAAATACACAATCACGCCCTCAACGGGCCAAATTACCAAAATGCCCTTATAATTAAAAAATGAACCCATATGCATGCATTTACCATCATATAATAATATAATTCACATAAACATGCATATAATCATTAAATATCATAATAAATCAATTATGGCCCTCCCGGCCTCCTAATCAAGGTCATAAACCTTATTAGGAAATTTGGAGCATTACATCACTTCAACTCTTGGAAACTGTCCTCACACTTGTCTGACCAGATAAACTTCAAATTCTTCCGTGTCAATTCTGTCATTGGTGTCACTATCTTCGAGAAGCCCTCCACAAACCGTCTGTAGTAACCCACTAGCCCAAGAAAACTCCGCACTTCCGAGGCGTTCCTTGGCCTCGGCCAACCCCTAACTGCCTCTACCTTAGATGGATCCACTTTAATCCCATCTACACCCATGATATGTCCAAGGAATGTCACTTCTGATAACCAAAATTCACATTTCTTAAACTTGGCATACAACTGATGCTCCCTCAACCTCTGAAGAACCTGTCGAAGATGGATCTCATGCTCTGCCTCTGAACTGGAGTACACTAAGATGCCGTCGATGAAGACAATAACGAACTGATCCAGAAAGTCCTTGAATACTATGTTCATTAAATCCATGAAGGCTGCTGGGGCATTGGTCAAACCAAACAACATGACCAGAAAATCATAGTGCCCGTACCTCATTCAGAAGGTCGTCTTCGGTATGTCCTCGTCCTTGATCCTCAGCTGGTGATAACCAGATCGAAGATCAATCTTTGAGAACACCGTCTTACCCTACAACTGATCGAACAAGTCATCAATCCTTGGTAGGGGGTACTTATTCTTGATAGTCAACTTGTTCAATTCCCTGTAGTTTATGCACATTCTCAAGGTCCCGTCCTTCTTCTTCACAAATAAAACTGGAGCACCCCATGGCGAGTAACTAGGCCTGATGAACCCCAAATCCAGAAGCTCCTGCATCTGTATCTTCAATTCTTTCAGTTCTTTCGGTGCCATCCTATATGGTGCCCTCGATACTGGCTCGGTCCCCAGCGCCAACTCAATGACAAACTGAATCTCTCTACGCAGCGGCAACCCTGGAAAGTCCTCAGGAAATACATCCAAGAACTCGCAAACCAATCTGGTCTCTTCCTGTCCTGCTGGTGAAACCCTGGTGGTATCTACCTGTAGCACCCCAATTTGCTAATAGGATGTAGGACCTTGATTAGCGTGCCTGGAGGGCAATAAATGAGTTAACATGTTTATATTTATGAATTTAAATGAATATGTGATTAGAATGCATGTTTAGGTGGTATAAATATGCATGTGGGCCCCGTTTGCATGATAGGGGTAAATTGGTAATTTTAGCCCATTGAGGGCATAAATGCGATAGTTGTGTTGTGTGAAATGTACCACGTGAGTGTGGTGATATCAGTGTGATGCACGTGCCGAGACGGTCCTAAGGAGCTAGTTAGTTTAAAAGTCACAACGGGACTAAATACCCGGCTCGGGAGGAGCCTAGGGGTATTTTGGGGATTTTGTAGTTGGATTTTTGTGAGATAATGGTAATTGGTAATTTGGTAACTTGTGTAACCGTTAGTAACCGCTGAGAGTAACAAGTTTGATTAAAAGAAATGGTAGAATTGTAAGGAAATAGGAATGAAAAAAAGGGCCTTGAGGTTTAGTTGGAATGGGAAATAGATGGAAGGGTAAAGTGGTCATTAGGCAGGGATTTAGATTATCTCAGCTGAAGGAAAAAGGGGATACGTATTACATTTGGATATACTTTGGTTTATGCTAAATTTGGAAGAAAGAACTAGAAAAAAAGGGGAAAGGAAGAAGGACGCAGAATTTGAGCCCTAGGAGGAGAATTGAGAGGTTTGAAGTAATCAAGATCAAGCTTAGGCCAAAATTGTTCTGAGGTAAGAACTTCTCTTGTTTTACTGAGTTTTAAGCTTGAATTTAGAAGGTAAGAATGGAAATTTAAGGATGGTTATGGCTGGTTTTGTGAGAATTCAGCTTGTGGAATTATAAGGTGTTATCCAGATTTCCGGATAGCGTTTAGATGGATAGCCTCGGGGAAGCAGAATTATCAAAGTCTTTCACGAAAGGTGACCAGAGCTCACGGATGGACAGAAAGGCTTCGCCTCTCCCGTTTAGTGTCAAGCTTACTCTTTCAAGCAACCGAAGGTCACGGAAGCTCGTCAATTCTCCCGGACTCCCGAAGGGATATCCTTCGGGGAAGGTTCTTCCAGAAGAAGCTCTTCAAGCTACCTTCGCGGATACAGTCCCGTGCCTCGCACGAAAGAAGACCAAGCGGCCGAGTCATGGAGGAGGCATAGTTGGAATGATCTCCACCTGACACAGGATCCCGCCTGACAGGTCGAGGCCGCACACATCCCAGCACGCCTAAAAGTACCACTTCGCCTACTGTTCCGCTAACAGCCTGGAAAAGACAACTGCCTTTGTGCATTCCCCATACTTTCATGTAAATATACCCACATAGAGCCTGGTAGCCAGGCGACTACGGTAATTGTATCCCCTATTTATGGCTGGTGTAATTAAGGCTCAGGGGGGCAGAGTGAAACCCTAATCCAAAACCCTAGCTATAAAGACCCCCTCATTTTACGATAGAGAGGACGGCCAACAAATTACATAGCAAGAACTTTGCTGAAATCTCTCTAGCTTCATCTTCTTCAAGAGAACCCGAGAGAAACATTGTGAGTTTGTGAGGGTCTTATACACTAGCCATTTCACTGTAATTCACTACAAGTATAATAACATCGACTCGTGGACTAGGGCTCGTTAACGCCTGAACCACGTAAAATACCTGTTTGTTTATTTATATTTCTTCACTTCTACAGTTCTTATCTTTTTATTATTTTGTTAGTATTCATTTCCGAAAATCTCGGTAAACATTTTGGTGCTTTCATTGAGAGCTGTAGGGAGTTGTTAGTCGGCTCTTTTTCTGTGTACGTTTTTTGTATTCGCTCCGTACTGAAAAGATGGTGACTACGAGAAAATCCGCGGTTGACAAAAATGCTAGGGTCAACCCCGATACTATAATGGAAGATGCGGTACAAAACGAACCCTCGGACTACCAAGGTGAAGATCCGACGTCCCGCCAACATCGGGTCAGTACTGAAGATACGACATACTTAGAAAGCAAAGAAGAGTATGTCCGAGACGGTTACTACAAAGACGGCTACTACTACGAGAAGGATCCAGAACTGGTTCAAGTAGCCGAGGAACTGGTGGCCACTAAGGCCAAGCTTGCTGAGCAGGAGCGCGTCTCTGAAAAAATGCAGCGCATGATGGAGCGCCTCCGAGGCAAGCTTGGAGATCTAGGCGACTCGGACGAGGACGCCTCTGTTTTAGGTGGTGCTGATGCCACCATGCCGGATCCAGCCGTTGCTGGACCATCCAAAGCCGCCCCTAACAAGGGCAAAGAAAAAGTTGGGGAGCCTGTGCGCACTAACGCCCCTGCACCTCCTAAAGGCGCGAATCACCAGGCCAACTGCCCCCCCCCCCCCGCGCGCAGAAGGTCTCTGGCGCTCCTAAGCCCAGACGTCCTTCAGCCCCAAGGGGGCACTCTGTGCCTGAAGGGCCCGGTGCTAAGGCACCGAGGCCTAAGGGAAGGAACAACCGCCCCAGTGATTCCGTCAACCAGGACAGTCGAGCTGCGGACACGCACTCCGAGGATAGCTGGTCCACGGTGGACCTAAGAAGAAGGTTGGAGGCCAAGTATGAAAAGGCCAAAGGAGAAAAGGCCCGGCCTCGCGGAGATGACCTGCGAAATCATCTCAACGACAAGATCCGGGGACGTGACCTCCTGGAGAGTGATACAAAGAGGCTCGAGGAACAGATAGCTGCCTTGACCAAGCTGGTCCGGAAGCAAAGTGGGGCCCTGTCAGACTCTGAGGAGGAAGACCCAGAACCATGTATTCGGAGAATCGCGGAAACTCCCCTCCCGAAGAACTTCAAAATGCCTCATATAGAATTATATGAGGGGAGGACAGACCCGCGCACCCATCTAGCTAAATACAACAAGATGATGCAAGTGGCGCGCGTCAGTGAGGATGCCAAATGCATGTGCTTCTCACTCACCCTTACCAAGTCCGCGGAGGACTGGTGGAAAAGATTAGCTCCCGGATCCATCCACAGTTGGAAGGAGCTACAGTCCGCGTTCAGGAGGCAGTTCATTGCTGCCCGGGACCACGACATGGAGGTTGGTTCCTTAACCAACATCAAGCAACTACCCAATGAGAGCCTCAAAGCTTTCATTCAAAGAATGATGGAAGCTGCTGCTAAGACCAAGGTCAGCGATGATATGAAGCTGATCACCCTTCAATCGGGGCTTACCGTCGGTTCCCTGCTATGGGGGGAAATGCAAAGGAGACGGGCAGAAACTCTGTCCGAATTCATGTCGAAAGCTCAAGGAATCATCAACCTTGAAGATGCCTACCAACAGGCCTTTGGAGTTCCCCCAGCTCCGACTCCCTCCGTGACTGCGCCGAGCTTTGCTTCGCAAGCTCCCGCACCAGCCCTCACGTTTCCAGGAGCCCAGTTCACTCCAAGCGTGTATGGGCCTTCCGCGTCTGCTCAGACGCCGAGTCAAACCCATTTTTCTGGGTACGGAGCTGTACAAACTAGATGTAGTATCGCTCCCGGCCGGTCGCAACCGCAAGCGGAAGGCCCAGAACAAAATCTGAGCCAATCGCGGAATAAACGAGGAGGAAGAAACTCCAACAGGGGGGACCATTCAAAGAAACCCCGGAAGGACTATGAGCCCAAGTTCACGAAGTACACCAGTTTGATAGACTCACGAGAGAATGTCTATCGAGCGACCTGTAATATGGTCAACTACAGGAAGCCCCCGAAAGTGTCTCACGGAGGAAGGCGTCCGCGAGACTCCAATAAAAGGTGTGAGTTCCACGGAGACGTGGGGCACACCACAAACGAGTGCCTTCAACTGAAGGATGAGATCGAGTCCCTAGCAAGAGCGGGACACCTCGGTCAATGGGTGAGGATACCCATAATCTATCCCGGACAGGGAGTAGTTCACGGAGCTGCGTTCTCTCCGGGACAGAGGGGGACCGCTAGCGCTCCTGGAGCCAGTCACCCCCAAGCTCCTGGATCCCAGTTCCTAGCGCTTCCTGCTCTGACCTCTCCGGCACCCATTGCCATGTTGGCTCCCGGACCCGGAAATCCATATCCGCCTGGCCTTGCTCCGCCATCTGTTGACGGACACGTAGCCACCATTTTCGGAGGACCACACCTTGCCGGAAGCACCCGCAACTCCCAGAAAAGGTACTTGAGGGAGTTAGAACACACCGGGGAGATGTGCGCCTTGGTTCAGTCACCTGCTCAGCGTCCCCGAATGATGGATCTTCCCATCACCTTCACGGAAGATGACGCTCGACATGTGCACTTCCCCCACAACGATCCCCTCGTCGTGGAAGCCCAGGTTGCCAATAAGAAGGTGTCACGGATCCTCGTCGATAATGGAAGCTCCGTAAACATCCTCTTCAAAGCTGCCTTCCACGCGATCGGATTAACCGAGACTGATCTGACCCCATGCCCCATCCAGCTTCAGGGGTTCAATGGGGATGCACTCATGCCCTTAGGAAAAATTCAACTTCCAGTCACCCTCAGAGGAGACAACGACGCTTGTGCCTTCAGGCACTGCACATTCGTGGTGGTCGACTGCCCCACGGCGTATAATGCCATCCTAGGCCGACCGGTCCTAATCGATTTTGGGGCAGTAACCTCGATATGCCACTTATGTTTGAAGTTTCCATGTGACAACGGGCGTATCGGCACCCTCAGAGGGGACCAACGAAGTGCACGAAGCTGTTATAACGTCTCCGTCCGATCCGTCTACACGGTCCAGGAGGCGACTGTTGCCGCTCCTTTGGCGGAGAATCTGCCAGAAAATGGGGGTGCCCAAGGGGCATATGTTGACGAACTCGACCCTAGATTGGGGGTCGAGAGGGCGATAGAGCCGATGGAGGAAGTCGAGGAGGTGATCCTCAACTCGGAAGATCCCACCAAAGTCATTCAGGTGGGGAAAAACCTTCCATCGGCCATTCGAGAAAAGATCGTGGCCACTGTGAAGAAAAATCAGGATATCCTGGCATGGTGCCACGCTGATATGACGGGGATTAATCCTAATGTTGCATGCCACGCACTCAACATCGACCCATCTGCAACTCCCGTTCGCCAAAAGAGGAGGCCGTTAGACCCAGTGAGGGCCGAAGCAGTCAAAGCTGAAGTGGACAAACTGATGTCCATAGGCTTTCTCCAGGAGTCACACTATCCCGTGTGGTTGGCCAACCCGGTTCTGGTCCCGAAACCCAATGGGTCCTGGAGAATGTGTATTGACTTCACGGACCTAAACAAAGCCTGCCCAAAAGACTGTTTCCCTCTTCCGCGAATCGATCAAATGGTAGACGCTACTTCCGGGTATGAACTCTTATCCTTCATGGATGCATACTCCGGGTACAACCAGATCAAGATGCATGTCGCGGACCGGGAACACACCAGCTTCCTCACGGACAAGGGTGTCTACTGTTACGTGGTCATGCCTTTCGGTTTGAAGAATGCTGGGGCGACATACCAGCGCCTAGTAAACAGGATGTTCAAGGACCAGCTGGGGAGGAATATGGAGGTGTATGTAGACGACATGTTGGTAAAATCCAAGACCTCCGGGGACCACAGCGACGACCTTGAGAAAGCTTTCGCCGTGATCCGAAAGTACGGAATGAAACTGAATCCGAAGAAATGTACTTTCGGGGTCTCGTCGGGGAAGTTCCTCGGTTTCATTGTCAGCTCCCGCGGAGTGGAGGCCAACCCTGAGAAAATTCAGGCGTTCATAGATATGCCTTCTCCCCGAAAGCATAAGGATGTCCAAAACGTTACGGGAAGGATAGCTGCTCTCAGCCGCTTCGTATCTAAGGCCACTGACAAATGTGTCCCCTTCTTCAATGTTTTGCGAGGAAACAAGAGGTTCGAGTGGACCCCCGAATGCGAAGCAGCCTTCCAACACCTCAAGGAACATCTAACTCAAGCTCCCATACGGTCCAAACCTGTCGAAGGAGAGGCATTGTTCTTGTACTTAGCTGTAACCAAGCATGCCGTAAGTGCCGCTCTCGTCCGGGAAGACGGGACGCCAAGGTTCCGCGTGCGCCGCCTACAGAAATTACCTTAATGACCAGCCCCTGGCCGTTCGCCGTTTAGGGCATTGACCTAGTAGGTTCCCTCCCAACTGGGAAGGGTGGAGTGAAGTATGCCATAGTCGCGGTAGACTACTTCACCAAATGGGCTGAAGTTGAACCTATGAACACGGTCACCTCTAAGAAAGCACTGGACTTTGTTATCAAGAATATAGTGTGTCGTTTCGGGCTTCCGCGAAAAATTGTGTCCGACAACGGAAAGCAATTTGACAGTGAGCATTTCACAGACTTCTGTGCTTCGCATGGAATCATCAAAAGCTTTTCCGCAGTCGCCAGACCTCAAGCCAATGGGCAAGTGGAAGCAGTGAACAAAATCTTAAAGACCACGTTGAAGAAAAAACTCCAAGCATGCAAGGCTCACTGGCCAGAAGAGCTTCCGCGAGTACTTTGGGCCTATCGCACAACAGAGAGAACTTCGACGGGGAACACACCTTATTCCATGACCTTCGGTTGCGAGGTCGTCATCCCAGTAGAAACTATGATCCCCTCTCACAGGCAGGACACCTACGACCCTACCCGGAACCACGCCCTTCTCCAGGAGTCCCTGGACATGATCGAAGAGCTCCGGGAGCAATTGCAGGTCCAACTAAAAATGTACCAAGGCAAGATAGCCCGACACTTCAACACAAGAGTCAAGAGCCGTACATTCGAAGTTGGGGACCTTGTCCTACGGAGAGTATTTCCTGCTACGCAGGATCCGGGAGTGGGAGTCCTCGGACCCAACTGGGAAGGCCCCTATGAAGTCCAAGAAAAAGTGGGCCATGGGACGTATCATTTAAAGAGACTCGACGGATCTAAAGTCCCTCGCATCTGGAACGCGGAGCACCTCCGCCGTTACTATCAGTAGGCCCCGGACTATCTAGTCGGAAGTCCTTGGTAGACGTAGCCAAAATGTAAAATATGGAGATAATCCTCCCAGCTCTAAAACGCATGCCTAACAGGCTAATTTAATAAAACACGGAGAAATTCACTCCGCTTTTACTGCATTTTTTATCCCTTTGTTCCAAGCTGCATTTTAACAAGTGACCACGCGGTCCGGAGACGTCCGGACCCCACGCTCACTTGGGGGGGTATACATGGCTAAGGCATAGCCATACGCCCCTTGAACAAAACATACAGAGAACACCACTTATGTGTTAGCATTGTGTTTGAAATTTTTAAATTGTTAAGCTTAAGTTGATTTGTTGCCATGAACATAAATTCATTACGTGTCATATGTGCCTTATGCGGTTATGTGAAAATTGCCATGCAAATGTCTGCCATGATGCATCATGAAAATTATCTCCTGTGTAGCCCAGCGATGAACAGGACTGGGGGTTGAGGCACATTCAGAGAGCTACGCCGAAACACCCCCAACTCTCTGACAAGTCCTTTGCAGAATACTCTGCGACCGCTGTAAAACTTTGCTTCGCAAGTTTCAGCTCCAGGTCTCATAAAGTAATGAATAGCGAGATCCGCGACCGCTGTAAGCTTTGCTTCGCAAGCTCCAGCTCCGGGTCCCGCAAGGCGAAAGATGGCAAGATCCGCGACCATTGTAAGCTTTGCTTCGCAGGCTTCAGCTCCGGATCTCACAAAATAATGCATGGTGAGCTCCTCGACCACTGCAAGCTTCGCTTCGCAAGCTTCAGCTCCAGGAGCAGATATGATCAATCCCCCAATTACAGCAGGCCTTGCTTCGCAAAGCCCCTGCTCCAGGATCGCACATGGTGGGCGTGGCAATTTCCCCGACCGCAACGAGCCTTGCCTCGCAGGGCATTATGCCAGGTCCCTGAAGTCAGCCACCATGAGGTTCGCAACGACAGTTAGTTTTGCTTCGCAAAGATCTAACCCTAAGTCTAACGACGCTCACCAAAAGAACTCCCGTTCCGGCACCATGGAACGGCTCACCTTAGGAATCCCAGCAAACAGTATAACTACAAGTCTCGGGATTGGCTATTTGCCTTAGGAAAGCTGAAATACGGTGAAAGGAGTCTGGCCGTTGGAACCAAGAAACCTTCGTAACCTAGAAACTACGTGGGAAAAGACATAAGCTTTTGGAGCTTCAAGTTGGAAATGCATAGGTTCTGGCCGTTGGAACCAAAACCTCATGCGCCCCTACAACAGTTTCTACCGTATAAAAGCCTACCCTAAACGCAAAGTTAAACAAAGAACTCGGCAGAAAAGGAAAGAAAAATGCTATAATTATGGCAAATATGTCTGCAATGAGAAAAGAGTACAGGGAGCTTCGCCCCAAAGAAAAATACAAATGAAAAATAATAATCAGTAAAGAATATTTTTTACAAAAGATAAGACCCCTTCAAGCGCTGGGGGTGGCAGCGGCATCCACGTCCGGGGCCTCGAGATCAGCGGTTTCAACCGGGGCTGGCGAAGTCGGCTCATTGGAAGGTGGAACTTCATCACTGGCAGGTCCAGAGGTCCCCGCCTCTGTGGGATCTTCTGCCTCAGGGGCTCCAGCGGGCTCGTCAATGTCATAAGTCTGGGCGTACGCCTCTGGGCTTTGATCCCACACCTGTATCTTTTCCCTCATGGCGGCGGCGTCCTCTCCCAGGTAGCCTATTACCTCCGGGTTTATTTTCCAAAGTTGGTGCATGAGGACCACGTGGGATAGATTAATCATTCTATTCAGCACCACCTTGGCATCTTCTTTCTCTTTCAAGCGCTCCGCCTCAGAGGTCGCCAGCTTCGCCTCCGCGACAACCAATTGAGCCCTCAGTTTTTCCAGCTCGATCTTGGATGCATCCCGCTCTCCCTTAAGGGAATCAATCTCCTTGCGCTGCACCTTATTGTGACCCAGCAAGGATTGCTTCTCGGTTACATGTCCCCTGACGGTGAATTGCAAGGCTCTAATCTGTTTATCCTTCTCAGCAAGCCCCAACTCCTGCATAGACGCGAGATCCTTGCTCCTCTTATAATCCTGCTCCTCCTTGTGAAGCCTATTCTGAAGAGTGGCATATTCCTCTTGCCGCTTAAGGAGGAGATCATTTTTCGATTGCAAGCAGGCTTCCAAGGTATCTTTCTCCTCCCTGGCTTGGAATAGCTCTTCCCGGAGCTTGGAGTTTTCGGCCTTCAAGTCATCCGACCGCTGCTTGAACTCATTCTCTGCCCTGGCCCGGTACTCTCGATATTTGGCAAGATATTTCTTATCCGCCTCTTCCTCGGCCGTGCGCCGGGCCTGGCTAATCTTCTCCATAGCCTCCCCCTTCATGCCCTCGACCTGTTGGGTCAGTTTCTGCTTCTCCGCCTCCAAGGCCTGGCGACCCGCCTGGCTCTCCTCCAGCTGAACCAGAACTGCACCCACCTCCCGGAACGAGCGTTCCGCGATAAGAGAGGCCTGCAAGGAAAAACAGCAGAATAAGTTAAGCAGAACCAAATGTACTAAGACCAACGACCCCAGAACACAGTAACTGATAGCTCACCCCAGTAAGTTGCTGCTTTACGGCATGTGTCAGCAACAGCGGGTCCTTACTGCTACTGATGGCCCATTTCTCAGAATTGAGCTCGCACAAGCTCAAGGCCATGTCTTCTGGATAGCGTTTAGATGGATAGCCTCGGGGAAGCAGAATTATCAAAGTCTTTCACGAAAGGTGACCAGAGCTCGCGGATGGACAGAAAGGCTTCGCCTCTCCCGTTTAGTGTCAAGCTTACTCTTTCAAGCAACCGAAGGTCACGGAAGCTCGTCAATTCTCCCGGACTCCCGAAGGGATATCCTTCGGGGAAGGTTCTTCCAGGAGAAGCTCTTCAGGCTACCTTCGCGGATACAGTCCCGTGCCTCGCACGAAAGAAGACCAAGCGGCCGAGTCATGGAGGAGGCATAGTTGGAATGATCTCCACCTGACACAGGATCCCGCCTGACACGCCTGACAGGTCGAGGCCGCACACATCCCAACACGCCTAAAAGTACCACTTCGCCTACTGTTCCGCTGACAGCCTGGAAAAGACAGCTGCCTTTGTGCATTCCCCATACTTTCATGTAAATATACCCACATAGAGCCTGGTAGCCAGGCGACTACGGTAATTGTATCCCCTATTTATGGCTGGTGTAATTAAGGCTCAGGGGGGCAGAGTGAAACCCTAATCCAAAACCCTAGCTATAAAGACCCCCTCATTTTACGATAGAGAGGACGGCCAACAAATTACATAGCAAGAACTCTGCTGAAATCTCTCTAGCTTCATCTTCTTCAAGAGAACCCGAGAGAAACATTGTGAGTTTGTGAGGGTCTTATACACTAGCCATTTCACTGTAATTCACTACAAGTATAATAACATCGACTCGTGGACTAGGGCTCGTTAACGCCTGAACCACGTAAAAAACCTGTTTGTTTATTTATATTTCTGCACTTCTACAGTTCTTATCTTTTTATTATTTTGTTGGTATTCGTTTCCGAAAAACTAGGTAAACATAAGGCTTGGTTTGAAGCTGGAAGCAAGGGAGCTTAAGGTTGGGTTCTCCATTCAAGGTAAGGATTCTGTGCAATTATAAAGTTTATTTCTGTTATGAGTTAGGGAATTTCAAGTGTGGTTTGGGTTTGGGTTTCAGCTTTTAACTTTCTGGTTTGAATTATTGAGGCATGAAACTCAAGAGTGGATTTTTGGGTGTGATTGAGTGATTGAGCTAGGTTATGATGTTTATAGGTTATTGAAGGGTCTATTTGGGGTTTTGAATTGGTTTTGGGGCTTAGGTATGAGTTTGGGATGATTTGGAGTGGTTTTAGCTCGAGGAAAACGCAAGGAAAAACCCAGATTTCTAGGTTCGCGAAGGAGCGCCACGGCCCTGTTCTTGGGCGCCGCGGCGCAAGGCTGTTTTTGGGCAGGGGAAGCTCTCTGACTTGTTGGGCGCCGCGGCCCTCTAGAGCAGCGCTGCGGCGCTAGGCCATTTTTAGAACATGGGATTTTGTAATTTTGAGCCTTTGCTCCGGGGTTCGGGGGATGTCTTCGATGTATTGTTTTAGGGATTTGGGGGTTCCGAGAGTGTGGGATTAGCCCCAGAAAGTGGTTTTGGATTGGTTAGCATTAAAGGGTGTTTTATATGTGTTGTGACTAGGTTTTCGGAGAGGCTCAGGATAGAGGACCATGCTTGTGATCTTGGTGCATTGGAAGGCTCGGGGTACAGGTAAGAAAACTGTAACACCCGTAGAGCAGGGCGTGGGCCCATAGTGTTGTTGCAGGGCATGGCCCTAGATTGTATTATTGCTAGGATATAGCTCTGAATGTACTATTATATGTTTGATTGTTAAATGCGAATGCTATATTTGGTTATAGCTGAATGAACAGCGAAGGGCCGAGAACGGTGAAAGGCCGAGAACGGTGAAAGGCCGAGAACGGCAAGGGCCGGGAACGGCAGTGGGGCCGGGAATACCACTCAGCACATGGAGTGCCTGTGGTCAGGGTGACACCCCAGTGGATACATGGGATATCCCTACAGTGAGGACCGAGATCCCGGGCTTTGGTAATGCCTCCAGGACGGCATGGTCGTACTTGTTAAGTCTGAGAGACTATCTGTTTTGTCTGTGGATTGTCTAATGTGTTGATTATATAATATGCATATGTTAAGTGCTATATGAGTTTTCTTGCTGGGCTTCCGCTCACGGGTGCTCTGTGTTGCAGGTAAGGGCAAAGAGAAAGTCAACCAGCAATGAGTACGGAGAGCGTGGGGGGGGCGCATACATGTTTGGCCTGCCCAACTGCTTGGTTAGGGTATTTTGAGAAATGGCTGTAAAAACCCTAATTTTGATAGTTAAACACTTGTAAACTTGTTTTGGAGTTGTAAATACTTTATAAACTGTGTTTTGGGATCCCAGATGTAAGACACTTGAAATTTTCAATGAATTAAGGGATTTTCAAAGATTACAGCCTTAACTTCAGTTTAATCACACTTTTATTCTAAAAACCTCGTTTAGCGAGTTGTTAGCACATTTTAAACTCACTTAGTAACGGCTCTAAGGTAGTAGGGCGTTACACTACCACACTAGCCAGAAAACCTATACACCCTCCTTGTAACAGATATCTGGCTCTCAACGCCGATATCCTGGGTATGCGGGGTCCATGCACCGCTCCCCCAAAAACAAAGGGATCCTCACCCTCTGGCTCAAAAGTCACCAACTTCTTCCTGCAGTCAATAGTAGCTCCATATCTAACCAGCCAATCCATACCCAAAATCATATCAAAGTCCTCCATACTCAGCTCAATCAAGTCTACTGACAACTCTCTACCGTCAACTACCACTGGAAGTGCTCTAATCCACCTCCTAGATACTACCAGTTCCCCTGTAGGAAAAATAGTCCCAAACCCTGAAGTACAATACTCACTAGGTCTACACAATCTATCAATCACCTTACTAGAAACAAACGAATGTGTCGCACCAAAGTCAATCAATACAGTAAAAGGAGAGCCAATGCTAGAAAGCTTACCTGTCACTACCGAGGGGCTAGCCTCGGCCTCTGCCTGCGTCAGGGTCAACACTCGAGCTGGAGTCAAGCTGTCCAACTTCCCCGCATCTCCCTTCTTCACTGTCGGGCAATCTTTCTTGAGGTGTCCCACCACCCCCACACACATAACAGACCTTAGCCCGACATTTGCCCGGATGGCATCTTCTGCACCTCGTGCACTCAAGATAAGTCCTCCATGTATCACTGTCACGCCCCGGCTGCCCCGGGACACGCGACGGTGATCGATAAACCGAAAATTTGACTCGTTGCCCGAGTCCTTTGGTTAAAAATGTGCTTCTAGTGTCATTATTAGGTTAAGAAGAAAATCAATAAAAAGGAAATGATATATTTTATTAAAAACTGTTCATGGGCCCACCAGAACATTTACAAGTTATTTACAACTCAAAATGGCCATTACTATTTAAAATTTACAACCCGCCGACCTAAGCGACAAAATTAGGGTAAACCCCCTAGTTCCTCTGAGAACTTCTTGGCCGTGGTGGTCAAGTGGCCGCATATGTACACAGCGTCGCCTCAGCTCTCCACTCAAGGCTGGGTGATCTTTTCTTTCCCTTTACCTGCACCACATAGCACCCATGAGCCAAAGCCCAGCAAGAAAACACAGTATTGCATGTGAACAATATCAGATGATGTAATTCCATCACACTGAGCTTATAGCTCTAAACTGATGAGTGACTGTTGGATAAGTCTCTAGCCATCAGATGAACAGGTGACTAATGAGTCACACCTTGGACAGGTGACTGATGAGCCACACACTTTGGACAGGTGACTGATGAGCCACACACTTTGGACAGGTGACTAATGAGCCACATTCTGGATAGGTGACTAATGAGCCACGCTCTTGAGGTCCCATACCCTCCTAGCCATGTGACCTGTGGATCACCTTAGCCTTTTCCAGCTCTGGCTCTAGATTTCTAGCCTTTGGCTAGACAAGCGCTTTTATTATTCATCGAACTTGAGGTCAGTCCGGCATTAATGCTCAGTTGAGTCATTCAATGCATATGTCGATTAGATCTAATCTTTGTTGGTTTGCATTAAGCATGCTAAAACCACCCCTGACTTATGAGTCAATGCTCTGGCTAATGAGTCAGTGCCATTCACAAGTAAGCAATGCTACCAGGCATATATCATAGGTCAAATATATAAACATGGGCATTCATCATGCTTACTTAACACTTGCTGGCATAATAATGATCATGCACAAACACAAAGACTCAAGCTCTGAACAGTTTCATAGTCAATATTCATGGCATGCCTTAATGATATCTTTATACAAATGAGCAAGCTTGCAAAGCATTCAATATGCTATCAATGTCCACATTTAACCATCCAACATGCACCAAAATACAACCATGCATGTCTCATTTGGGGGTGCAGTTCCTTACACTGTTTTCTTACCTCAGATTCGAGCTAGAATGAGTAAAAGAATGACCCTTGAGAACAATCTGACTTTAAGTCCTTTAGCGGTCACCTAATAATAACCAAATAAGGAATACCATAAATAAAATAAACATCATAGGTTTCCAAACCAATATCTAGCCTCCGGGAGATCAATCCAAACTAATCGAAGTAGTAGGAACAATCCCGAGGCCTAAAGCTATGTTTCCGGGGTCAAAACACGCAAACAGGACGAAAACTGACCAAGGGCTACGGCCCTAGCACCTTGGGTCGCGGCCCCCAGCACTCTCTGAAGCAAGGGCCATGGTGCCCTTCATCAAGGGCTGCGGCGTCCAGCAGGCACAAAGAGCTCCACCTACTTCTTCAAGCAAGGGTCGCGGCCCCCAACCCTGGACCATTCACAAACACGTTTTCATCACTCCAAAGCCTCCAAAATCATACCTAAACATTCCCCAATCATCAAATCAAAGTTCCCAAGCTTCCCAATGGTCCAAAACCATCAAAACCCAAGGTTTGAACGAACCAAAAACTCAACGATTCACAAAGTCTAATTCAAAGCTTAGAAACTCTAAAAACTCAAAACTTTAAACTTCAATTACTTTTGATTGGGTTGTTTTCCATAAAATCCTTCGGTTAAGAACCTTCTAATCTTTCCAAGGATCAATATGCCTAGATCCTCACTCGATTCTGACTCCTAGAACTCGAGATTTCTTCGAAAAGGCTTCGGATGGCAAAAATGAACTAACGAAGGAGAACGAGAGGTTTTCTAACGTATGTTCTATCTGATAAGCTACTTCATGCTTAAGTAATCTCAAATAAAACCTAGTGCCCGGGACCCCGAAAACACCCCCGAGCCCATTATAGTCAAAACCTCAGGAATTTCCTCCTGATCTCAAATACTCCCAATTTATCATCAAATAAATATTCTTATTACCCCATATCTTACCCCTTTATGACAAAACCGCTAATCCATTATATATGACCGTCTCATGTCAACTAGCTCGAATATATCTCCATAATGATGGAATCTCATTCATAATTCATAGTTTGCACCCAAATGCACAATTATGCCCTAAACAGGCCAAATTGCCAAAACAGTTCAATTAACAAATGTGGACCCACATGCATGCATATAACATTATATTATGATATAATTCACATAAACATGCACATAATCATTTAATAGCATAATTAAACAAGTATGGCCCTCCTGGCCTACTAATCTCGCCATTAAACCACATCGAAGAATTCGGGGCATTACAACTATCCCCTCCTTACAGAAATTTCGTCCTCAAAATTTACCTGAACAGCTCGGGATACTGATTCTGCATGTCTGACTCTAGCTCCCAGGTCGCTTCCTCGACCTTGCTGTTCCTCCACAATACCTTAACCAAAGGTATCGTCTTATTCCTGAGGACCTTATCCTTTCTATCACGAATCTGGATTGGCTGCTCCTCAAAGGAGAGATCTGCCTCAAGCTCTAGATCTTCATAACTCAAAATATGATTAACATCAGGCACATACCTCCGAAGAGCTGAAACATGAAATACATTATGCACGGCCAATAATGCCAGTGGCAAAGCCAACCTGTAAGCCACTTGACCAATCCTCTCCAGGATCTCAAATGGACCTACATACCTGGGGCTCAGCTTGCCCTTCTTCCCAAACCTTCTCACCCCTTTCCATGGTGAGACTCTAAGGAAGACATAGTCTCCTACCTGGAACTCCACGTTCCTGCGTTTGGGATCAGCATAGCTCTTCTGTCTACTTTGAGAAGTAAGCATTCTAGCTCTAATCTTCTCAATGGCCTCACTGGTCCTCTGAACTGCCTCAGGACCTAAGTATTTCCTTTCACCTGTCTCATCCCAATGAATGGGAGATCTACATTTCCTACCATACAGCATCTCATAAGGTGCAACTCCAATGGTAGATTGATAACTGTTGTTGTAGGAAAACTCTATCAAAGGTAGATTCTTACTCCAAGATCCACCAAAGTCCAATACACATGCCCGCAGCATGTCTTCCAATATCTGAATCGTCCTCTCAAATTGTCCATCTGTCTGAGGATGATAAGCAGTACTGAACTTCAATTGTGTACCCATGGCCTTCTGTAAACTCCCCCAGAACTTGGAAGTAAAAGTGGGGTCAGGATCTGATACGATCGACCTAGGTGCGCCATGGAGCCGCACAATCTCTTTCACATAGAGATATGCATACTGGTCAACTGTGTAAGTAGTCCTCACTAGAAGAAAGTGAGTGAACTTGGTGTAGCGATCTACTATCACCCAAATAGAATCATGTTGACCAACAGTCCTGGGTAAGCCCACCACGAAATCCATCGTGATGTCTTCCCATTTCCACTCTGGGATATCCAGAGGCTGCAATAAACCTGCCGGCCTCTGATGCTCAGCCTTGACCTGTTGACATGTCAAGCACTTAGCCACATACTCAACTACATCCCTCTTCATCCCCGACCACCAATACAACGATCTCACATCTTGATACATCTTCGTGGTGCCTGGATGCAAGGAGTAAGGTGTAGTATGAGATTCATCCAGAATCTCTCGCCTCAATGCAGTGTCTAACGGAACACGAATCCGCCCCTTGTATCTCAACAAGCCTAACTCGGACACTGTATAATCTCTAAATACTCCAGCCATAACATCCTCTCTGATCTTGATCAGTTGTGGATCACTCAACTGACCCTCCTTAATTCTCTCCATCAGTGTAGACTGTAGCGTAACATTGGCCAACTGGCCCACCAACAACTCTATACCAGCTCTGGTCATATCATCAGCTAACTCTCTGGCTATCAGCCTCGCACCGTAAATCTGTCCTGGACCCTTAGCATCAGGTACCATGTTGGCTTTTCCTGGATGATACAAAATTTCACAATCATAATCTTTTACTAACTCCAGCCAACACCTTTGTCTCATATTCAAATCTTTCTAGGTGAAGAAGTACTTTAGGCTCCTGTGGTCTGTATAGATCTCACATTTCTCCCCATAGAGATAATGTCTCCATATCTTTAATGCAAAGACCACAACTGCCAACTCTAAATCATGAGTGGGATATCTCTTTTCATACTCCTTCAATTGACGTGAAGCATAAGCAATCACCTTCTCTGACTGCATCAGAACACAGCCCAAACCCTGATGAGAAGCATCACAGTAAATAACAAACTTCTCCTGACCTGTTGGAAGGCTCAGAATTGGAGCTGTAATCAATATCTGCTTCAGTTCCTGGAAGCTGTTCTCACATTTTTCTGACCACACAAACTTCTGACTCTTGCGTGTCAGTTCAGTTAACGAAGTAGCAATCTTAGAGAACCCTTCCACGAAACGCCTGTAACAATCTGCCAATCCAAGGAAACTTCTAACTTCAGAAGCATTCTTTGGCCTTGGCCAATCTCTGACCGCTTCAATCTTTGCTGGATCTACCTTAATCCCCTCCTTACTGACAATGTGCCCAAGAAAGGATACCTGAGATAGCCAGAACTCACATTTCTTGAACTTTGCAAACAATCTGTGTTCCCTCAGTTTCTGTAGAACCAATCTCACGTGATACTCATGTTCTGACTCTGACTGAGAAAATACCTGAATGTCATCAATAAAGATGATCACAAACTGGTCCAGATAATCCTTGAACACTCTGTTCATCAAATCCATAAAAGCAGCAAGGGCATTAGTCAATCCAAATGACATAACTAAGAACTCATAATGCCCATACCTGGTACGAAAAACAGTCTTCGGTATGTCTCCCTCCTTGACCCTTAATTGATGATAACCAGAACGAAGGTCAATCTTTGAGAATATCGTCTTACCTTGCAACTGATCGAATAGATCATCTATCATTGGCAAAGGATACTTGTTCTTGATTGTCAGCTTATTCAGTTCTCTGTAATCAATACACATCCTCAGAGAACCATCTTTCTTCTTTACAAACAGAACTGGCGCTCCCCAAGGTGAGAAACTAGGTCTGATAAAACCTAAATCCAACAGTTCTTGCAACTGCAACTTTAATTCTTTCAACTCAGCTGGGGCCATTCTGTAAGGTGCTTTTGACATTGGCTCCGTCCCTGGTGCCAGTTCTATAACGAACTCAATTTCCCTGTGAGGTGGCAACCCTGGAAAATCTTCTGGAAACACATCCAAAAACTCACAAACAAGTCTGGTATCTTCTGGTCTCACTGGCACGACCTTAGTGGTATCAACCACACTAGCTAGGAATCCAATGCAACCTCCTTGCAATAGATCCTTAGTTCTCAATGAAGAAATCATAGGAATTCGTGGTCCATGCACAGTACAAACAAACACAAAAGGATCCTCACCTTCAGGCTCAAAGGTGACCATCTTCCTTCTGCAATCAATGGTTGCCCCATACTTTGCCAACCAGTCCATACCCAATATCATATCAAAGTCAGTCATAACCAACTCTATCAAATCCACTGACAACTCTCTGCCCTCCACTGTCACTGGCAAAGATCTAACCCATCTCCTGGATACTATCAATTCCCTACTGGGTAATAAGGTTCCAAACCCCACAGCATAAAAATCACAGGGTCTACACAATCTATCAATGATTCTACTAGCAAAAAATGAGCGTGTACCACCTAAATCAATCAATACATTATAAAATGTTCCAGTACTAAGAATCTGACCTATAACAATTGAAGGAGAAGCCTCAGCTTCTGCTTGTGTCAAAGCAAACACTCGAGCTGGGGCCAAGCTGTCTGCTTTCCTGGGTTCTTCTTTTCTGGCTTTAGGGAAATCTTTCTTAAAATGACCTATTGCTCCACACAAAAAGCAGGCCTTTGCCCTACACTCTCCCAAATGACGCCTTTTGCATCTAGGGCATTCAGGATGAGTTTTCAAAGCCTCATTCCCACCTGGACGACCCATTGTAATACCTTGTGGTCGCCTGTCAAGACCTGAAACTGGGAAGGTATCAGGAACCTTCCTCTTCTGATCACTTAGGCCTCCACCCCTACTTGAACCCACAAATGGAGGACCTGTCCTCCTGAATTCCTTTCTGGCTGCACTGTCACGCCAGATCTTATTTTCTGCACTCTCAGCAGTGAGTGCCTTCTCCACCACCTGTGCATAAGTTGTCACTCCAGCCATGGTGGTGATGCGAACATCTCGGGCTAATCTAGGCTGTAGCCCCTGAAGGAATCTCTCCCTCCTGGTCCCATCAGTGGGTACCAATTCCATGGCAAACTTTTCCAAATGATCAAATTTCAAGGCATACTCAGTTACTGATAAACTTCCCTAAAGTAGCCTAATGAATTCCTCAGCTTTTGCCGCCCTGATAGCATCATTATAATACTTCTCGTTGAATAGAGTTTGAAACTATTCCCAAGTCAGAGCATTTACATTTCTGGTCTGGGTAATAACCTCCCACCAGATTCGAGCATCTTCTCGAAACATATAAGTTGTGCAGGCCACCCTCTCATTACCAGTCACCCTCATGAAATCCAGGATGGTGGTAATCATACTCATCCACTGTTCAGCCTTGGCAGGATCAGCACTGCCTTAAAAAACTGGAGGTTGTTGCTTCCTGAACCTTTCATAGAGAGGCTCCCATTTATTACCAACCTCAGGCTGCTGCTCAGCTGCTGGCACTAACACAGGAGGTGCCTCTGACACACTGGCAACTGCAGGTGCTTTCTGTTGTTTCAGGAGGCGAAGCTCTCCCCCATGTCTCAGTATTGTTGCCTGCAAATCTGCAAGTATCTGTTACCAGTTTTCAGGAGCTGGTGGTGGAATATGTCCTTGGTCATTCTCTTGACCTTGACTGTTATCATTCTGGCCTTGATCACTTTGGCCAGCTGTCATATCTGTCTAATCTGGATTCATTCTTATCTTTTACACCTTGCTGAAACAATGTTCAATACGGCCAGTCAGGTAGTAATGACTAGTCCTCTTGCCGCCTCACGGTCCAAGAACAAACAGATAATCACACATATATGCAAATGGATACACGATTATAGCATTTAGCACTTAACATGTATCGCATAATAACTCACAACAAACAATACTAATGAGTATGTTCCAGAAATCTCAGTAGAAATTAGCACGCATTTGCTGAGAATATATTATTCAGGGCACAGGTGAATCATAGTGTCTCATGCATACAGGTAAAGAATTTATGATGTATTTAAGCAGTTATACATATAACCACATAAATAATTACCAAACCATGAGTTGAGCTTGACTTCAGTGACGTGTCTACATGCCCAGCCAGTCTATAGGAACCCTAACCTTAGCACAGCTCTGATAAAAAGTTGTCACACCCCGGCTACCCCAGGACACGCGACGGTGATCGGTGAACCAGAAATTTGACTCGTTGCCCGAGTCCTTTGGTTAAAAACGTGCTTCTAGTGTCATTATTAGGTTAAGGAGAAAATCAATAAAAGGAAAGGATATATTTTATTAAAAACTGTTCATGGGCCCACCAGAACATTTACAAGTTATTTACAACTCAAAATGGCCATTACTATTTGAAATTTACAACCCACCGACCTAAGCGGCAAAATTAGGGTAAACCCCCTAGTTCCTCTGAGAACTTCTTGGCCGTGGTGGTCAAGCGGCCGCATATGTACACAGCGTCGCCTCAGCTCTCCACTCAAGGCTGGGTGAGCTTTTCTTTCCCTTTACCTGCACCACATAGCACCCATGAGCCAAAGCCCAGCAAGAAAACACAGTATTGCATGTGAACAATATCAGATGATGTAATTCCATCACACCGAGCTTATAGCTCTAAACTGATGAGTGACTGTTGGATAAGTCTCTAGCCATCAGATGAACAGGTGACTAATGAGTCACACCTTGGACAGGTGACTGATGAGCCACACACTTTGGACAGGTGACTGATGAGCCACACACTTTGGACAGGTGACTAATGAGCCACATTCTGGATAGGTGACTTATGAGCCACGCTCTTGAGGTCCCATACCCTCCTAGCCATGTGACTTGTGGGTCACCTTAGCCTTTTCCGGCTCTGGCTCTAAATTTCTAGCCTTTGGCTAGACAAGCGCTTTTATTATTCATCGAACTTAAGGTCGGTCCGGCATTAATGCTCAGTTGAGTCATTCAATGCATATGTCGATTAGATCTAATCTTTGTTGGTTTGCATTAAGCATGCTAAAACCACCCCTGACTTATGAGTCAATGCTCTGGCTAATGAGTCAGTGCCATTCACAAGTAAGCAATGCTACCAGGCATATATCATAGGTCAAATATATAAACATGGGCATTCATCATGCTTACTTAACACTTGCTGGCATAATAATGATCATGCACAAACACAAAGACTCAAGCTCTGAACAGTTTCATAGTCAATATTCATGGCATGCCTTAATGATATCTTTATACAAATGAGCAAGCTTGCAAAGCATTCAATATGCTATCAATGTCCACATTTAACCATCCAACATGCACCAAAATACAACCATGCATGTCTCATTTGGGGGTGCAGTTCCTTACACTGTTTTCTTACCTCGGATTCGAGCTAGAATGAGTAAAAGAATGACCCTTGAGAACGATCTGACTTTAAGTCTTTTAGCGGTCACCTAATCATAACCAAATAAGGAATACCATCAATAAAATAAACATCATAGGTTTCCAAACCAATATCTAGCCTCCGGGAGATCAATCCAAACTAATCGAAGTAGTAGGAACTATCCCGAGGCCTAAAACTCTGTTTCCGGGGTCAAAACACGCAAACAGGGCGAAAACAGACCAAGGGCTACGGCCCTAGCACCTTGGGCCGCAGCCCCCAGCACTCCCTGAAGCAAGGGCCGCGGTGCCCTTTATCAAGGGCCGCGGCGCCTAGCAGGCACAAAGAGCTCCACCTACTTCTTCAAGCAAGGGTCGCGGCACCCCAAGAACAAGGTCGCAGCCCCCAACCCTGGACCATTCCCAAACACGTTTTCATCACTCCAAAGCCTCCAAAATCATACCTAAACATTCCCCAATCATCAAATCAAAGTTCCCAAGCTTCCCAATGGTCCAAAACCATCAAAACCCAAGGTTCGAACGAACCAAAAACTCAACGATTCACAAAGTCTAATTCAAAGCTTAGAAACTCTAAAAACTCAAAACTTTAAACTTCGATTATCTTCAATTGGGTTTTTTTTCATCAAATCCTTTGGTTAAGAAGCTTCTAATCTTTCCTAGGATTTCTATGCCTCGATCCTCGCTCGATTCTGACTCCTAGAACTCGAGATTTCTTCGAAAAGGCTTTGGATCTCAAAAATGAACTAACGAAGGAGAACGAGAGTTTTTCTAACGTACGTTCTATCTGATAAGCTACTTCATGCTTAAGTAACCTCAAATAAAACCTAGTGCTTGGAACCCCGAAAACACCCCCGAGGACATTATAGTCAAAACCTCTGGAATTTCCTCCTGATCTTAAATACTCCCAATTTATCATCAAATAAATATTCTTATTACCCCATATCTGACCCCGTTATGACAAAACTTCTAATCCATTATATATGATCGTCTTATGTCAACTAGCTCGAATATATCTCCATAATGATGGAATCTCATTCATAATTCACAGTTTGCATCCAAATGCACAATTATGCCCTAAACGGGCCAATTTGCCAAAACAGTTCAACTAACAAATGTGGACCCACATGCATGCATATAACATTATATTATGATATAATTCACATAAACATGCACATAATCATTTAATAGCATAATTAAACAAATATGGCCCTCCCAGTCTACTAATCTCGCCATTAAACCACATCGGAGAATTCGGGGCATTACAATCACCGCCTCCCTGACAGCCACCCTGAGTACCCCCGACCTCTCCTATCAGGACCAGGAACGGTTGAAGCATCAGGGATCTTCCTCTTCAAATCATTGGGCCCTCCGCCCCTACCAGAACCAAAATATGGAGGCACCGCCCTGCGGCCATCCCGTCTCGCTGTACTCTCTCTCCATATCTTATTCTCCGCTTCCTCAGCGGTAAGAGCCTTCTCTACAGCCTAGGCATAAGTTGTCCCTCCAGGAATTGTTGTAATCCTCACATCTCGGGCTATCATAGCATTAAGCCCTCTAATAAATCTATCCTACCTAGCTGCATCGATAGGCACAAGGTCGGGTGCAAACTTTGCAAGTCTATCAAACTTTAGGGCATATTCTGTAACTGTCATGCTGCCCTGAACCAGCCCCACGAACTCATTTATCTTCGCTGCCCTGATGGCAACATTATAATACTTCTAACTGAATAGGTCCTTGAATCCTTCCCAAGTCAAAGCAGTAACATCTCTGGTATGTGATGCCACCTCCCACCAGATTCGGGCATCCTCTCTCAGTATATATGTGGCACAGGCCACTCTGTCATGTCCCTCCACCCTCATAAAGTCCAGAATGGTAGTAATCATGGTCATCCACTGTTCAGCTTTCACTGGATCAGGTCCTCCCTCAAAGATCAGGGGCTGCTGCTTCCTGAACCGCTCATACAACGGCTCCCATCTATTCCCAACCTCTACTGGCTGTACAACAGGTACCACTGTTGGCGGCACAACGGGGGCAACGCTCCCTGATGGAGCCTACTGCCCCAGAATCCTGATATGTTCATCTTGGCTCTGTAGCTGAGCTTGCATGTCTGCCATAAGCTGCTGCCAGTTCTCAAGGACTGGCAGAGGGATCTGGCCCTGATCATCATCTCTAGGCTCAGACCTGCCGGCTAGTCGCGTAGATTTTCTTGGATGTATAATTATCCAAGTTAATCTGTAGTCAACAACTCAGTAATCAGACTATGATGACAGGGTAATAATCCTTCCATGATCCACCATTAGAACCCCATACTTTCACAAGCAATCAAGATATAGCAATTTTTCCAAATATTCATCCATATATTCATTCACATGCATAGCAATGCTAATAAGCATGCCTCAATGTCATCATACAATAGTCAAGGGCTAGGCCCTATCAGTATCTCATGCTCCCTATTAATCAAGCTGATATCAACAGTCATATCTCATTCAAATCATTGAAGCACATAATCATGTATACACAATTACCTAACCCTGAGTCGAGCTTGTCTTTCGCGGCGAATGTACATGTCCAGCCAGTCTTCAGGAACCCTTAAACCTAGGACGCTCTGATACCAAGTTGTAACGCCCTGGATTGCCAAGTTCGTTACACTGTGTGTTTATAAAGGTGCAAGAGTCACTAGTCAAGTCATTTAACTCAAAATGTGTTACTGAAACTATAGTTTAACTAGGATTAAAAGATTTTGGTCTCAAAAGCTGCATTTCTTATAAATAATCATTTTCTTTTTACATGGGATCCCAAGAGTAATAAGTTAAAGACTGTTTACAAAAGATTCAAGATTTAAATACAGTGATTAGCCACTGTAAGGAAAAACAGACAGTTAAGCATTTCTCGTCCTGTTCCACTCCTCGGTCGTGGCGGCCGAACAGCAGACTATGTACATTCAGCCCCAGCAAGAAAACACAATAACAAAGCATAATCATTCAATAGACATTCATATAACTCATACCGCATAAGCATGTACTCAACAATCTAAGTAATCATGTTAATCAAGTATTCAGCATACCAAGTATATCATTCCATATCAATAATCAATTCAAATATGATAATTAGGGTTAACGCCCTTAGGCCTCACCCTCTATTTATCCAACTGACTCCGGCCCACTTAAACCGAGCTCAGTGAATATTAATTTGTCCTCAACTACCAATGGCCGAGCCGCGCCCTATGCGCAAGTATTATTCACGGCACCCTTAGGTCATTTATCACATGTCCCATGGCATAATACCATCTATGACATCATACAGATATAGGGAGCTCTTAGTCCCATCACAAACACATAACTGAGTGCAATTTTCTTACCTTTAGATTTGCTAGCTTTGTTCAATTTGATCCTCAAGCACGATCCCTCTTGAGCCCTAGTGTACACCTAGTCACAGCCATAGATCAGAGTCATCACCAAACCTCAAGTCTAAAACCTAGCCTCGAGACCGATCCCGAGCCCTCGGGAAGTCCTAATTCCACCAAACAGGGTGGTGGAATCAAACCCCGAACCCTCGGGCAAAAACCCTTGAAAATAACCCAAAAACCCCTTTCTGGAAATAGGGTAGCGCTACAGCGCTCTAAGGAGAGCGCTACAGCGCTACAAACAGAGCCTAAAGCGCCCCAGACCACATAGCCTAGCGCTACAACGCCCAATGACTAGCGTTGTAGCACTAGGCACAGCACAGCAAACCCTGCATTTTCCTCCTTCGATTTTCCCTAAGCCAAACCTTACCAAAACTCTTCCGAACTTCAACCAAACATAAAAACAAGCCTACCAACATCTCCAACTCACCCCCACACATCCCAACCACACATAACTCAATCACATGCACCCCTAATCAAAGAATTCACCATAGCTGAACCTAAAGCTCGGAAACCCAATAAGAACAACAGCTGAAACCACATAACTTAAGCCAGAGTTTCTTACCTTTGATGGATGAGCTCAACCTATGTTATCCTCCTCACTAGCTTTGCCTTCACCTCCTCAAAGCTTCAGCCTCAACTCCCTAAAATTCCCCACCAAAACTCAGCTCAAAATCCACAACAGTACCAAGAACTAGAAACTGAAAACTACCTTGAACCTTACCTCAAAAGATGAGTATTCCCTGTCAATTCCTCAAGCCAACCCAAGGACCCTAGCCTCAAGCTCTTGCCTAGACTCTTCCTGAGTTTTTGCTCCAAGAAACCTCAAGAAATGGAGAAGAGACCTTCAACCGAAGGAGAGAGAAAAAGACTTACAATTCCCCCTTTTTTCCTTTCCTTTTCTTTCTTTTCCTTCAAACTTCTAAGACCTTCTACATATTCCACTAAATCATAAATCCTGATAACACTTATCCTTTATAAGTCAAATGACCACAATACCCTCCCATTATCTCTAAGCCTTTAAATCAACCTAGGGGCATTTTGGTCATTACACCCAATTCCCGCTAATTCCTCGAGTGTCTCTAATATTTACTGCTTACTTCCCGACACCTAACCAATCATCATTTATATTCTCCAATATCAAAATAGACTCCAATATATTCTCTAAATTCCCATAAATACCCCCAGGCTCGCCCCGAGCTGGGTATAAATCCCCGCCGTGACTTTTTTGCTAAACTGCTCACTAGGATTGCCTCGAATCACAGATTACAAATATATCCACATAATAATGTGGTCTCAACAATTTATCACATATATATACAGTTATGCCCTCAACGGGCCAAAATTACGATTATGCCCTTCTAACCTAATCAGGGCCTACTTGCATAGTAATACACATAGTCATGCATCTCAGATATTCAAATAATCATATGGCATGCTTTTAATCATTAAAGCACATATAATCCAGTTATGCCCTCCCGGCACACTAATCAATGCCCTTAAGCCTTATTAGCAAATTTAGGTCATTACAAAAGCTTTCAAATCTAAACACTAGGGTTTAGATTCAAGCATAGTTCAGAGCCTCCAAGCCGCTAAGATTATTCTAGAGAGAAACACTAGGGTTTTGGGGTTAAAGCTTTCAAATCTAAGCTTTTATAAACACTTGGGAAGTAATTTTTTGTGTGATTTCGGTGTTTGAGGTATAGATTGAGGTTCTATGCTATCCAAGGTATTCATTATCTTCAGGTTTAGTTCACTATAGTTTCTATTATTCTTTCATTTTTCTTCAAATCCTAACTTGTGATAGTGACTTTTGGTTAGGTGTTCAATTCCTTTGACACATAAGGTTTTCAATAAGTTTCTATCCTGATGGTTTAGATCTTCTCTTCATCTTATTTTCTTTAAGAAACTTATGGTTTCTTTGTGTTTGGTTTTAGGAGTTTCAGTCCCGCTCTTGTCTCCAATATTCCAGTTTTTGGTAAGGAAAATTAGGTAGTTTAGTATTATGATCTAGTTTATGTTTGTATGACCTAACATTTCAGGTACAATAAAGGGGTAAGTGTGTCTGGACCTAAGGTGTCCAATGATGTATGACGGACTATGTATGGTAGGCTCGGTTGCCAAAACTTTATGATGGACCTAAGTGATGTCCGGTGTATGACGAACTTTTGTTCGGGGCTTAATTGCCACCCCTGTATAAACACTTATCTTTTTATTATATCTGACTTGTTATTATGACCTATAGTTATGAATTATTATTATGACCTATAGTTATGAATTGTTATTATGACCTATAGTTATGATTATGACTTATGACCTATGATCTATGACTTATGCCTTAGAGTATGATTTATGATTTATGACTTAGATTATGATGTAGAATTATGACTTAAGCTATGATATGACCTAGAGTTTTGTGTTTGTATGGCTTTTGTGAATTTACTTTATGTTTGATTATATGATTATATGACTAACTTTTGTTTGTATTTTCCTTACTTGGCTTAGAAGTTCACTCCTTATGATGTTGTTATTTCAGGAAATTAAGGATAGAAAGGTCGGTGGCGAGTGGGACCTAAGAGCTTCGTGATGTACTCGTGGGGACCATATGGTCGAGGAAGATCAAGCGGACCTATTTTTATTAAAGCATGTTATTTTTATTAAATAAATGTTGCTCATTTTTTTGTTAATGACAATTTTTTTTTTAAACCATGGATCCATGTATGTATTTATTTTTCAAGTTTGTATTCAATAAAAGAGCAATATTTATGACTTATGACCCAACGTTGTGTTCTCAGTAATCTATGAGAAATTAGGGCGTTACATAGTTGCATCCTGTCAAATGCCTCCCAAAATTTTATTGCACAATTGAGCATTAGATATGTGGAGTTCCACCTTGTTAGGACATCTAAACACAGAAGCCCTTTACATTCAATCATTTCCTGCATGACACGCTCCTTAAAAAAATTTAGCCTAGAAGGAGAAGACCTAACGAACCTCACAGCATTTCTAATTGCTGCAATTGACCCATGTTTTTCCTTCAACCCTTCAGTGACAATTAGGTTCACTATATGAGCGGAACACCTCATATGCAAAAAATTTCCATCCAAAATTAGGCCCTTCTCTTTCTCCTTGAATTGTTGCCTCAAGTATCTAATGGCAACATCATTAGAAGAAGCATTATCTACCGTAATGGTAAACAACTTAGAGATGCCCCAATCTAAAAGACATAACTCGATCTCATTGCCAATGGTTTCCCCTTTATGATCTACCACTTGGCAAAAATTGATAATTCTTTTCTGATACTCCCAAGAATTATCAATCCAATGAGCAATGATGACCATGTAATTCAAATTTTGAATGGAAGTCCAAGTGTCGGTAGTAATTGATATCCTCTCACAGCTCAAAATATTTTTCAATGTCACCTTCTCCTCCTTATATAACTTCAATACATCTCTAGCAACAGTCATTCGAGAAGGGATCTCAAACCTAGGTTGGAGTGTTTTGACAAATCTTTTGAACCCTTCAGCCTTGACATGTCTAAATGGCAACTCATCAAACACAATATATTGTGTGAAGGCTACATTACAAGCTTCTTTGTTGTAAGCTACCGCTACTAAGCTTGTTTCCCCCTCTTTCCCTCCCTTTACATGCTGAAAGCTTAAAGTCTTTTGTTTCTGCTCATCAATCTTAAACGAACTTAGCTCGCATACTTTCTTAAAATGGTTCAACAAATGACTAGTCTCATGTTTTATAGTGTCACACAAGAAGTCAGACCCACAATAATTACATATACACTTAGGGGGAGGAGACTCTTCGTTAGGATCTGTCGAGGGTGGAGGAGGATCTTCCTTAGTAAAATGATCCCAAACAGATGACCATTTCCCCTTTTTTTTGCCAGTACTAGCACTAGGGATGTAACGCCCTGGTTACCCCAGAACAGTTACGGTGAACAATGAACTGGAAATTTGACCCGCTACCCGAGTCCTTTGGTTAAAAACGTGATCTAAGTGTTATTAATAGGCTAAGGTGAAAAACCAATAAAAAGGAAAGGATATATTTCATTAAGTATATAAACTGCTCATGAGCCATTCAAAACGTTTACAAGTTGTTTGTAGTACAAAATGGTCACTACTGTTTCAAATTTACAATCCTTGCCGACCTAAGCGGCAAAAATAAGGTAAACCCCCTAGTCCCTCTAAGAACTCCTTGGCCGTGGTGGTCAAGCGGCCGCATATGTACACAACACCACCTAAGCTCTCCACTCAAGGTTGGGTGAGCTTCTCTTTCCCTTTACCTGCACCACATAGCACCCATGAGCCAAGGCCCAGCAAGAAAACACAATAAAGCATGATATAATACCAACAATGATCATAATAATCATCCAGGACTAACAGTCCAAAACAGATAGGTGACAGTAGCAAAAGTCACAAAAGTGAGTACAGCTCCCTTTAGCCATGTGACGATAGGGTCACCAGGGCTTAACTGATAAGTTATCCTTTCATAAGTTTGATCAGGATAGGTGTATGGTGAATGGTCACCAACATAACCTTCCTCATGACCATAGAGTCATAACCTTGGAACATCGTTCCCTAGCCATGTGACAACAGTCACCGGGGCCTTATGCCCTGGCTCTGAGTACTAGTCTTAGACTAGCCAAGCGCTTATAAGTTCATCGACCTTAGGGTCGGTCCAGCATTAATGCCATAGAGCCATTCAATGCAGACATCGATTAGATCTAATCTTTACTCGGCCCTGCGTTTAGAATGCTTATGCCGTTTCTGACCTTTAGATCAGTGTCCCTGACTAGTCAATGCCATATACAAGTAATCAACATTCACTAGCATTTAATATGCAATCCATGTCCACATATATCAATCAACATGCCTCAATAACAAACCATGCATGTCATACACATATATAGGGTGCAACTGTATTCATACACTGTTTTCTTACCTCTGGTTCGAGTGAAAATTAATATAAGAACGACCCCTGAGAACGATCAATCTTTTAATTCCTTGACGGTCACCTGGTCATAACCAAAATATAGGATTCATCAATGAAAATGATAAGCAAAGGTTCCCAAACCAAAACCTAGCCTCCGAGACATCGAATCCCACTAAACCAGGTAGTAGGATCGATCCCGAGGCCTAAGGCTTGAATCCCCAAGCTAAAAACACATTTCTGGCCAAAAATGCCCTTATGGGCCGCGGCTCACCCCTCTGACAGAGCCATCTCCCTCACAAAAATGCACGTAGGCCACGGCTCGCCATAGCCATGCCGCAGCCCTTTACCAAAACCAGCAAGCACCAATTTGCTTCCCCTGCGTTTTCCCTCGGAGCCAAACCTTCAAACCAGTTCCAAACCTCTTCCAAACATTCAATCCAACCCCTAAACATCATCTATATCAAACCCTCATCAAAACCCAAGTTAAACATCAATCAAAACCCCATAAATCCAAACTATCCTCAACAAAACCATAGGCTGAAAAAACTAAAAGAAAACAGAGTAAACCAGAAAGTTAATGGCTGAAACTCACCTCAAACTTGGAATTAAATCCCCTTCAATGGATGAACCAACTCTATAAACTCAGCCCCTTGATTTCCTAGCTTGAATCCTCACTTTGAGCTCAAAAACTCCAAAGGTGAAATGAGAGGGAATGATGTACGGGATGGAGAAGGAAGACCCTGTTTTTGTTCTGTTTTTCTACAGCCATCTAAAGGTTCATATACATCCAAACCAAATGACCTAAATGCCCTTAGGTCACTTAAGGTTTCTAAAATCATCCCAAGGGTAAAATTGGTACTTTCCACCTATCTCGTTAATCATAATTAATGCTCTCCAATTCCCTCTAATCTCAATAATCTCAAACACCAATAACTCATATCCCGTTACCCTATAATTCCCGGTAACGCTCTAATCATTGAAAACACCCCGAGACTCACCCCGAGCCCCGAGCTTAAACCTGTTATGACCAAACCGATAAATTATATTTAAAGATCGTCTCATGCCGAATAACTCGAATCAATCCACATTATAATGTGGCCCCACAATATACATCATTCACATGCAAACAAATATACAATTATGCCCTCAACGGGCCAAATTACCAAAACACCCCTGTAAACAAATGTGGACCCACATGCATGCATTTAACATCATATTATAATATAATTCTCACAAACATGCATAAATTCATTTAATGGCATAATTAAATAGTTATGGCCCTCCCGGCCTACTAATCCAGCCATTAAACCATATTAGGGATTCCGGGGCATTACAAGGGATGGGAGGTCTAACCCTCTTTCTAGCCTTAGTTTTTCTACCCTTTTCATTAGGAGTAGGAGGAGTAGGAGGAGTAGAGTTTTCAGTCTGAGTGAGAGGTGGTTGATCTTCAACATCTATCGAGGGAAGAGTTTCATCTACCTCATCAATATCCATTACCTAATACAACATATTTAAGAAAAACTAATCAACAGAGCAGCACACAAGCCTATAATCCACTACAACAGAGTAGCACACAAGCCTATAATCCACTACAGTAGAGTAGCACACACAAACCTAATATCCACTACAACAGGGAGCACACATTCAGACATTTCTATATATTTATTGAGTTATAACAAAGATAATATATTTACCTCAAGTTTCACATTCAAAGTAGAAACACTAGCTTTAGAATGGTGTGATATTGAGTATTGTTTTTAAGTGATAATGATTGAGATTAGAATTTGTACATGTGGGGGTCGGCTATACTTTCTCTATTTTCTCAACTATATAAATATAAACATATATATACCTAGGACACACAACAGAATATTATTATGTACTATGAGTGATTAGCAACTATCTTCCCATGAACTTTCCTTAGTTTTTCTAACAATTATTTTAAAATATTGAAAATTTGGTATGTTTGTACTTAGTAACTAGTGCAATATACAAAATACAATTACAAGTATTTGGTATCATCAATTGATTAATAGAATATAGCTATGAGTTGAGCATAATTCAGAAAGAAAATAAGGGTCAACTTACTGTTTTAAATTTGAGCACTAATAATTTACAAATATATACATTAACATTTATTTGTATATTCTTTTTATCTATATTATATATAGTAATAATTTATATATTATATAACATATATTAATAAAAAAAATAAGTGAAAGGGAAAACACTAACCGGAGGAGAGAGGAGGCTATGCCGAGAGGGGTCGAGGTCGGCCAGGGACTCGGTGGCTTGGCTCGTGGTGGATATTAACGAGGTTGGCGGAGCTCACTGGCTCGCTGATGGGCGGAGCGCCTTGGTCATGTGTGTGGTGTGAATTGACACCGACGGAGAGCAAGGCGATAGGCGGAGCTGCGGAGCGGAGGTCTGGGCCTGGGCAGCGAAGGGCTGTGTGCGTGGTGGCTAACTGGTGGGCTTCGGAGGGCTATGATTAGAGGACTGGGCTTCGGCGTGGAGGGCTGGGCAACTGAGAGAGAGAAAGGGTTGGGGGGTTAGAGATGAGATTCTTAGGGTTATTTTCTTTGAAAACCAAAAAAAAAATATTTAAAAAATTATGTTCTTTAATTTTTCGAGTTTCAGGTTTAAACTCGAACCCATGAAAAGAAAATTGCAAAATCTGAGCCGACTCCTGTCGGGTTCGAGTTAGGTTTAACCCGAATCTGATGGGTTTTGCCAAAAAATGAGTTTTCAGGTTGCAGGTCAGGCGGGTTTGTGGGTTTTGCGGGTATTTTGGGTCAAATTTTCACCCCTAATCCGAAGGATAATGGCATTGAGGAGGAGATGCGGGATGAACCTTAAATCACCTGTTACAATTATTGTATCCAAGAAGTTTGAAGGGGTGTTAAGACTATAAATATGAATATCGGGAGGCACACGGCCTAATCGTTTAGTAAACAGGAGATGATAATTAGAAGCCAGAAGGGCTATTATGACTCTAGTGCATCCTGGAGTTAGTATAGAGGGATATGATTATAAACCCTAGGAGGTGGACCACCTTGGATTACAGATGAGGTGAGTGGATGCAAAAGTTGTGATTTGACCTATTGGGTTAACACACCATGGTTGGTGTGAGTGAGATATCAAAAGAGGGAGTGGGTACGAAAAGAGACTGTACATCTCCATTGGACACCGAGGATGATAATGTCAAATTGGGACCATGGACTCCCAGGTTCTAAAAAAAAGGACATAGAGGGACTCTGAGTAGGATATTGTAAGACAGGGAATGAGAAATGCTTATTCCGAAAACGGAACCTAGGGACAGGAAGAGTTCTGGTTCATAAATGGCTCAGAAAAACAATGAAATTAGTAAGGATTGTTGAGGCAGGAGTGTCTGTGTTATTACAGGGACATAAGAGTTTGCAAGTCTAGATATGAGAACGTGGAGTTCCAGGATTGAGGGCTTTGTGTTTATGAACTAGAAAGGATATGATGGATCGGAAAGGATAGATGACTTTGACTCTAGATTTAGTATATATTTGAGAAGTCCTAATAGAGATTAGGCCAGGGGTCTACAGATTGGCCTTACTCTAGTATGGGTAGAGGATCACAAGGTGTTACTGGTGTCAGTGTTGAAGAAAGGGGTGACAAGTACAACCCCTAATTGGGTGAGGAGACCCTGGAAATTTAGTGAAACTTACTATGTAAGGAAAAGACAGTGGAATTCTAGATAAAAAGAGATAAAGTCTTACAGATTAAGACTATCGTTCTAGTGAAAGTGTTGCAAAGAAATGACGAGGTAAAGGACCTGACTCTTGGGATGTGTTCAGGTTTGTGGAATTAGTATCCCGAGATGTTTGACAAAATTTTGAGGACGAAATTTTAATAAGGAGAGGAAAGTTGTAACATCCCGAATTTGATATTAAGGCTGAGTGCCTTGACTACAATGCCTGGAGAGCCTAATTGGGATTATATAAGCAAGTAATGGATTATATGTGTGATGATGTGTTATAAATGAATTGTGTGGTAATGTGATTAGACATGCATGTTTGTGTGTATTAAGTATGCATGTGGGCCCATTTATGTGAACAGGGCACGTTTGTAATTTTGGCCCGTTGAGGGCATAAATGTAAATATGCATGTGTTATGAGTGAGACCCCAGTGTTATGGGGATTTATTTTAGATGTGTGGTCCAAGACGATCCTAGGGAGAAAATTAGCATAATAGTCACAACAGGGTCAGATACCCGGCTCGAGGTGAGCCTAGGGATATTTTGAGAAATTGGCATGTGCCTGGGGTTTACCGAGTAACAGGTAATTAATTAGTAATTATTTGGGTACATCGAGATTAATTGGGAATTTATAGGGCTACTTGAGGATTAGCGGGACACGTGGCAAATGATGATTTTTTCCTTGGGGCCATCAAAGGATAAGGTTATTCTTAAGGGGCATGTTGGTCTTTTACCAAAGAGGATAGACTCACTAAGTGGAAAGACTTTAGAACCTAAAAGAAACTGGTACAAAACTCTCTCACGTTTCCTTCTCTCTCTCCCTCTAAGTTTTCTTTCAAAGCATAGAAGTGTAGAATTGGGAGCTCTCAACTTGGTGATGATCTGAATTGGACATAAGGTGTGACTGAAGATTAGAGGCAGCTAGGAGTACCAATAGCTAAGGGGAAGGGTAATCTGTAAAATATGCATGCAAGTGTACGTGGTCGTGTCAAGTAATAAATTTCGGAAGAACCAATGTCGTCCCACAGAGACTATTAACCAATATTACCAACAATCGTTCTTTACTGTCTATTTGGCAAGTAAAATTAAGATGAGTAGATCTAACTATAAACACAATTTCAATAACTAAAAATAAAACAATTAATCAAAGGATAAAAATCAATAATAAAAAAACCTAGGGTATTAACTTCATCAACTTTTCATTCTATTAATTTTATTAATCAGTTCTAAATTTCTTTCTTCCTATTCTAATAGCAGGTTTGTTAGGAAAACTTATGAGGATTTTATTTATTTTCATGTAGATCTAATATTAAACAAATTAATATGAGATAACCTAGAACAAGTTTCTAAAATTGAATTCAAAGAGAAATAATGATAAGAATACTTACATTATACGCAGCAGAATGAATGAGTCATTCTTTCAGTTTCTCTAACCCTTGTATCCCTTCTATCGCAGAGTATTACCAAGAAACTGAACCGATCTTCCATTTTCTTCATAGCCTTCCAAAGTATCCTTGAAATCACCTAGACTAGGATGGGAGATTCTCAACACATGAGATAGATACAAAGAGAAGAAGAGAAAATAACTTGTGTTTAGAGAGAATCTAAAATCTATCAGAAAACCAGTGTCTGTCATCTGATTTCAACTCTCACTTAACATTCCTTTTATAGACTCATTTAGGTCATTTATTTAATTAAAAAATCAATAGAATAATATCCAATGATCAGCCCTAGGTTGGCATTATCGTGGGCTTTAGGCCCGTGAAATTTCCCATTTGATTATAAGCCCGTTGGACTTAACATCAAGGCTTGTATTATTTTCTATTGATTTAATTAATTAAATAATTATTTAAATCCTTTATCAAATTAATTATTTATAAATCTAACAAATAAATTTACTAACTTATTAATTCCTCGTGATTCCACTAAAGACTTAGAATTGCACTCTTGAATTCATAAAATGCTCTATAACAAATATAGATATGGTATTAATTATCCATTGTTACAACCATAATTGTCACTCAATCCTCTATAGATTGTCTACAATGAGATGGGACTAAAATATCGTTTTACCCCTCATTGTATTTTATCCTTAAAACACTTAGTTCCTTGTAAATAATATTTCAGTAAACTAATATTAATTACTGAAATGAGATCTCTATCATTTATCACCTTGAACCAAACTAAAAGGAAATCATCGTTTCACTTCTTCATCAGAAGCTAAAGATGTTCATATCTATGATTAACACTCCCACTCAATTATACTATCGATTTCCAAAGATGTAAGTATGGGCCAGTCCGTAGGGTAAGCTGGTAACGAACAAGTCAAAGAACTCAAATAATACAATCAGTTATAATACTAACCACTCAGAATTGAGATTGAATTAACCTATGGTCAACTATATGATATCACTAGAATAGATAATAACGGTATGTCTACTTATCCTATCAACTGTCAATATCAGTCCAGTCCGATGTAACAAATACATCTGATCTTATCTACATTGCTAATGTTCTAGAAAGAACATAACACTACAATGTGTAAGTAGATCATATTGTAGATTGGCAAGTCAGTATAAATCTTGTGCACTGACTAATCTTAGTACTAACTTATTTTGAACATACAATCATATTTACATTCCATTGTGATTACATCACTATAAAAACGATTAGCTATATGCTCAGGATTTAATAGAATTTTATATTAAACAAATAATCATGAAAATAAAACATGTGAGCAAAGTCATTGACCAAGTCAAAAAATGATTTCTATTCTTTTATTGATAATAAATGAGATTTCAAATAAATTGGGTTTTAATTAGGGCATAAAACCCTAACAAACTCCCACTTGCATTAATTGAAACTAATGCCTTAATTCTATTAATCTCATTTCATTGATATGCTTATCAAATGTAGCTTCTGGTGGTGTCTTTGTAAACGAATCTGCAAGATTGTCTTCAGATACAATCTTCATAACCTTCACATCTCCCCTTGTCACATATTCTCGAATAATGTGATACTTCCTTTCTATATGCTTACTCCTCTTGTGACTACGAGGTTATTTCGAGTTGGCTATCGCTCTTGTATTGTCACAAAACAACACAAGTGGTTTATCCATTTCTGGAATAACACCAAGATCCGAATAGAACTTCTTTAGCTAGACTATGTCCTTAGCTGCTTCTGACGCGACTATGTACTCAGCCTCCATGGTGGAATCTAAGATTGCAGACTGCTTTACGCTTCTCCATATCATGGCTCCACCCCTAAGAGTAAATACCATTCCAGAAGTAGACTTCTTGTCATCGACATCAGTTTGAAATCTGAATCGATGTAGCCAACAGGGTTCAAAACACCACCCTTGTAGACTAACATATAATCCCTAGTCCGCCTTAAATACTTCAGGATATGCTTAACTGTTATCCAATGTTCCGATCCTGGGTTTGACTGATACCTGCTCACTACTCTTACTACCTAGCAGATATCTGGTCTAGTACACAACATGGCACACATCAGACTTCCAACTGCAGATGCGTAAGGAACTTTTCTCATTACATCTTCCTCTTCAGGAGTCTGGGGAGACTACTTCTTTGAAAGATGAATTCCATGGCGAGACGGTAAACGTCCTTTCTTGGAATTTTTCATTGAGAAACGTTCAAGCACTTTATCTATGTAAGCTACTTGAGATAGAGCTAAGAGTCTGTTCTTTCTATCCTTGATGATCTGGATACCTAGAACATAACTAGCTTCACCCAAATCCTTCATCTGGAATTGAGTGCTCAGCCAATTCTTCACATCTGATAATTTCTTAATATTGTTTCCAATGAGTAAGATATCATCTACATAAAGAACCAGGAATACCACTATTTGATTTGCCTTTAGTTGGTAAATACAAGGCTCATCAATATTTTTTTCAAAGCGATAGGTTTTGATTATTTCATCAAACCTAAGGTTCTAGGAACAAGAAGCTTGCTTAAGTCCATAAATGGACCTATTCAACTTGCAAACTTTTCCTTCTTGTCTAGCTACTTTAAATCCTTTTGGTTGATCCATATAAATGACTTTGTCAAGCTTCCCATTAAGAAAAGTTGTCTTGACGTCCATTTTCCAGATCTCATAGTCGAGAGCAGCTGCTATGGATAGGAGGATGCAAATGGACTTGAGCATGGCTACCAGACTAAAAGTTTCCTCATAGTCCACGCCTTCTCTTTGGGGATTACCCTTTGCCACTAATCGAGATTTATAAGTCTCGATATTTCCATCAACACCTCATTTCTTCTTGTAGATCCACTTGCACCCAACAGCCCTAAAGTCACTAGGTGCTTCCACAAGATCCCAGACGGAATTTGATTACATGGACTCCATTTCCTGTTTCATGGCTTCGAGTCATAGTTCCTTTTCAGGGCTAGCCATTGCCTGTTTGAAAGACAATGGATCATTGTCACCAGTGTCACCAATAACCATATTGGTTTCACCATCCAAACCATAGCGAACTGGGTTCCTAGAAACCCTCCCACTACGACGAGGCTTCGTGACTGTTTGCTCAGGAACAGTGGTACTTTCTTCATTTAAATTGACTTGCATCGATTGGACATGAAGAGTGGGAATTTCATCATCAACTCGCATTGATGACGATGGAACATTGGTTGGAGTCAATTCTTTAACCATCTCCTCTAAAACTACTTTGCTGCGTGGTTTGAAGTTTTGGACATAGTCATTTTCCAGAAAAGTAGCATTCATAGAAGTAAACATTTTTTTTTAATGACTATAGAAAAGTCCACCCTGAGTACCTTTAGGATAGCCAACAAACATGCAAACTTCAGTTCGCGGTTCTAGCTTTCCTTCCTTTTTCCTCAAACGTGAGCGGGACACCCCTAGATTCTATAATGGCGAAAACTAGGTTCATGACCATTCCAACGTTCTAAAGATGTTTTGGGGATTGATTTAGACAGCACGACGTTGAAAATGTCATATGCGGTTTCAATTGCATGTCCCCAGAACAAAGTTGGTAGAGTTAAGTAACTAAGCATGCATCTAACCATTTCCAATAAAGTTCTGTTCAGACGTTTCGCTACACCATTTTGTTGTGGAGTACTTGGGGCAATAAGTTGTGATAAAATCCCAAGTTCAGTTAAATGATCTTGGAACTGCATATCCAAATATTCTCCACCCCTATCAGATTGCAAGATCTTTAACGTTTTACATAATTGGTTATGAGCCATCACTAGGAATTCCTGAAACTTTGAAAATGTTTCTGATTTCCGATGCATTAGGTAAAGACATGAGTATCTAGAGTAATCATCAATGAAAGTGAAGAAATACTCAAAACCACCCCTGGCTTGTACATTCAAGGGTCCACAAACATCTGAATGCACAAATCCAAGTGGTTCTTTGGCCCTATCACCCTTTGCAGAGAATGGACGCTTGGTCAGTTTGCCTTCTAGACAAGATTCACAGATAGGTAATTCACATAAAGTGATTTCCCTCAAAGGCTCTTCTTGTGTAAGTCTTTGAATCCTATCATAGCCAATTTGACCTAGTCTCAAGTGCCATAAATATGTCATATTATCGTTATCAGTCTTTTGACGTTTATTGGTCCTAGGTTTAGCTAATTTGAATAAATCATTGTTAAGAGTGAGGGGTTCGTTACGTCGCAGAAGATAAAGCCTGTTTTCCAAACATACAATACACAATTGTGATCCATTAAAGGAAATAGATATATTAGAACTTGTGAAAGTCATAACAAATTGTTCTAATTGCAACATGGAAACTAAAATTAAATTTCTACTAAAATCTGGCATAAAAAATACATCTTTTAAATTAAGTATTTATTTCCGAATTTCAGACGAGCTTTTCCTCTAGCTTGGACCACAACGAACGCTCTGTTCCCAACTCTAAGCTTTAAGCCGCCTTCGTCCACTTCCTCCCACGATTCAAGAAGCTTTAAAGAGTTAAAAACATGGTTGGTAGATCCAGAATCAACAATCCAAACAGATTTATCATTCTCTAAAACACATATTTGTAAGATGAATGAATTATAATCATTACCTTTGTTTTTCACTGCTAGAAACTTAGGGCAATCTTTTTTCCAATGCCCCTTCTCTTTGCAGTGAAAGCACTTATCTTTACCTTTCTTGTTTTTCTTGTTTATCCCCTTAGGTGTCTGTGCATTTGGTTGTGCACTCGTCTTTGCAGCCTTTGCAGGCTTGGGGTTGTTGTTTTGTCCACCTTTCCTCTTGTTTCCAGCTTTCGAAGACGAAGCTTGGTTAGCTTCAGCCTTAGCTGGATCAACAGCAGTAGTAGTAGTTGTCTTCTTTTCTCCTCCCTGACTTGGTCCACCCATGATAGATTCCAAAGTATGAAGCTCGTTCATGAGCTGCGTTAGACCATAGTTAAGTTGATCATGAACGTACGGACACGATGTCATGCAAGCATTTACGGTGCCATCACAAACGTGCGGAGACGGTGCTATCCAAGCATTTACGGTGCCATCAAGAACGTGCAGAGATGGTGCTTGTTCTGGGGATTCCTCAATCATGACAAATTCTGAGTTGTCGCTAATCAACTCTATGTTGATATTTTGCTTCCATTTAAGGAAGTTTTCTCCAGTGAGTTTCTCCATCGAAAGTTGAGAAAGGATGGGAGTAGACACAGACACTACTTAAAACCACCAATTATCAATAAAATAGAAATCAATCACTTTTGCTCAATAAAACTCCTATTCACACAAATTTCAAGAAATAGCACAACATATACAAAAAATATGTAAGATATGAGAAAAAATACCAAAATAATCATATCTCTATTTCTTTAGGTTTTTAACTAATCTATGATATCCTTGTCCCGGTTGGCGAGAGTCAAAATATACCACTAGTTAAATAAAGTTGTAAACTTATTTAATAATGGACACCATTATTAACAATGTACTATTCGATCAAAATAAGAAAGCAAAATCTCTTATTTTATGAGCTAGACCCACGGTTTCGATAATCATAGATTTAGTCCTAGTAGTCACCATAGGGGTGAGTCTAGTAGAATTTGACCTATAATTATCTAACTTTCGAAATCTAACCTTGTCAAATAATTAATGAACACCTTCCGTAAGGGGACAAATCAAAGGGTCTCGAGGCCCCATTAAGTTATTGACGTTGTTAAACCAACGGTGGAGATCGAATATAATTCTTAAAATAAGCTCACTATAAAATTAAAAATAGTATTTTTATTATTTATTTTTAGAAAATTAATGACTGTTTACCAAAAAATTGAAAAAATTAGAATTTTTAAAACCAAAGTCCTATATTTCCTATTAATTATAAAGTGTCACATTGAAACAAATTCGCCTCTGACTTCTACTAGCCCCGCGACTTATAAGAGCAAGTCGCGGCTTTAATTCCCTTCAGCAATCTTCAGCCTCTGACTTGACTAGAGTCGCGGCCCTTAAGCCAATTCCGCGACTCTAATTCCATTATTTTCAAAATTTTAGCCTTTGAACATCCTTCCTTCATCAAAAACTTATTATAACTCACCCTTATCGCCATTTTGAATCAAGCAATCACCGAAAGCTCCTTTTTTCACCTTTTCCTCTTCTTTTCACATTTATCTCATGATTCAACGCACCGACCTAAAACAAAGACAAAAACAAGCGTAATCTTGCACAAAACAAACATAAATACTCAAGATTACAACAAAAACACATCCTTAAACGACACTAAAATGGAGTTATCAAACTCCCCCAAACTTACTCTTTGTTCACCCTCAAACAAAGGACTTCAAACAAACCTAGACTCTAACAACAAAGACAACATCGGACAACACCCACAACATGAATTATACCAAAACAACACTTATGCTTCAAAATCATGAATGCTAATCATATAATTCTAAAAAAATAAAATACTCAACAGTTTATGCAATCCAAAATTTCGATCAAAACACTCCATCAACACACTTTAGTCTACTAACATTTTGGATTACCAAGTCATGATCATTAAATAAACATATTTTAAATCAATTATGCTAGCCAAATTATTTCCAATCAATCCATTCAAACCAAATAATTCCATAAGCTCACTTGCTTCCTACTTTTCACTAATATAAATCATGATATGCATAAGAATCAATAGGACTTGTATAAAATTGTAATGATGGCTTAGGTACAGGTAGATGAGAAAGTAATTTTAAAGCTCACTCTACTATAAGCACATGACTAAAAATCACCGACTTTACTCCCATAGTAAATATAATCCCGCAGAGACAATCTATTTCCTTGATGACCTTTGAGGCAAAAGAAAAATGCTTATCCAATAATTCATTATCCCCAATAAGACAGACTGGATTAGTTGCACACGACCAGCATAAGACAAATTTCTACTAGCCCAACCATGTAATCTTTGCCTAATTTTCGTAATAATGATATCACAATCCTTAGTTTTCCATTTGGTAGGTCTCAATGGCATGCCAAGATAAACTAAAGGAAAAGTCCCTTCTGCCATTTTAGATAGAGTCAGCAGATAAGTCTTCTCAGAGCCTGAGATGCCTCCAAAATATATTCGGGACTTGAAATTATTGATGTACAGACCAGAAGCAGCAGAGAAGGATTCAAATGACTTTTGAATAATCTGAATAGAACTTGCATGAGCTTTGCAAAAAAGAAGTAAGTCATCCACAAAGCAAAGGTTTATAATATTCAAAGATTTGCATAAAGGGTGGAATCTGATTTTTTTATCCTTAGAAGCCCCATGAAGGGCTCGAGTAAGATATTCCATAACTAGAACAGAGAGTAAGGGAGAGATAGGATCACCTTGACGAAGCCCTTTACCTCCCTTAAAACTACCTTGGAGCTGACCATTCATGAGTATGCAATACGAGGAGAATCTAAGACAGATCATAACCCACCTAATGAATCTGCCAGGAAATCTGAATGCATTCAGCAAGTTCTCTAAGAAATCCCAGTCAATGGAATCATAGGCTTTGCTGATATCTATCTTCATTAAGCAACGAGGAGAACTTTGTTTGCGATTATAACCCTTAATTATATCTTGAAGAATAAGGACATTATGGGCAAGATATCTATTCTTAACAAAAGCCCCTTGATTTTGATTTACCGACTTAGGAAGAATAGTGGTCAATCTGTTACAAAGCATTTTTTAGATGCATTTGTACAGAGTAGTACAGCAGGAAATTGGTCTATACTCTGTGGCATTTGTAGGATGACTAACTTTAGGAATGAGAGTTAAAATAGTACTATTCAAACACTTCGGAATATATCCTATGTCAAAGAACTCAAGCACTGCTTTAGACACCTCTTTCCCTATGTCAGTCCATAAACTTTTGAAGAAACCAGCTCCAAACCCATCTGGACCAGGACTTTTAATAGCATTTATACTGAACATGGCTATTTTGACATCTTGATAAGAGAAAGGCTTAATCAGCTCTACTTGGTCTTCAAGGCTCAAAATCGGTCCTAAGTTCATTATTGATGAGTCTATATGTCCTGAAGCTGTGCTAGAGCAACCCAAGAAAGATTGAAAGTGTTGAATAAAATGATTAATCACCTTTGGGTAATCGTCTTCTACTCTGCCATCTTCATAAACAAAAGAAACAATTCTGTTACTGGCTTTCCTTTTCTTCATACTGGCATAAAACATGGCTGAGTTTTCATCACCAAACCGGAGCCAATCTAAAATTTTTTTTTGGGGAGGTAAAGGCACCAAAAGTAAGTTTCATCTAGCCTCCTGGGATCAAGTTTGCTGGCCTAAAAGTCATGGCGGTTTAGGCTTTAAAGAGGGGTCTCTTTGGAATAAAATCAATCTTGCAAGATACATTTGGGCTATCTCTTCTAAGCAGGACCTCCTTTGGGTTAAATGGATAAATTGTATCTATTTAAAAGGGGACCAGATTTGGGACTATGATCTGCATAAAGATTCCAGCTGGTACTGGAAAAAGTTGATTAAGATGAGTAAAACTCTGTCTAACTCGATCTTGAATAAAGCTGTCATACAGGGGAAAATCCAGCTGAATAAATTGTATCTACTATCTATTCCTGGTACTCCTATTAACAGTATGAAGGCTGTTTGGTGCAAACTATCAATGCCCAAACATAGGTTCATACATTGGCAGGTAACCAACCAGAAATTACTCACTAGGGACTTGCTGCATCACTGTCACATACTAATTCCTTCTCTGACTTGTCCGATTTGTGAGTTTGAGTTGGAAAGCCACTCCCATCTCTTTATTTATTGTATAATGTCCAATAGAGTGCTTCAAGTTGTTGCTGTCTGGCTGGGAGATTTAGTCTGGCCTGAGAAGTTCAAAGACTGGTGCATCTGGCTGAACGATACCAGGAAAGGTTGCATGGCTCGGGTAGTTTCAGCTACTTTGGCTGCTTCTGTTTACTATCTCTGGCTTAATAGAAATAAATGTTGTTTTGATAGTAGCTGTTATTCTATGTACACTTAGATTACCTGATTAAAGAATCAGTTAAAGCTAGAGTTTCTAGCCTTAGTATTAGAGCTAAAAAGTTGACTTTCAGAGAGAAATTGATGATCCATTTTTTCTCTAGTTTGTAATTGAGGGGGAGTGTTTTTGCTCTGGCCTTTAGGTTGTTTCAGGTTGTTTGATCAATAAAATTTTCATTTCTTGATCAAAAATATATATATATATAATCCCATAATCATAATCCTCTTTCTTGATTTTTTTAGAGAGATATAAAATATTTCTTTTTTTTTCATCTTTTTTTCTTTTGCAAATGCTAACTACACTCCCCCAAACTTGATTCTTTTATATATTCATATTGGGAGTGTAGTTTTTATTGAACTCCTTTTTTTTCTTTTTTCTTTTTTCAATATATACTCTCTCCAATATTTTGCACTTTTCATTTTTTAACCCCACTATATTTACAAATAAACCCCATTACACATCCATCCCCATAACTTTTTTCAATCATGTGCTCATAGTATATTAGGGATAGATATATAAACAAGTTTCAAGTATTAGGCTTAAATAGTAGCTTAGAACAAAAAGATACAATGTTAAGCTCAAAAGAGTTAAACAAAGGATCAATGAATTTCAGGTCGGCAAGAAAAGCTCAAATGGTCAAAATGATAGCCTAAACCATATTCCTAAGCATACATGATATATTATTTCTCCTCAAATAACAAGTAAGAAAGTTCTAGAATTGTAGAAAATAATTTCCACTTTCCATTCATCAATCCACCAACCAATTCCAGCAAGCATAATCAATATAAAAAAATATCAATTTAAACATCATGACAAGATATTAAACAAATGTTGCATAAACTAAAATGAACTAATGGAGTGGTCAATCAAGCACACAAATTTTTTTCTTGAGATTTCATTTTCTTTAGATTATACGCATTACACTCACTTTGTTATCATTGGCACTTGTTGTCAACCATCATTTGTGTTGATACTAAACACAAACTAAAACAAAATGTTACACCAAACAACTAACACAAACTAGACAAACAAACACAAACAAAACAAACAGAAAAATAAGCTCCCTCCCCAAAACTTAAGCTAAACATGGTCCCCAATGTTTAAAAATAAGTAAAGAAAGGAAACTTACATGGTATGAATCATGTCAAAAGGGTGGTGGATCTGGAAAAGGATGCCAAGGTGGTGGATAAGGAAAATAATGTCTATCCTCCTCCTGATTTGACCACTGGAAAACCAACTCATTTTGTCTGTCTTCCTGAGCTCGATGATAATCATGAAGCTCCCTCAAATAATTATAGTGTGTTGGTTTTACCAGATGATGTAATCCAATCTGGCCAATTGCGAATCCGGTGGAGCCTCAATTGCCAGAAATTGAGGATAAGCTCCTCTCCTCTCCTCCTCAGCTACCCTTGATTCTTTTGGTTAAGCATAGGCATGGAAGGGTTCATCGGCTGCATCTCCTTCTTCTTCAACTCTCACAGGCCGGGGTTGTAGTGCAGGTGGCCCCAAAGATGGGGCATTGAATTTAAACATAGAAGCTTGAGAAATGGGCCCCATTGCTTTCCTATAAATATCACTAGGATACTTAGGCACCTCCCACACCTCACATAAATCAGTATTCATCAATCCATGCCCCAAACCAGCAGTAGTAATCATTCAGCATAAATCACGGATACTAGTGCAGATAACTCGTCCAATATCTACAGAGAGTCCCATCATTATAGCATAGACAAGAAGACACCGATTAGTTCCCACTTTAGATAAATGAGTGTTAAGCATAAGCCTCGTACTCACAAAGAGTGTCCAAGCCTCGACACCTTATTCATTTGAAACCTTCTTAAATGCTTTGGTTGGCCATCTTGCATTACGAAACTAACACCTGGAATGCCTAATGTTTCAGCCACTTCAACCCAATCAATCTCACTATGATAAGCCAATTGATAATATTCATCATCCTCTTGTGACAACATCGGTAATCGATATAATGCATCAATATTATCAATATGGCACTCCTACAAAACCCCTCACACAAAGACCTTTCTATTCACCGCTCCTAAGAAATTAGCATAAAATTCATAGACCATGGAACAATTGGTCTTGGGCATTTTATGGTCCACAAAACTTTGCCAATTGTGACGTTGAATTTCAACCCGAATTATGTCATAAGTTTCTTGAGGATAAGGTTGATCTTGATATTCCATGCCTCGTTCTTGAATTACTTGACGTTGAGACAACCTTTCATAATGATCAAAGGCATCCTTACTAATGAAACAAGTCGGGTCAAATTCCTGAGGAGGGGTGGTAGGACTGGCTGTGGTTGTGGCAGTTAAGTGTGAGAAGTGGAAGGGCGATTGGCATTTTTAGAAGAAGCAGCCCTAGCAGGTTGTTTTCGTGGTCCCATAATCCACAATGCACCAAATACTACAACAAAAAATTTGCGGCACTTCCGCTAATTTATCTTACTTCCTCAACTGAATAATACCCCAATAATCCAACTCAAAGAACACAATATATACTAACAATGTATTCCAAAATTCAAATTCAATCTCTTGTCTATCTAGCACAAAATTACTTCAACCAAAAATGTCAAGAACATTAAAAAGGAGAAACTTACGTGCCTTTCAGTCGTTGAGATTGCCCACTCTTCAAATGCTCTTCCAATCTTCAATTTCACAAATAGAACAATTTAGGGTATGGATTAAAAGAAAGAAATAAGGAAATATGGATCTAGGAAGTTGTGGGTTTGGCTTTATGGTTGTGTTAAGAGGAAGAAAAAAATTTAAATGAGAGAGATTCTAGAAAAAAATTGTGTTGGAAGGAAGAAAAATTCAAAATGAGGGTGGTGGGTTAAGAAAAAATGATTTTGTACAGGTTTTCCCCTTTCTGACTGAGGCGCGCCGCGACCCAGGCATAGCAAGTCGCGGCCCGCCTATGTTTTTTTTCAATTTTTAGTTTGCAGGTGTCGTGACCCAAGCATAGCAAGTCGGGATCCACCTATGCCATCCGACCTTATATGCTCTCTAACTTCACTTGGGGCCGCGACTTATAAGCTCAAGTCGCGGCCCACCTCCTCCTTCATTTCCCTTGGCTCTTTGACTTAGTTTAAAGTCGTGACTTATAAGCTCAAGTCACGCTTGACCTCCAGACTAATTTGAAAACTACATTTTCATGAATTGCACGGTTTTTACTTATATTTTACTAAAAAATAATAAATAGATCTTTAAAAATCCAAAATAAAATTAAATAAAATTGTTCAAATAATTAAGAATTAAAACAAAAACACAAAAGAAAGAAATTATAGGAATGCCTCCTATAGCATTGTCGTTAACGTCATTTAGCCGGACACTGAATACCCAATTCAAAGGGGTTCCAAAAGCAACACAGACTTGCATTTTTCCACCAGTTCCAAATAATACTTTAATCTCTGACCATTCACCTTAAAGTGTCTCGTCTTCTCGCTATGAATTTGCATCGCTCCATAAGGCAGTGAGATAACAACTGTGAATGGTCCCGACCATCTTGACTTTAATTTTCCTGGAAAAAGCTTCAATCGAGAATTAAATAATAGCACCTTGTCTCCCAGTTGGAAGTCCTTCCTAATTATCCTTTTATCATGAAATGCCTTAGACTTTTCTTTATAAATCTTTGGATTCTCATAGGCTTCATTTCAAAATTCATCGAGCTCATTCAACTCCAGAAGCATATTCTGTCCCGCTATAAATAGATCAACATTCAGCTTTTTTACTGCCCAATAAGCTCGGTGCTCAAGTTCTACTGGTAAATGACATGCTTTTCCAAACACCAGTCTATATGGTGACATACCAATTGGAGTCTTGAAAGTTGTGCGATATGCCCACAATGAATCATCAAGCTTTTTCAACCAATCCTTCCTTGATGTGATTACAGTCTTCTCCAAAATACTTTTAATATCTCGGTTTGACACTTTTGCTTGACTATTAGCAAGTGGATGATAGAACAAGGCTTTTCGATGATGAACTTCATAACGAGCGCATAGATTTGTGAATGACTTGCTGCAGAAATGACTTCCTTTATCACTAATAATTGCTCTTGGAGTACCGAACCGGGTAAAAATATTTTTATGAAGGAATTTAAGCACCTCCTTACCATCACAAGTAGGAGTTTTTACAGCTTCCACCCATTTAGAAACATAATCTACTGCCAGCAAAATGTACTTTTTATTATAAGATGACGAGAAAAGCCCCATAAAATCTATTCCCCATACATCAAACAACTCAACTTCCAGAATTCCAGTCATCGGCATTTGATCTCTTCTTGATATGTTATCGGTCCTCTGGCAACGATCACAAATCTTAACAAAGGCACTAGTATCTTTAAATAACGTAGGCCAATAAAACCCACATTGCAAAACTTTTGCTGATATCCTTGTTCCTCCAAAGTGACCACCACAATGTAAAGTATGACAATGAGTAAGAATGGAAATCATCTCCTCTTCCGGGACACATCTTCTAATTACTTGATCAGCACAATGACGAAATAGAATGGGCTCATCTCAATAATAAGGCTTGACTTCCAAATAAAACTTTTTGAGTTGTTGCCTTGACATGTCCGGAGGCACAACTTTAGCTACCAAATAATTGACAAAATCTGCAAACCAAGGTAGCTTTTCTTCACTTTCAATGGAAAATAAATGTTCATCTGGAAATTTTTCATCAATTTGTTCCTCTTTCTCATTAGGCTCTTCTCCTTTTCCAATCTAGACAAATAATCTGGAACTAAATTTTCTGTCCACTTTTTGTCACGAATTTCCATATCAAACTCTTGCAATAATAGGACCCACCAAATCAAGCAAGGTTTAGCATTCTTCCTGGTCATAAGGTACTTAATAGCATAATGATCTATATAAACAATCACATTATTACCAATTAAATATAGCTTGAACTTTTCGAATGCAAAGACAATTGCAAGTAATTCATTCTCAGTAGTTACATAATTTAATTTAGCATCATTCAAGGTTCGACTAGCATAATAAATCGTTCGGAATACCTTGTCAACTCGCTGCCCCAGAACCGCTCCTACTGCATAATCACTCACGTCGAACATTAATTCAAAAGAAATTTCCCAATTCGAAGATACAACAATCGGAGCAGACACCAATTTCTCCTTCAGCGTGCTAAATGCCTTTAAACATTCAGAATCAAAATCAAACACCACACCATTCATAAGTAAAGTAGATAAGGGCTTTGAAATCTTCGAAAAGTCCTTTATAAACCTCCTATAAAATCCAACATGGCCCAAAAAACTACGAACCCCCTTAACAGACACCAGTGGAGGTAAGTTTTCTATTGTAGATTTCTTGGCCCTGTCTACCTCAATACCATGGCGTGAAATTTTATGGCCCAAAACTATTCCTTCTGTCACCATAAAGTGACATTTCTCTCTATTTAATATTAAATTCGACACCTCAGATCTTTTCAAAACCCTCTCCAAATTAGTTATACATCCATCAAAAGATGGCCCCATGACTGAAAAAGTCATCCATAAAGATCTCTATATCTTTTTCCATCATGTCTGAGAAGATATACATCATACATCTCTAAAAGGTTGCTGGAGCATTACATAACCCAAATGGCATTCTCCGAAATGCAAATTTTCCATAAGGGCGCGTGAAAGTAGTCTTTTCTTGATCTTCCAATGCTATGAGAATTTGATGGTATCCCGAATACCCATCCAAAAAACAGTAATAAGGATGGCATGCCAATCTGTCCAACATATGATCTACAAAAGGCAAGGGGAAATGATCTTTCCTGGTTGCCTTATTCAGTTTACGGTAGTCTATACAAATTCTCCACCCTATCACCGTACGAGTTAGAATCAGTTCATTATTATCGTTCTTAACCACCGTCATGCCACCCTTCTTCGGGACTACTTGAACAAGACTAACCCATGCAATATCAGATATTGGGTAAATTACCCCTGCATCCAACCATTTAAGGATTTCCTTCCTTACCACCTCTTTCATTGAAGGATTAAGCCTCCTCTGAGCATCGATACTAGGCTTACTATCCTCCACCATTAATACACGGTGCATCACCGTTGAAGGGCTTATACCCTTGATATCTTCTAAAGTCCACCCAATTGCTTGCTTATGAGCCCTCAACACTCTAAGTAGCTTCTCTTCTTCAATCAGAGACAGCAAAGCTGAAATAATAACTGGTAGTGTGTTGTTCTAACCTAAATATGCATACTTCAGGTGATTAGGCAATATCTTTAACTCAAGAACTGGTGGCTTCTCAATAGATGGGAGAGGTCTCTCAGGCACTTGCCCCAATTCCTCATATTTCTTTTTATAAATTTGCCCTGATGAGTTCAACCACTTAACATATTCACTGGCTTCAATACCATCACACTCTTTGGGACTTGCAACCAAACTCAACTCAAGTAGATCCTCAATAGACTTGACCCCTTCACCTTGTTCCTCCAATACACTTTCACTAAAACAACTGTCACTAGCGGAAGGATATTTCAAGGCTTTAAAGACATTAAAAACTACCTCGTCACCTTGTACTATGAGCCTTAACTCACCCTTTTGGACATCTACCAAAGCTTGCCCTGTGGCTAAAAATGGCATTCCCTATATAATAGGCACGTCCTCATCTTCCTCCAATCTAATACAATGAAATCCGCAGAAAAGATGAATTTATCTACCTTTACTAGAACGTCCTCTATAATAACTCGGGGATGTGTCAATGAACGGTCAGCCAGTTGAAGAGTAACAGTAGTGGGTCTAGCTTCCCCTAAACCAAGTCTTTTGATTACGGACAGCGGCATTAAATTAATGCTTGCACCCAGATCACATAAAGCCCTCTCACAATGAAAGTTCCCAATGGTGTAACGTATAGTGAAGTTGCTCGGATCTCTTAACTTTTGAGGAAGTTTCTTTTGAATAACTGCACTACACTCTTCTGTTAATGCCACGGTTTCATAATCCTCTATTTTTCTCTTATTAGACAATATCGCTTTCATAAACTTCACATAAATAGGCATTTACTCAAGAGCCTCAGCAAAGGGAATGTTAATGTGAAGTTTCTTAAATACCTCAAGAAATTTGGAGAATTGTTTGTAAAGATTAGCCTTTCGAAACCGTTGAGGATAAGGAATCTTTGGTGTAGGCTCGGTGTATTTTGGCTTTTCTGTTTTTGGAAAGTCTTCAATAACCTCCTCTTGTGCTGGACTAGTAACATGTTGATCCTCTGTCTTCTTTCCCGTGTCATCCACTGTAAACCCATCATACTTAGTCCGACTCCTCAAAGTGATAGCTTGACATTGCTCTTTGGGATTTACCTCTATGGAACTAGGCAAATTCCCTTACTGTCTACTAGAAAGTAGTTTAGCCAACTGACCCATTTATGTCTCCAAATTCCTGATGGAAGACCTTGTCTCTGTCATGAATTGATTTAATTGGTCTGGCTGAGTTGTTGGTGAGTTCATTGGAGGATGTGGTGGTGGATGAGATGGGTGTGGGTTTGGATCATAGTAAGGCCTAGAATGTAGTCCATAAGTGGGTTGATGAGGTGGATGTTGAGGTGGATATTGTGGTTGTAAACCTTGGTTATTTTTCCAAGACATGTTAGGCTGATTCTTCAACGCAAGAGTCTATGAATTGGAGTAAGTGTTGGGTGCAGGTCTTGGAAAGTTACTAATAACCTGTGTTCCAAAGGCATACTGTTCACGTCTGTCGAGCAACTAGTAATGCTCGGGCATTGTTCATAAGAATGTGGTCCCCCACAAATCTCGCAAATCATGAAATTCTGTACTTGCATTGCTTGTGCGGCGAGGTTATTCTGCTGCAATTGCTTGGTTAAAGATGCCACTTGAGTAGTCAATAAAGCAATAGGATCAAACTCTAAGACTCCTGCCACCTTCTTATTCTCACGCTCAGTGGGCCAATTGTAGTTATTCATGGCCATCTCTTCCAGTAATTCATAAGCTTCATTAGCACTTTTTCTCATAAATGCTCCTCCCGATGCTACATCAATAATTGTCCTTGTATTTCCTCCCAAACCATTGTAAAATGTATGCACCAACAGCCACTTCTCGATTCCATGATGTAGGCACTTCCTTTGCAACTCTTTAAAACGTTCCCACACATCATATAATGACTCCCCATCTAGCTAATGGAAGTTATTAATCTCACCTCTATATTAGGCTGACTTCGCAGGAGGAAAATATTTACCAAGGAACTTCTAAGCCAAGTCTTCCCAAATGACTATAGAGTTGGCTTGTAATGAATTCAACCAACTCTTAGCTCTGTCTCTTAACGAAAATGGGAATAATCTTAATCTAACAGCATCGTTACTCACCCTGTTAATTTTGAATGTCGCAAACAGCTCTAAAAAGTTGGTGTTATCCAGATTTCCGGATAGCGTTTAGATGGATAGCCTTGGGGAAGCAGAATTATCAAAGTCTTTCGCGAAAGGTGACCAGAGCTCGCGGATGGACAGAAAGGCTTCGCCTCTCCCATTTAGTGTCCAGCATACTCTTTCAAGCAACCGCGACGCGGAGGCTCATCAATTCTCCCGGACTCCCGAAGGGATATCCTTCGGGGAAGGTCCTTCCAGGAGAAGCTCTTCAGGTTACCTTCGCGGATACAGTTCCGTACCTCGCACGAAAGAAGACCAAGTGGTCGGTCATGGAGGAGGCATAGTTGGAATGATATCCACCTGACACAGGATCCCGCCTGACACGCCCGACAGGTCGAGGCCGCACACATCCCAGCACGCCTAAAAGTACCATTTCGCCTACTGTTCCGCTGACAGCCTGGAAAAGACAGCTGCCTTTGTGCATTCCCCATACTTTCATGTAAATATACCCACATAGAGCCTGGTAGCCAGGCGACTACGGTAATTGTATCCCCTATTTATGGCTGGTGTAATTAAGACTCATGGGGGCAGAGTAAAACCCTAGTGCAAAACTCTAGCTATAAAGACCTCCTCATTCTGCAATAGGAAGAGAGGAAGAACACATTACATAGCAAGAACTCTGCCAAAATCTCTCTAGCTTCGTCTTCTTCTAGAGAACTCGAGAGAAACACTGTGAGTTTGTGAGGTTCTTGTACACCAGCCACTTTACTGTAATTCTCTACAAGTATAATAACATCGACTCGTGGACTAGGGCTCGTTAACGCCTGAACCACGTAAAAAACCTATTTTTCTATTTATATTTCTGCACTTCTACAGTTCTTTTTTTTTTTTTTTTGTATTCGTTTCCGAAAAACTCGGTAAACATTTTGGTGCTTTCATTGAGAGCTGTAGGGAGTTGTTAGTCAGCTCTTTTTCTGCGTACTGAAAAGATGGTGACTACGAGAAAATCCGCGGTTGACAAGAATGCTAGGGTCAACCCCGATACTATGATGGAAGATGCGGTACAAAACGAACCCTCGGCAGCCCAGACCGAAGGAGAAAGTACCCACGACTCGGACTACCAAGGTGAAGACCCGACATCCCGCCAGGATCGGGTCAGTACTGAAGATATGACATACTTAGAAAACGAAGAAGAGTATGTCCGAGACGGTTACTACAAAGACGGCTACTACTACGAGAAGGATCCAGAACTGGTCCAAGTAGCCGAAGAACTGGTGGCCACTAAGGCCAAGCTCGCTGAGCAGGAGCGCGTCTCCGAAAAAATGCAGCGCATGATGGAGCGCCTCCAAAGTAAGTTCGGAGATCTAGGCGACTCGGACGAGGACGCCTCTGTTTTAGGTGGTGTTGATGCCACCATGCCGGATCCCGCCGCTGCTGGACCATCCAAAGCCGCCCCTAACAAGGGCAAAGAAAAAGTTGGGGAGCCTGTGCGCAATAACGCCCCTGCACCTCCTAAAGGCGTGAATCACCAGGCCGACTGCCCCCCCCCCCCGCGCGCAGAAGGTCTCTGGCGCTTCTAAGCCCAGACGTCCTTCAGCCCCAAGGGGGCACTCTGTGCCTAAAGGGCCCGGTGCTAAGGCACCCAGGCCTAGGGGAAGGAACAACCGCCCCAGTGATTCCATCAACCAGGACGGTCGGGCTGCAGACACGCACTCCGAGGATAGCTGGTCCACGGTGGACCTAAGAAGAAGGTTGGAGGCCAAGTACGAAAAGGCCAAAGGAGAAAAGGCCCGGCCTCGCGGAGATGACCTGCGAAATCATCTCAACGACAAGCTCCGGGGACGTGACCTCCCGGAGAGCGATACAAAGAGGCTCGAGGAACAGATCGCTGCCTTGACCAAGCTGGTCCGGAAGCAAAGTGGGGCCCTGTCAGACTCTGAGGAAGAAGACCCGGAACCATGTATTCGGAGGATCGCGGAAACGCCCCTCCCAGAGAACTTCAAAATGCCTCACATAGAATTATATGAGGGGAGGACAGACCCGCGCACCCATCTAGCTAAATACAACAAGATGATGCAAGTGGCGCGCGTCAGTGAGGATGCCAAATGCATGTGCTTCTCACTCACCCTTACCAAGTCCACGGAAGACTGGTGGAAAAGATTAGCTCCCGGATCCATCCACAGTTGGAAGGAGCTACAGTCCGCATTCAGGAGGCAGTTCATTGCTGCCCGGGACCACGACATGGAGGTTGGTTCCTTAACCAACATCAAGCAGCTACCCCATGAGAGCCTCAAAGCTTTCATTCAAAGAATGATGGAAGCTGCTGCTAAGACCAAGGTCAGCGATGACATGAAGCTGATCGCCCTTCAATCGGGGCTTACCGTCGGCTCCCTGCTATGGGGAGAAATGCAAAGGAGGCGAGCAGAAACTCTGTCCGAATTCATATCAAAAGCTCAAGGAATCATCAACCTTGAAGATGCCTACCAATAGGCCTTTGGAGTTCCCCCAGCTCCGACGCCCTCCGTGACTGCACCGAGCTTTGCTTCGCAAGCTCCCGCGCCAGCCCTCACGCTTCCAGGAGCCCAGTTCACTCCAAGCGTGTATGGACCTTCCGCGTCTGCTCAGACGCCGAGTCAAACCCATTTCTCTGGGTACGGAGCTGTACCAACCGGATGTAGTATCGCTCCCGGCCCGTCGCAACCGCAAGCGGAAGGTCCAGAACAAAATCTGAGCCAATCGCGGAATAAACGAGGCGGAAGAAACTCCAACCGGGGGGACCATTCAAAGAAACCCCGGAAGAACTATGAGCCCAAGTTCACGGAGTACACCAGTTTGATAGACTCGCGAGAGAACGTCTATCGGGCGACCTGTAATATGGTCAACTACCGGAAGCCCCCGAAAGTGTCTCACGGAGGAAGGCATCCGCGAGACTCCAATAAGAGGTGTGAGTTCCACGGAGACGTGGGGCACACCACAAACGAATGCCTTCAGCTGAAGGATGAGATCGAGTCCCTGGCAAGAGCTAGACACCTCGGTCAATGGGTGAGGATACCCATAATCTATCCCGGACAGGGAGTAGTTCACGGAGCTGCGTACTCTCCGGGACAGAGGGGGACCGCTAGCGCTCCTGGAGCCGGTCACCCCGAAGCTCCTGGATCTTAGTTCCCAGCGCTTCCTGCTCCGACCTCTCCGGCACCCATTGCCATGTGGACTCCAGGACCCGGAAAACCATATCCGCCTGGCCTTGCTCCGCCACCCGTTGACGGACACGTGGCCACCATTTCCGGAGGACCGCACCTTGCCGGAAGCACCCGTAACTCCCAGAAAAGGTACTTGAGGGAGTTAGAACACACCGGGGAGATGTGCGCCTTGGTTCAGTCACCTGCTCAGCGTCCCCGAATGATGGATCTTCCCATCACCTTCACGGAAGATGACGCCCGACATGTGCACTTCCCCCACAACGATCCCCTCGTCGTGGAAGCCCAGATCGCCAATAAGAAGGTGTCACGGATCCTAGTCGATAATGGAAGCTCCGTCAACATCCTCTTCAAAGCTGCCTTCCATGCGATCGGATTAACCGAGACAGATCTGATCCCATGCCCCATCTAGCTTCAGGGGTTCAATGGGGATGCACTCATGCCCTTAGGCAAAATTCAACTTCCAGTCACCCTCAGAGGAGACAGCGACGCTTGTGCCTTCAAGAACTGCACATTCATGGTGGTCGACTGCCCCACGGCGTATAATGCAATCCTAGGCCGACCGGTCCTAATCGATGTTGGGGCCATAACCTCGATACGCCACTTATGCTTGAAGTTTCCATGCGACAACGGGCGCATCGGCACCCTCCGGGGAGATCAACGAAGTGCACGAAGCTGTTATAACGTCTCCGTCCGATCCGTCTACACGGTCCAGGAGGCGATTGTTGCCACACCTTTGGCAGAGGATTTACCAGAGACTGGGGGTGCCCAAGGGGCATACGTTGACGAACTCGACCCTAGAGTGGGGGTCGAGAGGGCAATAGAGCCGATGGAGGAAGTCGAAGAGGTGATCCTCAACTCGGAAGATCCCACCAAAGTCATTCAGGTGGGGAAAAACCTTCCATCGGCCATTCGAGAAAAGATCGTGGCCACTGTGAAGAATAATCAGGATATCCTGGCATGGTGCCACGCTGATATGACGGGGATTAATCCTAATGTTGCGTGCCACGCACTCAACATAGACCCATCTGCAACTCCAGTTCGCCAAAAGAGGAGGCCGTTAGACCCAGTAAGGGCCGAAGCAGTCAAAGCTGAAGTGGACAAGCTGATGTCCATAGGCTTTCTCCAGGAGTCACTCTATCCCGTGTGGTTGGCCAACCCGGTTCTGGTCAAGAAACCCGATGGATCCTGGAGAATGTGTATTGACTTCACGGACCTGAACAAAGCCTGCCCAAAAGACTGTTTCCCTCTTCCGCGAATCGATCAGATGGTAGACGCTACTTCCGGGTATGAACTCTTATCCTTCATGGATGCATACTCCGGATACAACCAGATCAAGATGCATGTCGCGGACCAGGAACACACCAGCTTCCTCACGGACAAAGCTGTCTACTATTACGTGGTCATGCCATTCGGTTTGAAGAATGCTGGGGCGACATACCAGCGTCTAGTAAACAAGATGTTCAAGGATCAGCTGGGGAGGAACATGGAGGTGTATGTAGACGACATGTTGGTGAAATCGAAGACCTCCGAGGACCACAGTGACGACCTTGAGGAAGCTTTCGCCGTGATCCGAAAGTACGGAATGAAAATGAATCCGAAGAAATGTACTTTCGGGGTCTCGTCTGGGAAGTTCCTCGGTTTCATTGTCAGCTCCCGCGGAGTGGAGGCCAACCCTGAGAAAATTAAAGCGTTCGTAGATATGCCTTCTCCCCGAAAGCATAAGGATGTCCAAAGCGTTACCGGAAGGATAGCTGCTCTCAGCCGCTTTGTATCTAAGGCCACTGACAAATGTGTCCCCTTCTTCAATGTGTTGCGAGGAAACAAGAGGTTCGAGTGGACCCCCGAATGCGAAGCAGCCTTCCAACACCTCAAGGAACATCTAACTCGAGCTCCCATTCTGTCCAAACCTGTCGAAGGAGAGGCGTTGTTCTTGTACTTAGCTGTGACAAAGCATGTCGTAAGTGCCGCTCTCATCCGGGAAGACGGCCGTCTCCAACTCCCTGTGTATTACGTGAGCAAGAAGTTACTGGACGCCGAGTCCAGATATACAATGATCGAAAAACTCTCCCTCTGCTTGCTCATCGCTTCGCGGAAGCTAAGGCCCTATTTCCAAGCGCACACCATCAGAGTACTCACCAACCACCCTCTCCGGCAAGTCCTGCAGAAGCCCGAGTCTTCTGGCAGATTACTTAAATGGGCCATGGAACTGAGCCAGTTTGACATCCACTACCAGCCACGTGTTTCCATAAAAGGTCAAGCTCTCGCGGACTTTATTGTGGAATGCTCAGGAATGAATGACCTCCCAGAAGATCCTGTCCCGGAACTTCCCACATGGAAGGTCTATGTAGACGGAGCCTCAAATGAAAAAGGAGCTGGAGCAGGGGTTATCCTAATTTCTCCCCAAGGACATCAGCTCTAGAGCGCCATCCGTTTCGCGTTCCCAGCATCCAACAACGAGGCAGAACACGAAGCCATGCTAGCTGGATTACAACTGGCCAAAGAAGTCGGAGCCCAAAAAATCGAAGTATACAGCGACTCCCTACTTGTGGTAAACCAAATATCCGGAGAATACCAGACGAAAGGCGAAAAAATGGCTGCTTACGTGTCTCTCTCCCGCGGCCTCCTGCAGCATTTCAAAGGCTACCAAATCCGCCAGGTCCCCCGGGACCAGAATTCACTCGCGAACACACTGGCCAAGCTTGCAACAGACCCGGAGATTGAACAATATGGCCTAGTGCCCATCGGGCACTTAGAAGCACCTAGTACTGAGACACAGAGGGTAAATTCCATCATCGACCATTCCCATTCCTGGATAGGACCCATCCTCAGATTTCTCACCACCGGAGAGCTCCCCACTGATAAAGCTGACGCAAGAAAGCTCCAATATCAAGCTCCCCGATACGTGGTTATGGATGGAAAGCTTTACCGCAGGGGGTTGTCCATACCCTTCCTTAGGTGTGTTGCTGGAACCGAAATCAGCACCATCATCCATGAGATTCACGGAGGCTTCTGTGGCGACCATACCTCCGAGCTGAGCCTCTCCAAAAAGATCCTTCGTCAAGGATACTTCTGGCCCACCATGAAGAACGATTGTGTGGATTATGTCAGAAAATGTGAGCAGTGCCAGAGGTACGCCAAGGTTCCGCGAGCGCCGCCTACAGAAATTACCTTAATGACCAGCCCCTGGCTGTTCTCCGTTTGGGGCATTGACCTAGTAGGTTCCCTTCCAATTGGAAAGGGTGGAGTGAAGTATGCCATAGTCGCGGTAGACTACTTCACCAAATGGGCTGAAGCAGAACCTATGAACACGGTCACGTCTAAGAAAGCACTGGACTTTGTCATCAAGAATATAGTGTGTCGTTTCGGGCTTCCACGTAAAATTGTGTCCGACAACGGGAAGCAATTTGATAGTGAACATTTCACGAACTTATGTGCTTCGCATGGAATCATCAAAAGCTTTTCCGCAGTCGCCAGACCTCAAGCTAATGGGCAAGTGGAGGCAGTGAACAAAATTTTAAAGACCACGTTGAAGAAAAAACTCCAAGCATGCAAGGCTCACTGGCCGGAAGAGCTCCCGCGAGTACTTTGGGCCTATCGCACAACAGAGAGAACTTCAACAGGGCACACACCTTACTCCATGACCTTCGGTTGCGAGGCCGTCATCCCAGTAGAAACTATGATCACCTCTCACAGGCAGGACACCTACGACCCTACCTGGAACCACGCCCTTCTCCAGGAGTCCCTGGACATGATCGAAGAGCTCCGGGAGCAGTCACAGGTCCAACTCAAAATGTACCAAGGCAAGATAGCCCGACACTTCAACTCAAGAGTCAAGAGCCGTACATTCGAAGTTGGGGACCTTGTCCTACGGAGAGTATTTCCTGCAACGCAGGATCCGGGAGTGGGAGTCCTCGGACCCAACTGGAAGGCCCCTATGAAGTCCAAGAAAAAGTGGGCCATGGGACGTATCACTTAAAGAGACTCGACGGATCTAAAGTCCCGCGCGCCTGGAACGCGGAGCACCTCCGCCGTTACTATCAGTAAGCCCCGGACTATCTAGTCGAAAGTCCTTGGTGGACGTAGCAAAAATGTAAAATATGGAGATAGTCCTCCCAGCTGTAAAACACATGCCTAACAGGCTAATTTAATAAAACATGGAGAGTTTCACTCCGCTTTTACTGCATTTTTTATCCCTTTGTTCCAAGTTGCGTTTTAACAAGTGACCACGCGGTCCGGAGACGTCCGGACCCCACGCTCACTTGGGGGGGTATACATGGCTAAGGCATAGCCATACGCCCCTTGAACAAAACATAAAGAGAACACCACTTATGTGCTAGCATTGTGTTTGAAATTTTTAAAATTGATTAAGCTTAGGTTGATTTGTTTCCATGAACATATTTGCATTACGTGTCATGTGTGCATTGTGTGGTTATGTGAAAATTGCCATGAAAATATCTGCCATTATGCATCATGAAAATTATCTCCTGTGTAGCCCAGCGATGAACAGGACTGAAGGTTGGGGCACATTCAGAGAGCCACGCCGAAACACCCCCAACTTCCTGACAAGTCCTTCGCAGAATACTACGCGTCCGCTGAAAGCTTTGCTTCGCAAGCTTCAGCTCCGGGTCTCATAAAGTAATGCATGGCAAGATCCGCGACCGCTGAGAACTTTGCTTCGCAAGCTCCAGCTCCGGGTCCCGCAAGGCGAAAGATGGCAAGATCCGCGACCGCTGTAAGCTTTGCTTCGCAGGCTTCAGCTCCGGGTCTCACAAAAAAATGCATGGCGAGCTCCTCGACCACTGCAAACTTCGCTTCGCAAGCTTCAGCTCTGGGAGCAAATATAATCGATCCCCCAATTACAGCAGGCCTTGCTTCGCAAAGCCCCTGCTCCAGGATCGCACATGGTAGGCGTGACGATTTCCTCGACCGCAACGAACTTTGCCTCGCAAGGCTTCATGCCAAGTCCCTGAAGTCGGCCACCGTGAGGTACACAACGACAGTTAGTTTTGCTTCGCAAAGATCTAGCCCTAAGTCTAGCAACGCCCACCAAAAGAACTCCCGTTCCGGCACCATCCCGCGGAATCGTATTAAGTGTTGGCCTCGCAAGCTTTGTAAAGATCACGATGGGAAGATGCAACGGGTCACCTTAGCCATCCCAGCGAACGGTATAACTACAAGTCCCGGGATTGGCTATTTACCTTAGGAAAGCTGAGTACGATGAAAGAGGGAGTCTGGCCGTTGGAACCAAGAACCCTCCGTAACCTAGAAACTACATGGGAAAAGACATAAGCCGTTGGAGCTTCAAGTTAGAAATGCATAGGTTCTGGCCGTTGGAACCTAAACCTCATGCGCCCCTACAGCAGTTTCTATCGTATAAAAGTCTCTACCCTAAGCACAAAATTAAACAAGGAACTCAGCAGGAAAGGAAAGAAGAAGTCTACAATTATGACAATGAAGGCCCTGCGGACCGGACATCTGTAATGTTCCCGCAATTAAAAAAAAAAAAAAGAGTACAGGGAGCTTTGCCCCAAAGGAAAATAAAGAAAAAAAAAATTATTATTACACAAAGAATAAGACCCCTTCAAGCGCTGGGGGTGGCAGCGGCTTCCACGACCGGGGTCTCGGAGACAGCGGTTTCAACTGGGGCTGGGGGATTCAGCTCATTGGAAGATGGAACGTCATCAATGGCAAGTTCAGAGGTCCCCGCCTCTTCGGGATCTTCTGCCTCAGGGACTCCAGCAGGCTCGTCGATGTTATAAGTCTGGACATACACCTCTGGGCTTTGATCCAACGCCTGTATCTTTTCCCTCATGGCGGCGGCGTCCTCTCCCAGGTAGCCTACTACCTCCGGGTTTATTTTCCAAAGTTGGTGCATGAGGACCACGTGGGATAGATTAATCGTTCTATTCAGCACCACCTCGGCATCTTCCTTCTCCTTCAAGCGCTCCGCCTCAGAGGTCGCCAGCTTTGCCTCCGCGAAAGCCAATTGAGCCCTCAGTTTTTCCAGCTCGGCCTTGGATGCATCCCGCTCTCCCTTAAGGGAATCAATCTCCTTGCGCTGCACCTTATTTTGATCCAGCAAGGATTGCTTCTCGGTCACATGCCCCCTGATAGTGAATTGCAAGGCTCCAATCTGTTTATCCTTCTCAGCGAGCCCCAACTCCTGCATAGACGCGAGATCCTTGCTCCTCTTGTGATCTTGCTCCTCCTCGTACAGCTTATTCTGAAGAAGGGCGTATTCCTCGTTCTGCTTAAGGAGGAGATTGTTTTTTGATTGCAAGCGGGCATCCAGGGTGTCCTTCTCCCCCCTGACCTGGGATAGCTCTTCCTGGAGCTTGGAGTTCTCGGCCTTCAAGTCATTCGACCGCTGCTTGAACTCATTCTCCGCGCGGGCCCGGTACTCTTGATATTTGGCAAGATATTTCTTGTCCGCCTCTTCTTCAGCCGTGCGCCGGGCCTGGTTAATCTTCTCCACAGCCTCCCCCTTTATGCTCTCGACCTGTTGGGTCAGTTTCTGCTTCTCCGCCTCCAAGGCCTGGCGAGCCACCTGGCTCTCCTCCAGCTGAACCAGAACTGCACCCACCTCCCGGAACAAGCGTTCCGTGATGAGAGAGGCCTGCGAGGAAAGACAACAGAATGAGTTAAGCAGAACCAAATGTACTAAGACAATTGATCCCAGAACACAACAACTGACAGCTTACCCCAGAAAGTTGCTGCTTTACGGCATGTGTCAGCAACAGCGGGTCCTTACTGCTACTGATGGCCCATTTCTCAGAATTGAGCTCGCACAAGCTCAGGGCCATGTCCTCCATCATCTCCGCTCCGAACGGCGCCAATGCACGTCCGAGCCTAGGCACCAGCCTCTTCTCCAAGGCTGGGCCATCCAAAACCGCTCCAGCCGGGTGAAGGGATCTCACCCCCTCGGCCAGCTCAGCTCTCTTCACGGCAGACAGGTTGTCTGCCCTTCCCTGAGTAACAGCCTTCTCGGCCTCCAACCGCCTCTTCAAAAAATTATCAGCCCGTCTTACACCCTCCAGGAGGGCAGCGGGGAAACAGGTTAGTTTCTGAGGGAAGTGGAACTTCAGGCCAGGCTGAGGAAGGCTTGTTTGTTGAGAAAGTGGAAGAGAAGAAGAAGAAGGAGACCCCGAAAGGGTGGACTCCCTTTGGACTGGAGGAGGAAGTAGACGGGGTATTAGGGACGGTAGCGAAGACACTACCGCCCCGGTTTGTTGTTGCTGCTGATGTTGTTGTTGCTTTTGCTGCTGCTGTGGCGGTGTTGATTGTCTTTGTGGTTGTTGTTGTTGTTGCTGTTGCTTTTGTTGTTGGAGTTGTGTTTGCTGCTGGGTGGGGGTAGTCTGGTGGGGACTGCGCGCAGCCCGGAGGTCTCCATCACCTCCGGGAGAAGAGTGTCTAAGGCATTTCTTCTTGTCGCCCTCAGCCTCTCCTCCAGAGCGCTTGCTCACCCCGGCCCTCTTCACGGGGAACACAAGACCTTCCCCATCACTGCTACTACTCGAGACCACCATGTTCTCGGAAGGCCCCTTGACAGGAGGCTTCTCCACCACAGGCACGAATTACCTCTCCACCACCGGAGACCCTTGCGCCTCGCCACTTGTCTTCTTGGGTGTGGCAGCTTTACCTCCCCTACCAGCTCCGGCCTTTCGTCTTTTCCCCTTGGACGGGTCTTGGCTGGTGGCGGCCTTCTTGATAAGTGAGGTAGCTCTCCCCAACATCTTCGCCTCAGGATGTTCAGCAAGAAATGTACGAAGCAAGGTTAACCAACCAGCAAGCAATGTGAAAAAAGATAAGCAGAAAACAAAACAAGCAACAACATAAAAGCACAAACAAGTCCCCCAGCAGGGAACAAGAAACAAAAAAAAAAGGGAAAAGTTTGAAAGGGACGACCATCCACGAGAAACGTGGATGGCCTTCCCCGAGCAAAACAAAACACCGCTTCCTGCTCCAGGAAGCTCCCGTACTCCTTGAAGTCCGGGAATGACATGCTGAGGGAAGAAGGGTCAACCATGGTGACACCTTCTGGCAGACTACCGCCACTCAAACACCCGAGGAGCTCATCTACCCTATCGCAATATCTGTCAAAGGGAATCCTACGCGGATCTAGCCTAAGGAAGCGGGGATCGAACCCCACCTGAGAAGTCCGGGAAACCTCAGACAGGCTGGGGGTATGGATCAATCGAAAACTATTCTTACCTCTCCCGGAGGTGCCAGCTCCCGGAGTCCCTTCATTGGGGTAAGCTGCGGCGTGGCGAGCCTCGATCTCTTCTTCCTCCGGCTGGGGGTCGGGGAACCTCTCCGCCCAACTGGGAGATAAATTATTCTCGTCCTGGGCCGCCTGGCAGATCACCTTGGACAGCTTCAGGGCAATCTGCTCCCGGACGTCAGCTGACACCTGACTTTGCCCCCTGCCACTCACTGGCTCAATATTTTGGAAAGAGGCGAGTAGCCCATACTCCCTCAAAGATTCGGTGGTCACAAGTCCTTCCACCTTCAGCTCTTCCTCCGAGAGCCCCTCGTAGAAGTTTGACCTCCTTATCATCTCCGCACAGCGAGGTGTCCGCAGGACGGCTTCTGCAAAATCCAAACACGAGTGTTAGAGATCCTCCCGGAAGGCAAACCAAACTTAAAGAAACAAAGTTAAAGAAGAGAGGAAGGAGCACTTACCAGGGACTTTGAAGTCCAAAGATAGAGCTGGCACCCTCTTCAATGGGAAGCCAGTCGTCAGGAACCAGTACTCCCGGAGATCTGGAACCCTCGCGGTATGACATGTGGGGCACATCACGTCCGGATACCTCTCCAGCCTATAAAACCCCACCTTGTCTGCATGACCTCTCATGGGCTGAGACTTCAGCCCATAGAAGTATAGCACCTCCTCCGGGGTAGGGGCCTCCAGGTTCCTGGATTTGCAAAAGATGTACCACCCCGCTAGAAGCTTGTAGCTGGGGGGAATCAACTGGAAGGGGGCAATCCCCGCCTTCACGCAGAAGTTGGCAAAATAACTTCTTAGGGGCAAGTGTGCCCCACACACTATGTGTGCCCAGCTCCAGGCACCAAAACCCTCATGACTCTGACTGGCAAACTCACCCAGCACCGACAGGCGGTGCCACATCAGGCCTGGGATGTTCTTCAGGCCTGCCTCTGAGGAATACAGCTCCAGCATGCCGTAGTTCCTGAGCAGGTTCGGCTTCTGGTCCATCTCCCAGATGGAGCTGTTGATAGTCGGTGGGCTAGCCGAGGCCACCTTAGTTTTTGCTTTCCCCTTCGCGCCGGCAACAGGGGAACCTTGCTCCTGGGCAGATTCAGCCTCTACCGCAGCGATGACTTGTTCCTTTGAGGTGTTCGTCACTGAGCAAAAGAAACAAAGAAGAAAGCACTCCAAGCAGTCAGCACCCTTGCCATACCCTAATGGTATTAAAGGCGTCGGGGAGACCCTCCCCGAAAACTGCTTGGAGAGGCTCCCACCGAGCTTGCCGAGGGGCTGGCACCATGCCACCCGGAGGACAGCAAGGAACCAGATTCAAACTTCGAGCCTAAGCCCGCCGAGAGAAGTGTCTTCCCAGAGGAAGACACCCTAAAGGCGTTCACGCTTATGCCCTAAAATAACAAACCAGAACAGCACAACCAGACGAGAAACAACTTTCCAAAAGCAAATCATCGAAGCATGCAAAGAAATGACTTATTGACTCACATCAGTCGCATGCCTATCAAAGCCCTATTCACGCATTCATAAGGATGACACCGGCAGAAAACTCAACCCTAACAACTACCAACAATCTGAGGTTTAGAAGGAAAAAGCAAAGTAAAAATACTTACTGGTATTCGAGTAGTTGAAGATTGAGGGGGTAATCGGGTCACTGTACCGCGCGAACACGTTAAGTAAAGGCTGCAAAGACAAGCAACCATTCAAACTTAGAACTTCGGCGATCAAACCTACTGCCAAATCGAAAGAAAAGTCTCTGGATTCCTTACCAAAAGAAGTGGTGAATTCGAAGGAAAGGAAGCTTGGAAGCTTGAGAGTTCGAAGATTTGGGAATCTGAGAATCTGAAAGACTCGAGAATTTGAAAGCGTAAAGAGGAAGAAAGGTCCGTTCCCTCATTTTTATAGCAGGAACGAAATCGTTTCGAATTCCACAAATGGACGGTCCCGATCTTCCCATACCGCATGCATCAAATCCAACGGTTGGGGATGAAGTGTCGGTCCCATTTAAGACTCCTCGGATGGGAATAAAGTATTTATTTCCCATCATTATACCATCTCGGGCCCAGTGCACCATTAAATACCGTCAAATCACTACTCGGACACCTGACGCATGCACACTCAGCCAGTCGCCTCACGCACACGTCTTGGTCACAGAGCCATTCCCTGCATGACGCGTGGCCCTTGCCACACTTGAGTACTTGAGTTCAAACAGAAGAAATTTCCTTTTTTTTTGTACTGACACTCAGGCGGGAAAAAGGAACTCTTCCAGGAACACAAGAGGTGACCCCTCGCCTAATCTAGAGACCCGAACACCCGGAGGACTGTACAAGCTCCCGGACCTCTCAAGCCCCGTGACCTTGGGGGGTAAATGTTATCCAGATTTCCGGATAGCATTTAGATGGATAGCCTTGGGGAAGCAGAATTATCAAAGTCTTTCGCGAAAGGTGACCAGAGCTCGCGGATGGACAGAAAGGCTTCGCCTCTCCCATTTAGTGTCCAGCATACTCTTTCAAGCAACTGCGACGCGAAGGCTCGTCAATTCTCCCGGACTCCCGAAGGGATATCCTTCGGGGAAGGTCCTTCCAGGAGAAGCTCTTCAGGTTACCTTCGCGGATACAGTTCCGTGCCTCGCACGGAAGAAGACCAAGCAGTCGAGTCATGGAGGAGGCATAGTTGGAATGATATCCACCTGACACAGGATCCCGCCTGACACGCCCGACAGGTCGAGGCCGCACACATCCCAGCACGCCTAAAAGTACCATTTCGCCTACTGTTCCGCTGACAGCCTGGAAAAGACAGCTGCCTTTGTGCATTCCCCATACTTTCATGTAAATATACCCACATAGAGCCTGGTAGCCAGGCGACTACGGTAATTGTATCCCCTATTTATGGCTGGTGTAATTAAGACTCATGGGGGCAGAGTAAAACCCTAGTCCAAAACTCTAGCTATAAAGACCTCCTCATTTTGCAATAGGAAGAGAGGAAGAACACATTACATAGCAAGAACTCTGCCAAAATCTCTCTAGCTTCATCTTCTTCTAGAGAACTCGAGAGAAACACTGTGAGTTTGTGAGGTTCTTGTACACCAGCCATTTTACTGTAATTCTCTACAAGTATAATAACATCGACTCGTGGACTAGGGCTCGTTAACGCCTGAACCACGTAAAAAACCTATTTGTCTATTTATATTTCTGCACTTCTACAGTTCTTTTTTTTTTTTTTTTTTTGTATTCGTTTCCGAAAAACTCGGTAAATAGTTGGTAATATGGATGTTTGGATCCTCGTTTGGCAATCCCCCGAATTGTACACAATTTTGTACCATTTGAATGATCGAGGATTTTATCTCAAAATTATTCACCTCTACAATAAGAGGATGAATACTTGAATGTATCCCCATAACAGTAGGGAGTACATATTTCTCAAGGGCGAATTAGCCTGAGCTGTATTACCCAACTTTCCATTGTTGTTCACATCGTTATTAGCGTTCTCAGTTATAGAAAAATCCAACCTTTTCTTTATCTTTTGGTTTTGTCTGCATGTTATCTCGATTTCAAGATCTACTGGTATGAGTTCATTTTGTCTACTTCCCCGCATATACCAATAATTCCTGAAACACAATACAGTCTCGATCCGAATGAGTGTAAAATATAAAAACCAAATTATAACAAAAAAAAAAGTAATTTTGATATTGGATATTAAGTCCCTGGCAATGGCGCCAAAAACTTGATCTGTAAAATATGCACACAAGTGTACGTGGTCGTGTCAAGTAATAAATTCTGGAAGAACGGATATCGTCCCACAGAGACTATTAACCAATTACCAATAGTCGTTCTTTACTTTCTATTTGGCAAGTAAAATTAAGATGAATAGATCTAACTATAAACACAATTTCAATAACTAAAAACAAAACAATTAATCAAAGGATAAAAATCAATAATAAAAAGACCTAGGGTATTAACTTCATCAACTTTTCATTCTACAAATTTTATTAATCAGTTCTAAATTTCTTTCTTCCTATTCTAATAGAAAGTATATAAGATCTCAACCTATATGTAGGTTTTCTACATCTCTATGATAAACTTAAACATATAACAGGCATTAAGCATAGAAACCTAATTACTACACAAGCCATACAGGTACTTTCGTCCAATATGTAATTTATGTTTATATAACGATAGCATATTCAATTCTCATCTTTCAAATTTTGAATCAAAATCATAAATCAAACAAGTATTGATCAGATATTTATTAGCATCAAGAAAACATTATATAGATCAGAATAAAGAAGAAGATCTAATAGAACATCATGATAACATTAAATAGAAATCCAAGCAACTACATTAACCCCTAGATAGAGGTGTTTAGTTCATATCAGACATGACTAAAACAACAAAATAATTGTTCAAAAACATAAAATTCAAAGACTTGAAGAAGAAATAAAAAATATGAAAGTGCAGAAAAACTTGTCTCAGAATCAAATTTAATCTCTAAAGTCGTAATTAAAATCTGACCTAACCTTAATTAAAACCTAAGGTATGAATTTATACTAAAAAAAACACGATTTCTTCTTCTTCTTTTCATAGGCGGGTCGCGACTTGGCCTTTCTTAGGTCGTGGCCCATGTCGTTTTTAAGGCACTACAAATTCTTGTTCAGTCTTCAGGCGCTGCAACCCTCTAAACCCCAGTCGCGGCCTGTGTGTTGATGCACCACCTGGGTTCGCCTCTGACTTCTACTAGCGCCGCGACTTATAAGAACAAGTCGCGACTCTTATTACCTTCAGTAATCTTCAGCCTCTAACTTGACTAGAGTCGCGGCCCTTAAGCCAATGCCGTGACTCTAATTCCATTATTTTCAAATTTTAGCCTTTCAACATCCTTCCTTCATCAAAAACTTATTATAACTCATCCTTAGCGCCATTTTGAATCAAGCAACGACTGAAAGCTCCTTTTTTCATCATTTCCTCGTATTTTCACATTTATCTCATGATTCAACGCACCGACCTACAACAAAGACAAAAACAAGCGTAATCTTGCACAAAACAAACATAAATACTCAAGATTACCACAAAAACACATCCTAAAACAACACTAGAATGGAGTTATCAAAGGGACTTGAATTTTGTTTGGATTCAAAGGTATGGATTTGAACTTTGAGTTATTTAAGTGTTATTGGTGAGTTTTGGATTTTGATGCTTAGGAATATTTTTGAAGTTATGGATTGTTAACTATTGTGTATATGAGTTGCTGGAATGATTTGGGTAGTTTATTCAGGATAAAAACTAAGTTTGGAATGATTTTGGGGAGTTTGGGAATTTGAAAATGCTGGAAAAAACTAGGTTCATAGGTCCGAGTCGTGGCCCTGTTCTTTAGGTGTCGCAACCCACTTGAACAAAGACGCATGGGGGCCTCGGAATTTTGCCCAGGCATCGCGACCCGTGTTCCCCAAATGACAGAGAGAGTGCTCTCTGACTTGAGCGCGCTGCGGCCTTTATGGGTTGTACGCGGCTCCAATAGGCAAGGTTGGCCAAATGAAGGTTTTAGGCCCGGAACCCAAATGTTAAGGCTCAGAAAGGATTCTACTACCCGGTTTAGTAGAATTCGAGGTCTTGGAGGCTAGTATGTTATTCTAAAGGCTTTTAATTGATTTAGATCATGCTGGATATTTATTAATATGTTGTGACTAGGTTTTACCACTCAAGCTTGGGATTAGGAATCGTGCTCGGGATCGCTTTGGGTTGTCAACTCGGGACACTAGGTAAGAGAACTGTGTGTGCCCGTAGAGCTATGTGGTGTATAGTGTTGTATGTATTGCTTATAGTTATTATGCCATGCATGTGATTATGACTGATCTGCAAGAGTCGGAAGCGGCAAGAGCTAAGGGTGGCAAGGGGCCGAGAGCGGCGTTAAGCATGCTGAATGCAAGCCATCGGGCGAGACCCTTAAGGGTACTGTACACACCCATTCGGCTGGGACCAGGGACTTGGTGCCTAGTAACGCACCCCAATCGATGGAGGCTGCTGCTGTAGTATTGAGCTGGTGTGTTATTGTACTATTGTATTACTATATTGCAGTGTTATTGTATTGTCGTGTTACTATACTGTTGTGTTATTGCACTGTCGTGTTATTATACTACTGTGTTATTGTATTGCTGTGCTATTAGGATATTATGCCATTGTGTTATTGAGTTGTTCTACTGCTGTATTGATGTGCATTCCAATAGGAACTGGTAGTTATTTGTTGTTCTGATTAAGTATGTATTTGCTGAGGTATATTATTGTATGTTGTGCGTGAAGTTCTCTTGCTGGGCCTCAACTCACGGGTGCTCTGTGGTGCAGGTAAGAGCAAGAAAAATGGATTGAACAACCATGTGTTGTTGGGCATGGAGCGGTGTGTACATGTTTGGCCTACCTGATCGCCACGACTAGGGTTGTTTTAAGGAATACGTGGTAAAATTTTGTTTTGTCGCTTAGGTCGACTATACCATATCTTTGGATTGTAAATGTATTTTAAAACAATATTTTGGGATCCCAATGTAATATTTTTACAAATTTTATTGAATGACCAAATCTTTTTATCTAATGTTTCATTATATGAATCTTTATTTTGATTTAATCACAATTTTTAACCTAAAACCTCGATTAGCGAGCTAATGGCACATTTATAAATCATATGGTAACGACTCTAGGGAAGTAGGGTGTTATATTTACATTACAACATCTATTGTTTGAGGAACCATGATTCCTAGAGACATCATTGGAAGTTGACTGTGGTACATGGCTAAATGAAGGCCTGCCAATATTCTCATTGTCATCTGAGCTTTATTCATCATCATCGTCGTCGTCGTCATCATAAACATTGTCTCCATCGGCATCAGTGGCCTCATCTACATCAAGATGACCAATCTCATTTGTTTCCACTTGAGGAATTGCATACAACTCAGGCGTTTCAGTAGCTAATTGAACATTGATTCTCCTCTTTATAATTGATACACATAGGGGTGTGCGAAGATTGATAGATGTTGATATCTCATCAAGAAAGAATACAACATCATTGTCATTAGAAATCAAAGATGGAATGATACCTTTTCCAAACTGATAAATCACCTTTAACTCAAGAGCACTACAAAATTTCTCAACTCCAGTTAAAGTATACAAACGATCAATAAGACTATTGTAAGTGATAGTCTTTGGCACCTTCATCCCTTTGCTTTATTTCGAACTAAATGACCAACCTTCATTGACAAGTTGTTCCCATTCTCCATCATATAACACAACAATATTTATTCGTGATTGGTTTGTAAAACATATGAGAAAATGTGATTAGATAAAATTGCCAAAAAAATTTATACAAGGTCCAAATTAGGGACGAACTTGGTCATAATAAGGTCCAAATTTGGTCCAAACATGGTCAAGATAAGTTCTGAATAAGGTCCGAACCAAATCCAAACCTGGTACAAACACGATCCGAACCTGGTCTTACCAAGGTCTGAACCAAGTCCGAACTTGGTCAGAACTTGGTTCAAACCAAAAAAATCCAAAACACAAATATCGCAAAAAATATGAGATTTCAACATAAAAATTATTTTTTGGTTATATTTTCAGCCTAGAATAGTTCAAAATCAACTACAAATTATTATATAACAAATCCATAACCCATAAACACCAATAACACTTACCCATCATCAAAAACACTTTCTTCCTTCAACTTTGGTCACTTTTTAATAAAAATTAGGGAGAGCTTATATTTTAGTAGAGAGATGACAAAACTTCAAAATAGATGAAGATGAGGCATTGTGAATTAGATGAGGAGAAAGAAAGAACATTACCATCCATGAGAGTAGGGTTGGAAACAGTGAGAGATGACAAAGAAAAGAAATAGGGGGCGCTAAGGGTATTTGCGATATTTCAATTGGGTATTGAGCTGGTTTAGTGAGAAACTTTTATGAGGGTATATGCTTTTAATATTAGAATAAATAAGGGTTACTTTGTGGACTTTCCCATGCATTATGGGAAAGATATTCAAAATATGCTCACGATAACCACACCCACCATGAATTTGAGTTAACCCAACTATCCTAGAATTGAAGTCAATGCCCATAGTCTCTTATTCAAATAAAGAAAAGAACAAAAAACAAATAGCAAAAATGTTACCTAATACTTGGATCATGCTTTGAGTATTTTTCCAAGAATTTTGTTGGTCCAAGTGGTTCTTAACACAATTGGCCTTGGCGGTCAATAATGGTAGCATCTTTCCCTGTCCATGCTCTCCTATGGTTGAAGCTCTAACCCCCAATTTGAAGCTATTAATCATGTTCAACCCTATTTTTGGGAATAGAAAGTATATAATGTTCTTAGTTCGTATGTTTTTTAAGTTATTTTAGTTTTTTCAATTAATATTTAAAGTCAATTGTCAAAACAATTCTTTTATTTTTTTTAAGAACTTGAGATATTATTTACTTTATTTTCAATTATCTATTTTAACCCAATTAGGTGTGATTACATGTGTTCCTAAACACACTTAACAGTCAGGATCTATGGAACACCAAATCAGCTAAAGTTTTTACTTAAGCAATTAAATTTTACAACAACCACCTAGGGAGTACCGCCACAGTATCTGTAACGTCTCAAATTTGCTACTAAGGCTTAATGTCTTTATTAGTGTGTCGGGAGGGCATAATTGGATTTTTATGTGTCAATATGATTTATTTGTAATTATATATGTGATTATGTTAATTATATGAGTTATATTATGATATGACTGTTTATGCATGTTTATGTGTATTAATTATGTTTGTGGGCCCATTTCTGTTAAAAAAATAGCATTTTCGTAATTTTGGTCCATTGAGGGTATAACTGTGATTTGATATGCTATATGATTGAGACCACATTATTATGTGTATGTATTTGTGGTCTTCGGCACGAGGTGGTCCTAGTGAGCAATTTAGCAACGAGGTTAAATACCCGACTCAGGTTGAGCTTAGGGGTATTTCAGTAATTTAGTAAATTAACAGGATTTATTGGTTAATGGGAATAAACTTGGTGGGTATTTGGGTTTAGTGGATTTAATTGGGAATTCGTGTCGATATTTGAGGATTAGCGGGAATTTTAGGGAAAAGACTAAAATGCCCTTGAGTTTGGTCAAGGGCATTGGTATGGCTAGGGGTAAAATGGTCTTTTGACCAGTGGGCTAAGTCAATTAAGCTAAGTGCTCAGTAGTTTGGGGCATACACATATAGGCCTTTCTCTCTCTCTCTCATCTTAATACCTTCTTGAAGGGGTTTGTAATTTGAAGAACATTAAGCTAAGACAAAGGAGCTCATTTGATACTTCTAAGAGATTTCTAGTGAAGAACTGGAGTGGATTGAAGTTAGGAGCAGTTAATGGGTCATCAAGAAGCTGGGGGTCTCGAAATTCAGAGAGGTAAGTGAGTTCTTCCCCCTAAAATTTTATGTTCTTGGTATTCTTGAGTTTGGGTGGGTTTTGATTGATAAATTCATAATTGGTGCCCTTAGGATTATTTATAGGTTGGTTTGAGGATGAGAATTGGTTTACAAACTGATTTGGAAGCTTGTTCTGGTCAAAGTCATGATTTAAAGTCTTTAATTTTCGTATTTGGTAAGAAAATGGATTTTGGATTGTGTTGTATTTTTGGATGTTGCTTTGAATGTTTATAACACTTGGGTAAACTGTTTTGAGGTCGAAACTTGGGTTTGAGGGGATGGGAGCCCGTTCGGGCAAGTTTTGGCTCAAAGAAGTCACAGAAAAACCCAGAGATTTATGCGTTTGCGCTGTGGCGCTGCGGCGCAGATGAACAGTGTTGCGACGCTGGGCCAGGTTTGGGTGAGGCATGGGTTGCTGCTTCCCACGGTGCCAGGCCATTTTGAGGGCCTTAATTTTCTATTTTTTTTTAGGGTTTTGGCCCGGGGGCTCGAGGGACGATTCCACCACCCTGTTTGGTGGAATTGGAGGTCCCGAGAGCATGGGATTGGTCCCGAAATCTGTTTTTGGAATTGGATATTAACGTGAGTACCATTTATGGTTGTGATTAGGTTTACTGCAAGGCTCGGGAAAGGATCGTGCTCAGGGTCGTACTAGTTCTTCTACACAGAACCCGAGGTAAGAAAACTGCACATGGGTTACAATTAGGGCTTAAGCCCCGGCCATTGAACATGAATATAAGTATGTCTTCGAATATTTGTTTAAATGTGAATGACTATGTTATGTCTGAACTGCATACTTGATTGAATTTGATTGGAAAGCTCGAATTATAGGTCGTGGTCGGCATAAGCATTTGGAATGATGGCCATTATGGCTAGGGCACTTTGGAAGTGCAATATGCACTTGTCTGGCTCTAAAGTCGCTTGAATAAACAAAGTGTGGTATGCACTCGTGTGACCTATGGTCGCGTAATTGAGTTAAATGCCTACTTGAGTATGGTTATTACTGCTAAGCATACTATTTTTGATATGTTTGATTATTTGTATCAGTTTATTTAAGTTTTCTTGCTGAGCCTTGGCTCACGGGTGCCTTATGGTGCATGTAAGGGTAAAGGGAAGTTGGACCAGCCATGAGTTTGAGAGCTTCAGGGGCAGTGTGTACATATGCAGCCTACTCGATTGCCACGGTCGGGATCTCTGTTAGGGAACTAGGGTTGAACCCTCTTTTTGTCGCTTAGGCCGACCTCTCTTTTGTATTCTTTTGAGTTGTATTTAACTTTTAAACTCTTTTAGGATCCCATGTACACACTTAAACTTTTAATGGGAAATAATTACTATTTGACCAAAAAATTTAATACCTAATCCATTAGTCAACTTTAATTACACATTTATGTTAAATGACTCGTTTAGCGAGTTAACCACTATTTTAAAAATACATGGTGTAACGATCCTAGATTAGTAGGATGTTACAGTATCCCTTCCTTTTCTTTGTATCATACTTTGCAAATTAATTTATATTTTACATGTATATACCTAAACAACTCAAATATAAAAATAATGGCCAGACTTTACTTGTGACCAATTTAAAATGTAGTATAAATCTTTAATTCTAGATATAATGGTGAGATTCGTAATCCGTCCATACAGGCTAAGCTTCGGCCCAAGCTTGATGGCCCAAAATCAAGATGGTTCTCAAACCTCAATATTGAATGAGAATTTTTCATAAATATGGTTTTTATACCAAAGGAAATTTTTTAGGAAAACTTTGAGTAAAAACACGAAATTCATTGGAATTAAATGACAGATAAAAAAAACAATAAACAATCCTTATATAGCCAAAATTCGTTCAGAAAACAAAGGGCAAATTCGACAACACCGGGGCCTTCTCTTCTTCCTCGCCTTTTCTTCTTCTTCTTCTTCTTCTTCTTCCTCTTCTTCCTCTCTCTGAGTTTTTTTCGGTTGACGAAGGAATCAAAGCTGCAAGAATGTCGAGGGAATGACGGGTCAAGATCTTGATTTGGTGGTCCAGCCAGCATCAACAAGGGCGGCGTGGAGAATTGGGAGCTTTTGTACTCACAAAAACCCTAACCATCGCCGCTGTGTTCTCCGGATTCGGCGATCTGATTCCGTGGTTGATCGCACTCGCCTTCTTCTTCGCCAGATGGTTTATCAAGACCGGTCTAGGTAACATAATTGCTTACCAATTCGTCTCCCTGTTCGATAGCTCGTCGCCGGTTTTGGGGTACAGTCTGGTGTTTAGTGAGGCGCTTTTAGCACCGGACATTCCGTCAGTTTTGGTAAGAGCTGGTGGGATTTTCTTGCGGCTGGTTAAGTCTTTGTGCATTGCATGTGGTAGCAATGTCAGAGATGGGACAGAGCACAAATTGGGATCCTGGCTGATGGGACGAAGCACAAGTTGGGATCTAGTCTAGGTAACATAATCTCTTACCAATTCGTCTCCCTGTTCGATTGCTCGTCGCTGGGTTTGGGGAACAGTTTGGTGTTTTACTGAGGCGCTCTTAGCGCCGGCCATTCCGTCGATTTCGGCAAGAGCTTGTGGGATTTTCTTGACGATGGTTAAGTCTTTGTGCGTTTCATGTGGTAGCAATGTTGTAATGGGACGAAGCACAAGTTGGGATCCTGGCTCATGCTTACTTGCTTTCAGACTTCGATGATTTCTTCAACGATGTTCTTGACGACAATGGCAGCTAATCCGCTTAGTGCGACGTTGACTTTCAATACGATTTAGCAGACAATTGGGTGGACTGATTGAGCCAAGGCCGCCATTGTTCGTGGATTAGTATCGTTGATTGTGGTCCCTTTCCTTTTGTATCTGATTTACCCGCCATCGGTGAAGTCCATTCCTGATGAACCTAAGCTTGCTAAGGAAAAGTTGGAGAAGATGGGGCCAATGAGCACCAACGAGATTGTTATGTCTGAGACACTTCTTCTTACGGTAAAGCCCTTCACTTGATCTACAAATTGAGTTCTCGTACAAACTTTATTGTGGTTTTTCATGATTTTACTCACAGATTGCATTCATTTGATAAATTTATGTGTTTGCTTAAGCTCTTTGAATAAGTTAAATTTAAAATTTAAATATTGGGCTGATATGGGTAGAGAATTTTGAACTGAAGACCTAAAATGGTACAAAAAAAATTATGTAGCATATTGAATTATAAAACGGTAAAGCATCTCAGTAATGTAAATTGCTTATTTGTTTAAATTGGTAGGAAATATAGGTTTGTTGTTTTAAGCACTGTACTTTTGGGCCTTGATTTTTATCTGTTTAGTATATACTTTGATAACCTTGGTTTAGAATGTGAATTATATCATGTTCCTCTATATAAGTTTTGCAATTCATATTTTTATTCAATTGTGTATTACTTTATGCCACAAACTAGTTTAGTTTGACAAATTTTGTGGTGCAAATGCATTGTCTGAATATGGATAATGGACTATTGATCAATGTTGCTTGTCAAACATCTACACGTTGTGTCCAATAATGGGCTCGTTTGTTTTTATATCTAGGTTGGACTTTGGATTTTTGGAGGGATGTTGAATGTGGATGCTGTGACTGCTGCAATTGTTATTGAGATGTATATGTTTCTCATTCATTGTCAAAATAGAGCATTCTTATGTTGAGAAGTAATAACTCTGTTTGTGTGTGTATGTTTACCATGGTATATATCATTTAAATCTAAACCCATGCTCCATTTTTACTTGATACTTTTTAGGCCACCAACACTTTATGGGGTTCCAAGGGATCATAGACCATTTCCTATGGGTGATGTAAAAGCTTGGCAGAAAAATATGGCAGCTAATTTCTTCCAGAAATCAAAATACCACCTGAACCTAAGAACCTTGCATGCATCAATTTTGTCTTGTCGGTACCAAGGGTTAAGCCGCATGCCTCAACACAAGGCACCACTTCTGTTGCTCCCAAAATTCAAATAAAAATAAAAAGCAAAACACTCACGAAATCATAGTGCATGCTTCCCTGTAATACCAAAAAGTGGCCGGATCCCAAATTTCCCTTTGATATTTATTATAAGGTAACATATGATAATTGGTTATCCATAATATACGTAAGATGGTCACATGTTATATTGAGGGTAACTAGTTACTCATATTATGGGAAACTGATTAGCCTTAAGATAGTGACATGTTATATAGATGGTAATTTGTTACCCATAATTTAGGTAATTAGTTACCCCTAAGATGTAACATGTTACCCTAACAAGAACATCAAGATCTTAAAAAAAAAAACTCAAATGTGAATAAAAAATAATAATAAATCAAGTAATTGGTTACCTTATCAAATTTGAAAAAAAAACTTACAATTTAAAAAAAAGAAAAAAATGTTTATAATTAAAAGGGATATTTGCGGCGAAAATATTTAAGTTTTTTAATTTGTGACACTTAAATTCCTAATTCTTTTTTTTTTTGCGGCTAAAATATCTTCCGTCACACTTGTTTGGCATTGTAGGTACCTGGCCGTTAAGTGCTAGGTAGACACACACATGGCAGTCTTTGATTGATCCACGTCATTTATTTTTTATTTAAAAAATAATTTAAATTTAATTTAAATCTTAAAATATAGAAATATATTTAAAATTCAATTATTTTTTTAAAAAAAATTATAAAAATAATACAAATTAATATAAATTTTTTATAAAATCTAAATTACAAATCAAATAAAGTAACTTAAAACTTTTCATAGTGTTTTGTCAAAAAAAAAAATTATCATCATGTGATAACCCCTAACAAATAACTGAAACCAAGATTTGAAACAGTAACAAATTAAAAATCCACCACACCCAAACATCATCCAATAAAACACAACTCCAAGATTCCAGATTTCTTCATCCAAACTGAGCACTTTCATGGTCCGAGTCAAGTTCATTCAACCTAATGAAAAAATAAACAATAAAACCCAAAAAAAAAATGAACAATAACAATCTCCATCACCTCCAACATATTGAAGAATTGTTCACCACCACATATCAATTCCAACCAATGTCCCTCTCCCTATATCTTGTCCACCACCGCTGTCAAAGACTATAGATTCAAACAAATTTCACCAATACAATTTCAATTCAAAGATTCAAAACCCAACAATTTTCACAGGCTCCAAACTCTATCGTTACCACATTCAGCAACAGCAAAAAAATAAAAATAAAAATGATCCAAAATCAAACTAGATCTAACCCAAAATAAGCCCAATCCATCGTCAGAGCTAAGCCCCCAACGATGCAGCCACCTCGCCCCAGCCCAGAATCGCCGTCTTCTTCGCGCAGCACACAGGTTCACCTCGTTGTCGTCTGTCAACTACGCCATCGTGTAGCACACAGATTGTACCACCTACAACCCACCCCAACCTAAGCCACGAACTACACACAAAACCCTAGATCCTGTCGCCTGAGAAGAAGAAGAAGAAGAAGAAGAGATATACGATTTGGATTTTTTTTAAATCAGAATTATGTTTTATTTTAAATTAGATTTGTAGTTTTAGGGATTTAAATTAATTATTTTAATTTTAATTTAATTAAAATACGAATTTTAAATAATTATTAATTTTTATTAGATTTTAAACAATTTTATTTAACTTTTTAATATCTAAATGATTTTTTAAATAAAATAATAAAAAATATCTACATGTACCAATCAAATGCAGCCATGTAGGCAGTTACCTGACACTTAACGGTTAGGTACCTACAGATACCAAGAAAGTGTGACGGAAGGTATTTTAGCCGCAAAAAAAAAAGAGTTAGGTATTTAAGTGTCACAAATTGAAAACTTAGGTATTTTCGTCCAAATATCCCTTTAAAAAAACTAATAAACATACCTATCTATATATATATATAAATATATATATATAGTATTAGCCTGGGAAACATAATGTAATCGCCGCTGAGAATAAACATGCTGTACCGGGTGACTGGAATCCTCTGAGGTCAGCTGAACAGGCTGACAATCAACAGAAGATGTAGGTCTTCAAGCCTGAAGAGTGAGGCTGATCCGTAACATCAACTGCAGAAGAATGAGGTTCGAGTTGATGAACAAGAGAAGGCCGCAATACATCTCCATCACCATTCTCCCCCATGGCTGATTAATTAGGTTAAGGAAAATATGAGGCGACCTCATTAAAGAGAACATCCAAGGATACATCGAGTCTCTTGGATTTCACGTCATAGCATCTATACCCGGACTGAGCATATCCAAGAAAGACAGAAGTAGTTGCCTTGGGGACAATTTTTATCTTAATATATATATATGAGCTTCAATGAGATGATGTGACACACTAAAATTGATTCAAAACACTTTTTTTATTTTATAAATTTTTTAATTCTTTTTTTTCAAATTTATGATTATTAGTTAATAATTAAAAAATGAAACCATCTAAATATATATTACTATCTAAAATTAAAAATTATTCACATGTTTAAATGTAATTACACTAATAAATTACCATACACCTTATAGTAATAATAAATGTGATTTTTTTCTAATTTTTTATATAAATATCTAAAATTAAAAACTCTTCACAAGTTATTTTCTAAATGTAATTACACTAATAAATTATCATACACTTTATAATAATAATAAATGTAATTTTTTTCTAAATTTTTTACATTTTTTAATTCTTCTTTTTTCAAACTATAATATATATATATATATATATATATATATATATAAAGGAAAGCATCAAAGAATTGATGTGATACTCTAAAATTGTTCCAAAGCACTCTTTCTATTTTCTCATTTTTACATCTTTTAATTATTCTTTTTCAAATTTATGATTATTAATTAATAATTAAAGAAAAAAAATTTAAATATATAATTATAAAATTTATAATATATCTTTACTTAATTTTAATTCAAATTTGATCGGATATTTATTTACAATAATTATTTAATTAAATTATAAATATAAATATAACAATAAACAACATTTTTTTTCTCATTTTTTATTTTACTTTACTAATTTATGGCTATTAAATAATTTTAGAAAAAAACTCAATCTATTTTCTATTTTTTTCTCATTTTTATTTTAATAATAATCTATCTATTTATATTTTTAAACTTTTGACAAAACATGGGGTCTAAATGTTAGTTTTTAACGATAAATGATCAAAACGGACAATCAACTGAAATACACTTAGTTCAAATAATCTATCTATATATTCATATTTTTTAACCTTTTGACAAAATACAAGCTCCACAAGTTAATTTTAAAAAATAAAGGGTCCAAACGGGTAATCAGCTAAAATACAAGGTTCAAAATGGTGTAAACCTTTATAAAAAAACATAAATGATATAAATATATATAATTTACTTTTTATAAAGAATTTTTAACCTTTTGAATAAATAAATGGTCCAAAGTTTAATTTTTAAAAATAAAACGTCAAAACGGGTAATCGGCCAAAATATAGTGTTTAAATAATCGATCTATTTATTCTTATTTTTAACATTTTGGCAAAACTTAAGGTCCACAAGTTAATTTTTAAAAATAAAGTGTCCCAATGGTTAATCAACTAACATACAAGGCTTAAAATTGTATCAACCCTTAGAGAAAACATAAATTATATAAATATATATAATTTACTTTTTTATAAATAAATTTTAATCTTTTGAATAAATACATGGTATAAAGGTTAAATTTTAAAATAAAGGATCAAAATGGGTAATCGGTCAAAATACAATGTTCAAATAATCGATTTATCTATTCCAATTTTTAATCTTTTGACAAAACACGAGGTCTAAAAGTTAATTTAAAAAAATTTAGGGTTCAAACGGGTAATCGGCCAAAATAACCATTACACAAAACATAAATTTTCTTATGCATAATTTAGAGATTTTATAAAAAAAAAACATGCAAAGCGTATAAAAATAATAATAATATTAAATAAAAGCACATGTACAACAAGTTTTTTTAATTTTGTTTTCGACACTTTGACTATTTAGAATTTCTCGAAAACTTGCACAAGATTTGTTAAACAATTAACACCATTATAAAAAAAATTATGGTCAAGACGCTCTCACGTGTCCATATAGTGTATGAGATGAAAAATGAATCCCTGCCACATAATCTCCCAAAAAATATTTTAAAATATATATTTATATAAATGAGAGCACCAAAGAGATGATGTGGCACTCTAAAATTGCTCCAAAACATTCTTTCTATTTTCTCATTTTTTTCACTTTTTTTTTTATTCTTTTTTTTTTAATTTATGATTAAAAAAAATAATATTATATATCTATCTACATATTATATAAATAAGTTTCAATGAGATAATGTGTCTGTAACGCCCTACTACCTTAGAGCCGTTACTAAGTGAGTTTAAAATAGAAATCGTGCTTTTGACTGACTCGAAGCGGTTTCTAAAACCAAAAGTGTGGATAAATCAGAAGTTAAGGCTGTACTCTTTTAAAATGTTTAACTTCATTGAAAACGTAAGTATAAAACATCTGGGATCCCAAAATAAGGTTTACAAAATATTTACAACTCAAAAATAGATTTACACCAAGTTAACTATCAAAAGAATGGATTAATACAGCCATTTACAAAATGCCCCCAACCAAAGCAGTCGGGCAGGCCGAACATGTACGCGCCGCCCCCATGCTCTCCATACTCATGGCCGGTTGACTGACTCCTTGCTTTTACCTGCCACACGGAGCACCCGTGAGCCGAAGCCCAGCAAGAAAACCCAAATAGAACATAACATATGCAAATAATATCGCTGGCATAATTCACTGATAAATAAGAAACTCATCAATTTAAACAAGCACGGCCATGCCGCCCCAGAGGCCTTACCAAAGCTTGGGGTCTCAGTCATCACCGTAGGATAACTCATGTATCCCTTGGGTCCCACCCTGGCTATAGCATCCCATGTGCTGAGCGTTTCTTCCGGCCCCACTGCCGTACCCGGCCTACGCCGCTCTCGGCCTTAGCCGTTCATTCCATTACAATCACACATATTATACATTCAGAAATAACCATTCAAACATACAATAGTTCATCTAAGATTACACATTTGCACACAATACAATCTAGGGCCGTGCCCTGCAATCACACAGTGGGCCTATGCCCTAATCTCGGGTGGTACGGTTTTCTTACCTTTAGATTCAGTAGACTTGATCAACCTGACTCCTTGAGCACGATCTTACCCGAGCCCTAGCGCTTACCGTGGGTGGAATTTCGACCTTGAACTGAACCCTAGACCTCCTTGGCTTGCACCTTTACAACCTTGACCTCAAATCTCTGATGTGATCTTGCTAATCCATTGCCAATCCTCAAGCCTAGCTTAAGATCCTTGATGCTCAGCTAACCCTAGCTTTCCACTGAGCTTAACCTCAAGAAAAATCAAGGGAAATGGTTGGGAGAGCCACAAACCGAATCTTCAAAGCCAAACCCTTCAGCTTTCCCTCTCTTTTCTTTTCTCTTCTTTCTTTCTTTCTTTTCAGCCTATAACTTTTCTCTACTAAATCCACTAAGTGTAAAGACCTTCTTTATTTTATCTCTTACAAGCCTAATGACCAAAATGCCCTCCCTTACTAATTCTAAACCTTTATGTCCAAAAAGGGGCATTTTAGTCATATTACCCAAATTCCCACTAATTCCTCAAGTGTTCCTAATAATTCCCGCTCGCTACCCAATACCTGATTAATCATCAAATATAATCCCAAATTCTCAATTAAACTCCCCAGGCTTAACCCAAGCCGGGTACAGGTTCCCGCTTTGATTTTCCGCTAACCCGCTCATTCTAGGATCGTCTCGAGTCATAGATCACAGGTATCAACATGCCCAACATGGCCAAATTACAAATATGCTCAATCAGGTCTACATGCATACTAATTCATATAGTCATGCATCACATTTAATCACATAGTCATATAACGTGCATTAAATCATAATCATGCATTAAATTCATAAAAGTCACACACAGAATTCCATTATGCCCTCCAGGCACACTACTCAAGGCCCTTAAGCCTTAATACTGAATTTGGGGTCGTTACAGTGTCATTCTAAAATTGCTCTAAAACACTTTATCTATTTTCTCATTTAATCTAATTTTTATTCATTTTATAGATTATAATAATATAATAATTTAAAAAAAAATGTAAGCAGTTACATAATTTTTAATTTAAAATAAGATATCTACACTATATTATTATTTACTCTATCTATTTTACACATTTAAAACGCTAAAATTGCTCCAAAAGACTTTTTTAAAAAATATAAGTAGTTAGATGTCTATATATTATATAAATGAGAGTTTTAAAGAGATGATGTGACACTCTAAAATTGCTCTAAAACACTCTATCTATTTTCTCTTTTAATCTAATTTTTTATTCATTTTATATATTATAATAATATAGTAATTACTTATTTTTTAATTTAAATAAAATATTTATAAGATATTATTATTTACTATATTTATTTTACACGTTTAAAATAATAAAATTGCTCCAAAGCACTTCAACCACTTTCTCCTTTAATCTAATTTTTTTATTCATTTTATATATTATAATAATATAGTAATTTTAAAAAAATGTAAGTAGTTACATGCTTTTTAAATTTAAATATAATATTTACAAGATATTATTATTTACTCTATCTATTTTATATGTTTGAAAAACTAAAATTGTTCCAAAGTACTTTATTTATTTTCTCCTTTAATCTAATTGTTTTTATTCATTTTATAGATTATAATAATGTAGTAATTTTAAAAAAGTATACCATACACACTTTAAAAAATATATAGTTACATGTTTTTTAAATTTAAATAAGATTTTTACAAGATATTATTATTTACTCTATCTATTTTACACGTTTTAAAAAATGTAGTAATAATAAAAAAAACATAACTACTAACTACACTTATATATAAATTAATATATTCAAAAAATATATTTTATAAATTAATGTAGTAATGTATTTTACGTAAATGTTGTTTTATTTTAGATATATGTGTTTTAAAAAATGTAGCTTAAAAATAGCATCTATCTATAGATAAAAAAAACGTAAAGAACTATTAATTAATACATAAATATCTATCTTTTAAAAAAAATAAAAAAGACAAAAAGATAAAAAATTTCAAATTCCAAACTAAAATATCCTAATAATTTAAAATATCAATATATGTACACATCAATATATGTATTAATATGATTAAAAATTTATTTAAAGAGCTATTAAGACGGAAAAAAAAATTCAAACTCAAAACCAAAATATCTTAACAATTAAAAATATCAATATATATACACATAATATTAATGTGATTAAGAATTTATTTAGCTTCATGGCTTGGCTCTCAATTACTCAAGTGAGTAATAATCAATAATTCAAGTTATTCAATTTCTCTCTCTCTCTATATATATATATATATATATGAATATATGTGTGTTTATCTAAAATTATTAGTTTGTGTATATCTTATTAGTTTCATTTCCAAGCGTACCAGCATTTTCTTAAGTTATTGTATATCATAATTTATTTAGCTTCATGACTTGGCTCTTGAAAGAGTAGTAATCAATTATTCAAGTTTAAAGGTAAAAAATCTCTCTATATATACATGAATATATGTGTATATATATAATGATTGTGTATCTAAAATTGTTGGTTTGTGTATATTCTATGGGCATCATTTCCAAATGTACTAGCATTTCCTTAAGTTTTTCATGTATCATATACACGTACATGGCTTTCAATGTATAGCATGCATATTTCCACACACATGAATATCAAACTTGCTGACACTACAATATATCTCAAAAAGTATTTTCAAGTAAGTTTTGTGCGCTTGACAAATGTAGAGATAACTCACCGATTATGCATTATATGTATATTTATTTATGATTGATTTATAGATTTTTGTATTTTTCTTACATTTTTTGAAAGAGAATAAATTGAACGTGGATCATGATGTTATGATATTGTTTACTATAATTACTGAAAATTGTATATTTGTATCTTCGAATTTAATTAGCTAACCAAGTATTGATATTAGTATTGTTTGAATTTTGGCTCTCTATATATCTATTTTTTTATTATAATATAATTATGTTTTTTATTCAAATTTGAATCGTTGTACAAAATATTATAATTATTACCATCAATTATCAATATTAATAATTGTATTTTTCTCTCATTTGATATTTTCTCAAGCTTGTAACAAAACAATATTACTAATGTATTGTTTGGATTTGTGATTTTTTTTCACTATAGTAAATAAATGTTATCTAGATTGTAATTTATTGGACATTCTAGCAGCAACAAAATATGCAGAGGTTGATGTGAAGCACAAAAAAATGATTTTAAAAATAAGAAATTATGAATTAAAAAGTATATAATTATGACAATTGATGTTAATATTGTTGTTAGCTTAATTTTTTCACATCTCATACTTTTCAAATGCTATTATACATTCTATTAATTTCTTGAAATGAGAGCGAAATAAATAATTGATTAATTAAATACTTTTAGTACAATTTTACTATTAGAGCATAACTTTAAAAAAATAGAGGAATTACAAAAGGTATAAATTTTTCACTCACATTATACAAATTATAAAATTAATCAAACAAATATGGAATTACGTTAAATATATATATAGTTGAATTATAAAATGTATAAATTCAAATTAAAATATTTATCAAACAAATATAAAATTACCTTAAATATATATTTCAAATTATTATAAAAAATTACGCGAAGGCGGGTATATTTTATAATATATTTATATGATGTGGCACTCTAAAATTGCTCCAAAGCACTCTTTTTATTTTTTTTTTCACATTTTTTAATTTGAATTCAAATTTGATTAGATATTTAATTACGATAACTGTTTAATTAAATTATAAATATAAATAACCGTAAACTTTTCTCATTTTTTATTTTACTTTTCTAATTTCTGACTATTAATTAATTAAGGAAAAAACTCTATCTATTTTCTCTTTTTTCTCTTTTTTATTTTAATAATAAGAAGTAAATAAATAATCTATCTATTTGTATTTTTAACCTTTTGACAAAACACAGGATCCAAATGTTAATTTTTAACAATAAATGATCCAAACGGGTAATCAATATTATGACAAAACACAAGGTCCACAAGTTAATTTTAAAAAATAAAAGGTCCAAACTGGTAATCAGCTAAAATACAAAGTTTAAAATGGTGTAAACATTTATAGAAAACATAAATTATATATATTTATATAATTTACTTTTAATAAAGAATTTTTAAAACTTTGAATAAATACATGTGTAACGACCTGGATTTTCAAGACTCGATAATGTGGAAATATAAATGTTTTCATTTAACAAAATGTCTCAAAAACCCGTATAAAAAAACTTTTAAAAAAATCGTATGGTCATACTTAACATTTATTTACAAACATATTTTATAACGAGTAGAGTGAGCCTAGTTTAGGAAAATTACACAACATTTCCAAAAATAAAATGGCTTCCCAAAAGGTCGGTCCACATGTACATTTGCAAGGTAGACTCCAGCGCTCACTGCTCTTCCTTGCCCTTGCTCTTACCTATAACATGAAACAACTAGGTAAGCGAAAACAGTTAGTAAGTTCAACCTTCAAACAAAAACATGTAGAGAATTAGGGTTCCGGATCCATTCGGACCGTACACAATCAATTTCAAGAACGCAAATTGTCCTGAAAAACTTATGGTCATGCCTGATAAGCAATGATAAATTATTTCTCATAACTAGATAAAACCCTGCACGCAGAAAATCCGAGAGCAAGCAGATATAATATATCACAACTATATCTTATCAACAAGTATATCCCTGCACTCAGAAAATTCCAGAGCAAGCAGATATATTATTTCACAACTATATCTTATCAACAAATATATCCCTGCACTTAGAAAATCCCAGAACAATCAGATATATTAAATCACAATATAATTCGAGACCAACGCTAGAGAACTTCCAACAATTCAGGCGTAACGCGCCCTCCAACATAATTGTTAATCTGTAAGAGAGAACCGAGTCTCAACACTAAGATCTAGCTAATAAATATCTCCATCAATGGTAACTATCGCGTTACCTAGGGCATCACTACTTATCCAAGAGTGAAATCAAATTTACACGGTTTTCAGAGACTTCTATGCTAATCAGTGGTGTTGGTGAGCAGTTGCCCCTAGGGTGTTCAGCCCACTCAATCTTGGCAACCCCTAGTATCTCTAGGCACTCTCATTGAATGGCCAATATTCACGGCTGCTATCCGAGAATAACTTATCAGAGCACTTGCTCGGGTTCTAACCGTTCACTGATTAATTAAGCATGAGGGCCCCTAGGTCCCATTTATTTTTGCGCCCCTAGGTTTAACCAGCTAATCCTCACCTCTTGGCCACTCGTCGCGGTAATGAGCCGAACATAATAAAATCAAGCAGTGTGACGGGGATCAACCGTCTAGGATATGAAGGTATCTACCGTTCATATTTTCTAAATCAGCACTCACTAGACTAATGTCTCTAAGAAACTTTCTACGATAGTCTATATATGTGCATATATCCCTATACTAACATACAATACAATAATCGTTTCATGTTGCAGCCATACAATATAAGTTGACTTACTTGGAGTCCTAGCACTCAGCAGGTTTTCACCCTCCAACGTTCAGTCCAGTTACGTTTAGCCAATACTGTAGTTATCCATACAATATACTTAGATTAATTATGGCACATAATTCATTATTATTATTTTGGGCAGTTTGGTTATTTTCAAAATCATTTGTAAGGATTTATGATCCTTATTTGGTTTCAAACGCATTAAGGAAATTCATACAAAAATATTTGAGACTACACTCTAAGTCTCGGGGAGACCTATCCTAAGGTCTCGATACCTAGGCTCGGGTATCACAATAGTATTTTTCCACAATCCACTAAAAATCTTATTCTTTCAAGGTATCGCTATTAACCCGCACTTTCAACAAGTCGGTTAAAATATGTAAGATTTTAGCCGGTATTATATCCAGAAAATACTAATAAATTCCTTAATTATCTTTACAGAAAATAAACTCTTAATTTTTCTTAAGGTTTTAATCTATAAAAATCGTTTTAAGAAAATTGCCTAATTTGTCTTAATTAGGAAAACCGTTAAAAATTTTCCTTCTTGATTAGTTAATTTTCTAAAATCAATTAATCAATTTTACTTACTAGAAAAATAATTCACTTAATTATTTTATCAAAATATAGGGTTTTAAACCCTCTTTTAATATATTAATTATTAATAAATTAAATCTCTTATTTTTAAAAAGAATAAAAATAATTCACACTAAACTCAAAGTGGTAATTTTAGTGAAAATATGTTTTCAAGACTTACCAAGTTTATATCTTGAAATAAGCAAAATTTTACTTTTTACTTTAAGTTCCAAAATCTCATTTTTACACTAAGTGTGAAAAGCCTATTTTTTTCACATTTTTAACTACATATTTTGTTAGTCCATAACTTTAAATTCACTTACCCAATTGTTACAAAAATTTCCCAATTCTATTTTTGGTATGCCATTTAGGTCTTTGTAAAATCTTAGGTCAAAATGAGCATTTTTGATTGGTGAAACCCTTTTCCAACAATGAGGTAAAAATGACCTTATTTTCAAGTCCTTATTTTTTCCAAACTTTGACACTTAATAATTTTCAAACCGTTCAATATTTTCTTACCAATTATATAGTGGAATACTAGGTTATGCCAATAATATGCCCACCAACTTTTAGAAAAAATTGGGTTCATTTGCCCTATACAGTGGCTGTTGAAACTTAGTCCCGAAATTAAGAATACGAAAAAACAGTTTTTTTACCTAAACTTTGAAATAGCATAACTTACTCATTTCTAAACATTTTTGAGTGTTTCAAAAGCTCAATATTATGTAATCAATCTCAACAACATCACAGTACAATTAAATTTTACAAAATCAATATATAGTGGATGCTAGACCCCTTGGAAGTCACAGCTCAAAACATGTATTTTGTTTTTAGGTTTCCTACAAAACCCTTAGGGGTTTTGGTCCCTATTTTAAAAACTCAACACACAAGCATCATAAAAATTATAAAACAACTACCATGACCTTATTATATCACCAATAAGAAACTTTAAGCATTAACTATACAAAACAATGCTTAAAACTAAAAACCCTACAACAAAAATCATAAAAGGTAAACTTTTTACCTCTTGTTGTTCTTGCTTAAGTTTTGAATCTTCCTATTAGCTTTGGCTCCTTCAAAACCTTTCAAAATCCCTAACCAACTCTCCCCAACAACATATATAATCAGCTATTGAAAAATCTATAGTTAAAACTTTACAAGAGTCTAGTTTTTTTGAAACTTTACCTTAGATAAACCCTTTCTAGACCAAGGCTTAGCTTCCAAGCCTTCTTAGTGTTCTTGAGGTTGAAGATGGAGAGAAAACTTGAGAGAGAGTTTTCAAATAAGATGAGAGTGATTTTGAGAGAGAGGGGGTCGGATTTGGGGAGGTTGGAAGAGCTTAGACAACTCTAAAATATCTAAAACACTCAAGTGTTTTCACATTTATCACTTTGTGTCATTAACCCTAATTTAAATGTGATTTATAACTTAATTTATTTTGTTCACACAATTTAAAACCTCACATGGTCAGCCACCTCTTTCTATTTATGCATTTATTTTATTTTATTTTTATATATAAAAGTTAATAATCATTTAATAAGAAGAAAAATTCAAATTGACTTTGTATAACCTTTTTCACTCATAATAAAGTTATTATATTTTTTTAAAGAAAAAAAATAAAACTTAACACTTAATAATTAAATTAAATGTCTCTCACATTTAATTTAATTAATCAAACAATAAAATTTAACCTAAGGTCCATTCATGGAATAAAATTTCCCATTTCGGCAAAATTGAGCATTTAATACAAAATTCCATAAAATTTCCATTTTCCCTTAGGTTTATTATTTTTTACCAAACTTTGATTTTCATGAATGTATTTTATGCCCAAAATATATTTTCCATAGTTTTTCATTTTATTTTCCGATATTTTTACCCGATCAGGGTTTTTGTGTTGGTCCAAGACCGAAAGTCTTATCTTGACTTTTAAATCACAAAATTCATAATTTGGCTAGCAATAACTCATGAAATAATTTCCAAACAAATATAATATTATTTAAAATAATATTCTTAACTCGGGGACAAAAATCCCAACCCGAGTCGTTTAAAGGTACCCGAAAATGCAAGACGTTACAACATGGGCCAAAGGTTAATTTTTAAAAATAAATAGTCAAAATGAGTAATCGGCCAAAATATAGTGTTCAAATAATCAATCTATTATTTTTAACATTTTGACAAAACTTGAGGTCCACAAGTTAATTTTTAAAAATAAATGTCCCAACGGGTAATCGGCTGAAATACGATGTTCAAATGGTATGAACCCTTACAGAAAACATAAATTATATATAATTTAATTTTTATAAATAATTTTGAGCCTTTTGAATAAATACATGGTGCAAAGGTTAATTTATAAAAATAAATTGTCAAAACAGGTAATCGGTCAAAATACAATGTTCAAATAATCGATCTATCAATTCTTATATTTAACATTTTGACAAAACACGAGGTCTACAAGTTAATTTTTAAAAATAAAGTATTCAAACGGGTAATCGACCAAAATAAGTCTTACACAAAACATAAATTTTCTTATACATAATTTAGACTTTTTATACACAAAATCACGCAAAACGTATAATAATGATAATAATAAATAAAATAAAAAAGCACACGTACAACAAGATTTTTTAACTTTGTTTTCGGCACTTTAATTGTTTAGAATTTTTCAAAACCTGCAAGATATTTGCTATACAATGAACACCATTATGAAAAAAATTTGTGATCAAGATGTCCTCATGTGTCCATATAAAGAGCATATTGTACGAGTAGGGTGAAAAAAAATCCCTACTCTACAATCTTCCAAAAAATATTTTAAAATATGTATATTTTTTAATAATTACAAAAGACTGCGTAAAACGCGTTTATGTTTTCTAGTACATTTATATAAAATGAGAGTATCAAAGAGATGATGTGGCACTCTAAAATTGTTTCAAAGCACTCTTTCCATTTTCTAAATTTTTCACATTTTTTAATTCTTCTTTTTCAAATATATGATTATTAATAAATAATTAAAAAGAAAAAACTAAATTATATAAACCATCTAAATATATATAAATATCTAAAATTAAAAACTATTTACATGTTATTTTTTAAATGTAATTACACTAATAAATTATCATTTACCTTATAATAATAAATGTAATTTTTTTCTAAATTTTTCACATTTTCTAATTCTTCTTTTTCAAATTATAATCTATATCTATATTTCTATATAAAGGATAGCACCAAAAATATGATTTGCCACTCTAAAATTGGTCTAAAACATTCTTTCTATTTTATCATTTTTTTTTTACTTTTTTCATTCTTCTTTTTAAGCATTCTTCATTTTTTTCATTTTTTTTATTTTCACTTTCTATTTTCTAATTTTTTATTCTACTATTTTTAAAATTTTAAATAAGATATTTATGAATTTTGTTTTTGGAACTTTAATTATTTAGAATTTCTAAAAAAAAATTAAAAAGTATATTTTTTAATCATTACAAAAGACTACGCGAAGTAGAATTATGTTTTCTAGTTTTATATTAAAAAAAACTTTTCAAAACAACCACGGTAATATTTAATATAAAAATATTATATAATATTAATATAAACAAAATCAATTAAGCTAAAAAAATAATTATATTATAAAAAAACCCTTCCAATTTCATAAAATTTGATTAAGAGTAAAACTACAACATAACAACTTTTATACAAATATATATATACTAGATACAAGCAACGTGCATATGCACGTTTGCTTAGTTTTATTTATAGAATTTATTAATTATTTTTATTAAATTTATATTAATGTCATATAAATTTTGTTACACCCAGATTTCGAGACTTGAGGTTGTGACCTCGAAAGCTGGATTCGTCAGGTGTAAGCTCGCGATAGCTAAAATACATATTCGTAATCTAGACGCTGAATCTTCAAAGCAGGTGGCAACCTCGAAGATGGGTAGCCTCGAAGTCCTTATAAGCTAGAAAGACAGAACATCGGAGGACGTCCATTGTCGGGTGGCCTCGGATCAGGAGGTCCGAGCTTGGCATAGGTGTGAGCTCGAAACAAGGTGGCTTCGGTGATATTTACCCACTTCGAGCTGGTCTTGGGGAAAATAATGCAACTCGTAATTTACTCAGAGACCTAGACTGGCACGATGCCGATTGCTGATCTCGAACGGCTTAATGGGTCACCTGAGGAGACGCAGTCCATGCATTCAAGAGATATTTATTGTTGTAACTTCCCTACAATAAAGGAATATTAACTAGTCGGTTATACGCCCCCTGGTCTTCAGGGGATGTTTCCTTGTATATAGGAGTTACAAACTTTAAAGTCATTAAATTTATTAATGTACAGAATAACTTCCCGAAACGTGTGAGACTGTATTCTGAGATCTCCTCTATAAATAGAGAGATCATGTACCTTTGTAAAGCCCCGAAATTTTGTGATCTTGAGAGAATCTCTGGAGAATTCATCCCTGAAGAATTTCCAGAAATTTCCTAAGTCTTAATAAAAAGGACTCGTGGACTAGGCAAAGTTAACTACTGAACCACGTAAAAAACTCTCATTGTTTTATTGTGTTATTCTCGCCATAGTTTTTGCTGTTTACGTGCTCTACATTTTAAGTTGATGAAAAATGGCGTCAACAGTTTGGTGCTTTCATTGAGAGCCTTAAGCAGTATGATCCCTGAACAGTTATGGCCACGAATGATCAAAATATTCCTGAAGAAAGCTATCCAAGACGCCCTGGGAAGCAGCCAATGGTAAATCCAGAGACTGAAGAGAGAAGCGAGTCCTCCGATTCTCGGGGACCTCCAGCACCTCCAGCCCCAAGGGATGAGGACATGTACTATAATCCTGAACGGTACGTCCCCATTGTGGAACTTGAAAACTGACAACTGAAAAAACAGTTGGCTGAGGCTAATAAGCGGAACGAGTAACTGGCTCGGTTAACTGCGGAGGCCCAGGCAGCTCAACCCCCACCTCCGCGTGAGAACCAAGCCCCACCTCCGAGGGACGTGCATGTTCCTCCCTGCAGGCCTCATGGACGACCTCGAAAAAATGCTGCCACAAGGAGACCAGAGCAACCTTCGGCACCAGCAGAGCAATCCGCTCCCTCGAGACCGCGAAGAAGTACTCGAGCTAGGGCTCTGGTTAATTCAACTCCGGAGCTACCAGCGGGAACTGGGAATAACCGAGCCTCTACAGAGGCTCGGACTCAAATCCCTGGTAACACGCAGAATGTTACCGACCTAACACGGGCGAACTCAGGACCATCTAGGCCTCGAAATGGGTGGCAGCCACCATCACCCATACGATTCCCTCCATCGCCTATAAGATACCCTTCACCGCCTCGCAGGAACGCTCAGCCAGTTCGAGGTGATGATGAAAGGCGTGCAGGGAGGAAACAAGGAAATAGAGAAGCCTTCAGGAACGGAGAGGCGCCCAGCCTACAAGAAGTCAAATGTCTCGATCTCGCACTGCGGAGACGAGGCAGCATGAAAGAGATCCGTCTCGAAATAATCATGCAACGAACCTTACCAGTGATGATTCAGGAGACAATAGATCAGTCAGCGTGTATGATCAAGGTCGAGGAAATACTGGAAACCATAGGAACCGCTCCAACCTGCGGGAACATCTGAATCAGAATCGGGGTAGTGGTAATCCATCGAACCCGGACCTGAGAGATCGCCTAAATGGGCGCAAAGATCCCCTATGAAGGTGCGAGCCTGGAATTGTGATCAATGATAGCCAATTTTAGGCAAGACCCCTTGCGAACCCGGTTCAAGAAAGAATTTATCAACTGGAAAAGGCCTTTAGGCTCTTAGAAAATGAGCGAGGTCGGAGTCGGGATGAGGATTCTGACGAGGAGCTCGAACCATTCGCTCCCCATATTTCCAACACTCCGTTTCCTCAAGGGTTTAAGATCCCTCATGTCCCACCTTTTGAGGGGAAGTCTGACCCGTACAGCCATCTGAGTACATTTAATACCATAATGAGAGCAAGTAATGTGGGTTACGAGCTCAGATGCATGTTATTTCCAACATCGCTTACAGGACCAGCAAAAAGCTAGTTCGAGAAATATAAAATACATTCGATCACTTCTTGGGATCAGCTATCAAAGGATTTCAAGAAGCAGTTCAAAGCCATGATCGGGGTAAGGCCTGAGGCATCAACTCTGACCAACGTTCGGCAACAGCCAGGCGAGACGTTGAAAAGCTACCTTACGAGGTTTAATTTGGAAGTTGCCCGAGCTCGAAATGTGGATGACAGCAGTCATCTAATGGCTGTCTAAGCTGGAGTAATGCCAGGAAGTCCTCTCTGGGACGATATACAGAGAAAACCGGTGAGGTCCCTAACCGAGTTTAATAAGAGAGCTCAGAGGTTTGTCAATGTAGAGGAGGCGAGGTCAACACTGAATATGACTTCTCAGCCCATAACTACAACGATAAACGTAAACTCTGCCTCAACCTCGGCGGACCCACCAGTTTGAAGCCTCCTGCGGAAAACCCTTCCAAAAGAAAGAAGAACGAAGGGAGTAACCCCGAGGCAGAAGGGAGAAAGATATTTCTCCGTGGACAAAGTGTACACTGAGCTCAATGAGTCTCGGGAGAATATATACCTGGCTAATTGAAACCATGTCCCCTTCAGGCATCCAGACCCCATGAGAAATCAGAAGTCCAAGAGGGACTCCAGCAAGTACTGTCGTTTTCACAAAGACAGTGGACACACTACTGATGAATGCAGGCAGTTGAAGGACGAGATCGAAGGATTGATCTCGAGAGGCTATTTCAGACAGTATGTCAAAAACCAAAGTAATAATCAGGCTTCTACTAGCCAGAGGGCAGCTGCGCCACAACCTGCTCAAAACAATAATTCCTGAGCAAGGGAAGAAGATAGGCCCCCTCCAATTGATGGAGAAGACGTGATAACCATCTCGGGCGGGCCTCATCTCGCAGGAATGGGCAGGAATGCCCAGAAGCGATATGTGAACGAGCTAAAAACTGGGGACGGGTCTCCTTATGAACCCGAACCTAGAGCTCCAAAAAGCCAAAAGATTGAATCTCAGCCGATAACCTTTACTGAGGACGACGCGTCCCATGTTCAGTTTCCTCACCATGACCCACTAGTCATCACTCTCCAGCTCGCAAATAAGAGAGTTCACCGAGTTCTCATAAACAATGGGAGCTCAGTGAACATTCTCTATAAGGCCACCTTAGAAAAGATGGGACTCGCACTTCGAGACCTAAAAGCCTGTGCAACGACCTTGTACGGTTTTTCAGGAGAGGGGATTGCCTGTATGGGGTCCATCGAACTCCCAGTAACCTTGGGAGACTACCCGATCTCAGTAACCAAGATGATGGAGTTTGTAGTAGTGGACCTGCCATCGGCCTACAACGTGCTGCTCGGGAGACCTGCCCTAGTAGGGCTGGGGGCAGTCTCATCTGTACGGCATCTGGCCATCAAGTTCTCGACTTCTAGTGGCATCGGGATGCTGAAGGGAGACCAGCTAACTGGAAGGGAATGCAATAGCATTTCCGTAAGAGGAAAGAAACAGGCGAGTGAACAAGCACTCGTCGTTATCCAGAATAAGGACGGGACGGTCTTGGAGATAGATGAAGAGATCGACCCAAGAGTGGAAGAAAAAGCTGATCTCGAACCATTAGAAGAGCTCGAAGAAATCAAGCTCAAAGAGTCAGATCCCTCAAAAACAGTAACGGTCGGGAAACATCTCCATGAAGAAACTAAATAGCAATTAATTTGCTTTTTGAAGAAAAACCAGGATGTCTTCGCATGGTCACATTCGGACATGGTAGGAATAAGTCCGAATATAGTGAGCCACGCGCTAAGTATCGATAAAAGCTTCCCACCGAAGCAACAAAAGCGAAGACAACTGGACGACGATACAAAAAAGGCACTGAAAAAGGAAGTCGACAGGTTAAAAGCAAACTGATTCATTAGGGATGTTTTTTACCCCGATTAGGTAGCCAATCCGGTACTGGTCCTGAAGCCCAATGGGACATGGCGAACTTGCATTGACTATTCAGACCTCAACAAGGCCTGTCCAAAGGACTGCTTTCCTTTACCACGGATTGACCAACTCGTGGATGCCACGGAAGGGCATGGACTAATGTCATTCATGGATGCCTATTCTGGATATAACCATATTGCCCTGCATGCATGTTGATCCCAAAAGAGGGTGTTTTAATATTTAAACTCGCAAGTGCACGAATCGTTTCGGAATATAATGTTCATGTAAGTACGAGGTCGAACCCATGGGAGTTGACTAACATCAAAAGAAACTATTTCAAACAAAGTAAGAATATTCTAACCTAGTTCCAAATATTTGATGAGATTTTGTTTTAGAAAAATAAAAGACAAGTAATAAAAAGATTTAAGATTAAATAGAAAAATGGTTTTCAAATGAGATATGTAAAATAAGATTATTAAGATATTAGAATCCACAAAATGCAAGTTCAATAGTATTTATGAGTATATTGATTCCCAAGTTTAGATATAGTTGAAATAAATCACACTATTCTTTTTTTCAAAATACATTTTCTATTCAAGCACAAGTTACTTTAAAAAATGTAGGATTTTTCTTCACTTATATAAGATATAATTTCTAAGCATTAGTTGTGTTACAACCTAGTGAAACTACAAAAAATCAAAGAGATTATGTTTAGGCAAAATATGATACTTATGCTCTAAGAATTAGATGTGAACAATTTAATGAAAAACATTTAATCAAATAATATCATATTTTTGCATAATGAAGAACTAAGTGTAATATGCTTTAACAATCAACACTAGATGAAAAATGCATATCTTTGATAGAAAAATCCATAAACAATGTTGTACAAATGGGAAATCAACATACAACAAAAAAATACTATCTAGTTACATTTTGCTTCATCATCATCTTAATAACCTTTGAAAAAGATTAGAAGCTCATAACTAGATTGAAATAAAAATTACAAAATAACATACTTGACATGCTCTTCAAAAGATGAAATGGTAGAGAAAATAGTGAAAAGAAGAGAGAAAAATATAAGTGTGGAAGAGGTTGAAAGATGAAGAAGAGCCCCCCAAATGGTCTTACAAGACTCTATTTATAGGCAAAATATGGAGATTAAATTAATCAAATTAAAATAATTAAATTGATTAATTTAATTATGTTGGGAAGTGGTAGGATAAATAGAGTAAGTGTAAGAGTATTGGAAAGATGAAATGTTTGGTTGGGTAAAAGATTAGTGAAAAGCTAGGGTAAAAAAAAAAAATTAGGAATGTTTATTTAGGTAAGAAAAATAGGGAAGAGTGAATTGATATTTGAGTGAAAAGAAAAAAGACATTAGGAATAAAAACATGATTTTTGGGTCTTTTTGTGGCTGTGTTGGCAGTTGGTTAACTTGGGCCGTTTGGGCTATTGAAGCTGACTTGGGCCAAAGGAGTGGAACAGGCCCGTTGGTGGAGTGATTCGGTTGACTTTGGAGCAGCTGGGGAAGCATCTGGCATTGGGCCTTGGCTGAGGTCTTCAGGCGTTGACAGCTGGCATGGAGAATGGCACTGCTGGAAAGAGTGCTTTGGTTGAGGTGTTATGTGCTGGGAAGTTGGAGAAACCGAGCTGAAGTGGATGGGTGCTGGTGGAGTTGGGAGGCAACCGGGCCTTGGGCCTGGCTGGGCAGACGGGTACTGTAGTAGGCGGGCCCAGGAGGCTGGGGCTGTGGGCTGATGAGGCTTATGCCACTTTTCTTTGTTTCTTTCTTGAAAATGCCACATTTTATCTTTCTTTTTTCAGCTTTAAATCTTTTCTAACACCAATCAAACAACATACTCCCTACAAAATAAATCATAAACTAAATTAAAATTAAAAAATTTCACTAATAAAATATATCATATAACTTCCATGAAAATATTAATTAAAATTTAATTTACATAACATTTAATTTCAATAAAATCATATTTTTAGCATTCAACTAACAACACTAATTTCAACTAATTAAATTACAACATAAAACAATAAAATATCTATAAAAACATATAAAAATATAGAAAATTACAATAAGACTAATAAATGCAAAATTACTTAAAAACTTAATAAATCAATTAAGAACTCAAGAACTAAGCAACAATTAACACATAAAAAGTGGTAAAATAACTCTATTTTGTAGAGTTATCAATGCCCCTGACCCGGAACATACGAGCTTCATAACAGATAAAGGGTTATACTGTTATAATGTCATGCCATTCGGGCTCAAAAATGCTGGAGCCACATACTAGCGGCTCGTAAACATGATGTTCTCGGAGCAAATAGGGAACAACATGGAAGTTTATGTTGACGACATGTTAGTCAAGTCTCAACTTAACGATAACCATGTTGATGATCTCGAAGAATGCTTTGTCGTGCTCCGGAAATATAACATGAAGCTTAACCCTCAGAAATGCTCCTTTGGGGTATCTTCAGGAAAATTTCTAGGTTTCATTGTAAATGCTCGAGGAATAGAAGCTAACCCAAACAAGATCTAGGCCCTGATCGATATGCCCTCACCTCGAAAACACAAAGATGTCCAGAGTTTGACCGGCAGAATGGCGGCACTAAGTAGGTTTATCTCGAAATCTACAGACCGTCGTCTTCCGTTTTTCAACCTGTTGAGAGGAGGCAAGAAATTTGAATGGATGGAAGAATGCGAGTTGGCCTTCCAGGAGCTCAAGAAACACCTAGCAGAACCCCCTATCTTATTGAAACCTATTACGGGAGAAGTGCTATACTTATATCTTGCCACTACCGAGCACGCCATAAGTGCGGTGCTCGTACGAGAGGAAGAAAAGGTACAAAGGCCTGTATATTACGTCAGTAAAAGGTTACTGGGGGCAGAGTCGAGATATCCCTTGATGGAAAAGCTAGCTCTCAGCTTAATTCACTCATCTCGAAAACTTCGACCCTACTTTCAAGCGCACCCCATCCATGTACTAACTGATCAACCACTAAGACAAGTCTTGTCTAAGCCAGAAGCTTCAGGTCAACTTCTTAAATGGGCAGTTGAACTCGGGCAATTCGAGATCACCTATCATCCAAGGACGAACATTAGGGCACAAGCCTTGGCAGACTTTATAGTGGAATGTACTGGCATGACCAGCGATGAAGTTATAACCCCGGGCCACGAGCTGTGGAAACTTTACGTTGATGGGTCATCTAATGAAAATGGATCAGGGGCAGGAGTAATTCTGATCACTCCTGCAGGAAGCAGATTTCATTCTGCCTTGAGATTTGACTTCAACGCATCAAATAACGAGACCGACTACGAGGCTTTACTGGCGGGACTTCGTATAGCCAAGGAGCTCAATGCTAAAGCAATACATTGTTACAGCGACTCCCAGCTGGTGGTTAACCAAAGTTTGGGAGAATACCAGGCTCGTGGCACGAAAATGGCAGCTTACTTAGAAAAAGCAAGGTCAGCATTGGAACATTTCGAGTTTTACGCGATCGAACAGGTCCCGCGAGAGCAGAACTCGAATGCGGACGCCCTGGCCAGGCTCGCTACCTCTACCGAGAGTGACGAGCTGAACGTCGTACCAATTGAACATCTCTCGGCACCTAGTATTAACGAGCCCGAGCAGGAAGACGTGTGTATGATCGATTCCGAGCCTACCTGGATGACTCCAATATTCGAATATCTCGAGACCGGTGTCCTTCCAAAAGATCAGAACCAGGCTCGAAAGTTGATGTATCAAATCCCCCGTTACACCATTATGGATGGAAGGCTGTATAGAAGAGGATATTCCATGCCATTACTTCGGTGTGTGACTCCACCCGAAGCCAAGAAAATCATTGAAGAAATTCATGAAGGGTTCTGTGGAGACCATACCGGGGGGCATTGCTTGTCTAAGAAAATCATACGCCAAGGTTATTTCTATCCTACCATCAAGTCAGATTCTTTTGAGTACGTAAAGAAGTGTATAAGTGCCAGCGATTCGCCACGATTCCTCGAGCTCCACCGTCCGAGCTGACTATGATGACCTCCCCATGGCCATTTGCGGTATGGGGAATCGACCTCATAGGCTCTCTCCCAACTGGCAAGGGTGAAGTGAAGTACGCGGTAGTCGTCGTAGATTACTTCACGAAGTGGACAGAAGCTGAACCGTTAGCAACTATAACCTCCAAAAAAGTCCTTGACTTTGTTGTGAAGAACATCATATGTCGATATGGGATGCCAAGGAAAATAGTATCCGACAACGGAACCCAGTTCGACAGCGATCTGTTTACCAACTTTTGCGAAAAAAATGGAATAATAAAGAGTTTTTCGTCAGTAGCTCATCCCCAGGAAAATGGCCAGGTCGAGGCTGTAAACAAAACTCTAAAAAGTTCGCTGAAGAAAAAGTTGGAAGAAGCAAAAGGAAGATGGCCCAAAGAATTGCCCCAAGTCCTATGGGGATATAGGACTACAACCTGAACTTTGACAGGACATACCCCGTTCTCTCTGGCGTACGGTTGCAAGGCTATGTTGCCAGTTGAGGTCGAAATTCCCACAATTTGAGCCCTCACTTACGATCAAGCCTCGAACCACACTCAGCTCGAAGAAACTTTTTTCCTGATTGAAGAAAGAAGGAATGAAGCTCAGCTAAAAAATGTTGCATACCAACAACAAGCTACCAGGTACTTCAACAAAAGGGTTCAGGATCAAAAATTCGGTGTGGGAGACTTAGTGCTAAGGCGTGTATTCTTGGCAACACGAGATCCAGCAGCTGGCGTGCTCGGGCCAAATTGGGAAGGACCTTACCAGATAGAGTCAGTCATCCGACCCGGTGTTTACAAGTTGGCGAGATTGGACGGAAGTCTAGTACCGCGAGCATGGAATGGCAAACACCTATGACCTTACTATCAATAGTATAGGAAGGATGTTGCCTGTAATGCCCCAAATTTCCTAATAAGGCTTAGGACCTTGATTAGGAGGCCGGGAGGGCCATAATTGATTTATTATGGTATTTAATGATTATATGCATGTTCACATGAATTATATTATTATATGACGGTGGATGCATGCATATGGGTTCGCATTTTAATTATGAGGGCATTTTGGTAATTTGGCCGCTGTGGGCGTAATTGTGTATTTTGGGTGCATGGTTGTGATTAATTAATATAGCCACATTATAAGGTGGATTGGTTCGAGCTATTCGGCATGAGACAATCATGAGATGTAAGTGTTCGGTCTAGTCATAACGGATTTAAGTTCGGGGTTCGGGGTGAGTCTCGGGGTCATTTTGGTGACTAGAACATTACCGGGAATAAAAGGGTAATGGGATATGATTTATTGGTATTTGAGAATATTGAGAATAGCGGGAATTGGAGATCGTTAATTATAATTAACGAGATAGGCGGGAAATGACGATTTTACCCTCGGACGCCTTTAGAGGGATTTATTTGGCTTAGGGGCATTATGGTCTTTTGACCTTAAGGATTAATATCAGCCTTTGGGAGTGTTTAGAAGGCTGTGGAAAATAGAACAAGGCAGAGCCTCATCCTCATCTTCTCCTTTCTCTCCCGTACAAGTTTTCCTTTCATACTTTCCTTTGAATTTTGAGAGCCAAATTGAAGAAGCAAGTTAGGGAGTCAAGGCTTGGGGATTATAGTTTGAGTTCAGCCATTGAGGGGGATTCAAAACCAAGTTTAAGGTAAGTTCCAGCTATGAATTTTATGGTATACTCTGTTTTGGGTTTAAGTTTTGGTTTATGAAATTCTTTGTTGAAAGTTTGGATTAATGGGAGTTTGATTGATGTTTAACTTGGGTTTTGATGTGGGTGAGTTGTTGATAATGTTTAGTGGTTGAATTGGGTGTTAGGTTGTGGTTTGGGACTGGTTTGAAGGTTTGGTTTCGAGGAGAAACGCAAGGGAAGCAAGCTGGTGGCTTGCTGGTTTGCGTAATGTGCCGCGGCCTGTCTATGGTGTGCCGCGGCCTGAGTGTGTTTCAGGGAAGAAATATGCTTCTATCTGAGGGTGAGCCGCGGCATGGCTCTGGTGAGCCACGGCCCATAGAGGCAGATTTGGCCAGAATAGGGTTTTTGACTTAGGGATGCTTGCCATAGGCCTCGGGGTTGATCTTACTACTTGGTTAAGTGTGGATTGATGTCCCGGAGGCTAGATATTGGTTTGGGAACTTATGTTGATCATTTTTATTGATGGTATCCTATATTTGGTTATGACTAGGTGACCGCTAAAGGACTAAAAGTTGATCGTTCTCAAGGATCGTTCTTTTAATCATTCTAGCTCGACTCTGAGGTAAGAAAACTGCACCCTGTGTATATGTGACATGCATGGCTATTCTTGATGCATGTTGGTTGATTATTAAGTATAACATGCATGGTTGTTATTGGTGCATGTTGGATCGTTGATTATTATGCATGTGATGCATGAGGAACATGTGATTAGGACATGCTTTGAGTACTAATTATGATATTGTTCAGAGCTTGTGCCTCTGTGTTTATGCATGGTCCTAATAGTACTAGTACCTGTTTAGTAAGCATGCTGAATACCTTGTTTATGGATATTGAACATGTGATATATGTTTGGTGGCATGGCTTACCTGTGTATGGCACTGACTAGTCAGGGACCGACCCTAAGGTCGATGAACATGCATTGAATGGATCTATGGCATTAATGCTGGACCGACCCTAAAGTCGATGAACATGCATTGAATGGCTCCATGGCATTAATGCTGGACCGACCCTAAAGTCAATGAACCTATAAGCGCTTATCTGGTCTAAGACCAGATGTTTATAGCCAGGGCATATGGCCCCGGTGACTGTTTGTCACGTGGCTAGGGGACGCTGTCCATAGTTACGACTCTAGAGTCGGGAGATTAGATCTAATCGATATCAGCATTGAATGGCTTTATGGCATTAATGCTGGACCGACCCTAAGGTCGATGAACTTATAAGTGCTTAACTAGTCTAAGACTAGCACTCAGAGCCAGGGCATAGGGCCTTGGTGACTGTCTGTCACATGGCTAGGGAACGCTGTTCCGTAGTTACGACTCTAGAGTCGGGAGGAAGGTTATGTTGGTGACCAATCACCATGCACCTATCCTGCTAAAGCTAGTGAGATGCTCACTTATCTATTAAGCCTGGTGATCCTATCATCACATGGCTAATGGGTGCTGTCCCCAGGCTATGACTCTATGGTCATGAGGAAGGTTATGTTGGTGACCATTCACCATACACCTATCCTGATCAAACTTATGAAAGGTTCTCATATCAGTTAAGCCCTGGTGACCCTATCGTCACATGGCAAGAAGGGGTTGTACCCACTTTTGTGACTTTGGCTACTGTCACCTACCTGTTTTGGACCGATAGTCCTGAATGACTATTATGATCATTGTTGATATTATATCATGCTTTATTGTGTTTTCTTGCTGGGCTTCGGCTCACAGGTGCTATGTGGTGCAGGTAAAGGCGAAAGGAAGTTGGACCATCCTTGAGTTGGAGAGCTTAGGTGATGACGTGTACATATGCAGCTGCTCGTCCACCACGGCCGAGGTCTAAAGGGGAACTAGAGTTGAACCCTGTTTTGCCGCTTAGAACGGCCTGTTGTAAATATTTTTTGTAATAGACCCTGAAACTATATTTTCGGGATCCCAATGTATATATTAAACGTTCTAGTGAAACGTTACATCTTAACCAAAATTTTTAATCCCTAAACCGCTAATCATACTTAGTTCACATTTTTTGCCAAATGACTCGATTAGCGAATTTAGCACTGTTTATAAGGCACACCGTAACGGTCCCTGGAGTTGGGGCGTTACATTTCCTGTAACCATGCTTGTTTATCTGTACTGTTTTGTCTATTTTTTGGGTTTTGCCAAATAAAGATTTATTTCATTTAATATGTTATGTTTTTTCATTTTTTTTTGCAATCTCTCTAAATTTAATAACCTATGGTCACATTCATAGGATATTAAGGGGGCATCATTGGTATATATACCATCAGCTAGAAAAATAAAATAACATATACGAAATACATGCAAGTGTTTGGATATAACCAAATGCGCGAGCTAAGATAGTTTGGATGTAACCAATCTATCAAGCATTAAAAAAAACATGCAAGTGTTTGGATATAACCAAATGCGCGAGCTAAGATAGTTTGGATGTAACCAAGCTATCAAGCATTAAAAAAAAACGTACAAGTGTTTGGACATAACCAAATACGCGAGCTAAGACAGTTTGGATATAACCAAACTAGATTAAAATGTAATTGTATGGATTACAAACCTAACACAACTTTAATAGGTTTGTAACAAACCAGCTAAAATTAATCGGTAGTAAGTTGGAGCATAACCCACTTCGGATAAGCCGAGACCGAGGCTGGAGTATCTTACAAAACAATAGTTTCGACCTCATAACCTCGGAGAGATAACCGAGGACGAGAAAAAGTAACTAAAAAGTAAGATATAACTAAGCCGTTTGCATTACACACCATATAAGTACTTTCGGGTGCATGGTTAAAGTAATATCCGACCTTGACAAATAACGAGATCGGAAGTAGATAATTCGAGCAAACTGTGCATGAATGCATTGAACCTCGAGCATAAATCCAAACTATGTTTGCGTGATTAAACAAGCATATACGACTCTTTAATATAAAATGTGCAAAATATTTCAAACCGAGAAATGTAAAGCATATATATTAAAAGAAAGTCAAAAAGAAAGAGAAATTGTATCAGCCCTACGGACATAAATTAAAACAATTACAAAAATAAAGGGACGCAACCCCGAGGTAAGATTTATGAAGGAGCAGTTTCCTTAGCCTTCACAGCATCTGCAGCACTAGACTCTCCAGGACGAATAGCATGACTACCCTTCTGAGCTTCCCGAGCAGCCTCCTCCGCTTCAAGCCGAGCATGCCATTTGGCCACGAATCTTGCCTTGAAAGAGCCAAGGAAGCTGGTGTCGAGGTCGGCGTTGCTGGCCCAGATCCTATACATGGCTAAATCAACCGCCTTGTCCTTCTTCTCTTTAAACTTAGCGAGGAGACGAGCCTTTCATTCTCTATTATCTCGAAAGTGGCGGCCTTCTCTTCCTCAAGCTTGGCATTGGCCTTCTCCAGCTCCGTAAGCCGAGCAGTCACCTTTTCAAGCTCGGCTATCTTAGCCTCGACCTCTGTCTTTGCAGCCTTGAGCTCATCAGCCATCTTAAGCTGAAGATCCTTCGACTCTTGGGCTAAAGACATGCTCAAGTGCACCTCGTTGGTCAGCTTATAATTAAGCTGAGCTGAGACAACAAGAGCTTGGCACACAAAGAGATTGAATTAGAGCATATGATAAGGCACATAAACAATTAAGAGTAAGTTGTGAAAAGTTACCGCGGCAGTAAGCTCAATACCCTTATCATAAAGAGTATTACAGTCCCGAGCTTTATTCACAAACTCCCAATGCTCAGCGTCGAGACCACCAAGGCTCTGACCCACCCGAGACAGGATGTCCGAACCGAGTATAGCCCCATGGACGCCAGCAGCATTGTCAATCGCGAACTCATCAACATGAGGTCGGATCGACAGCATATGTGACTTGGAAGTTGAGGGCTTCTTCGGGGGTGGGCCGAGTACTGGGTGGACTGTGACCGGGGGAAGCACGGAAGAAGTGGCTGAGATAGATGCGTCGACCTGAGCAGTTAGGTCCTTGGCTGTGCTCGCAGTAGTCGGAGCTGGTGGAGTCTCCTTAGTGCGTTTGAGGACTTTGGAGGGTTGGTCCGACCTCCGCGATCCTCTCGGGCGCTTGCTCTTTTGAGCCTCCTCGCCGCTAGCGAGCACGGCATCAAGGTCGGAATCCATGGCACCTGCACAATTGCAATTAAGGCTTAGCATGGTGCTAACAAACATAGAAGGGATAAAATGACAAGTGGAGAAAAACCTAACTGGAACTCTCCCCCGAGCTTGAGCTCGGCGACCACGAAATTCCCCCATCTTCAGAAGAGGCGGGGGGAGTACCTTCTCTATAGGTGGACGTCAACCTCGAAAGGTCCCTATAGTCATTGGTCCCATATTGGACGGCTATTCCATTCCATACCTCGTTCAGGCTATACATGATGTCGTATTTCCCGAGCCAGCTATCGAACCTATAAACCCGTTCATCTACCCAAGACCATACATAAAAATGGTTTCTATCGTCCTCACACAATACTAACCTATCGGGTTTATGCTTTAATAGGGAGGGGGACCACATATTCGAGCTTAGGATGACTGTACCTTGCTCGTCCGAGCCCGAGCTTGAGGCCTCGTCGTTGGCCTCGTTCCTTGATTGCGGACTCCTTTGACGAACTGGAGGCGGAGGCCTCACATCTCTCCTTGGGGGGAGGTTGCCCGTTGGCAGAGGCATGAGCTCCCAGCGGTTGTATTTTTTATTGGACCAATCCGAGGTGGACTGACCCTCTCCCAAGAGCCCGCAAGCTCGGAGCTTGTCTTCGTGCAAAAGATACGAGAGGGATCTCCTGCCGTAAGTGAGTTGGAGCAGAGCCTCTCTATGCTCCTTCATCTCATCAGAGGGAGCAGGGCGATGGTAGTTGGCTGGAAAATCAAACGCATTTCAACTAAGTACGGGCCTAAAAACAGAGTTCGAGCACAGAAAAGAAGGAGGTTGAGGTACTTACGAATCCGTCTGAACGAGTAGTATTGAGACGGAGCTAGGCCATCTGTCCAGAAGAAGGCCTTCTTGAAGTCAGGAGGATGATTGGGAAGATCCTCGAACATCTTCTTCTCCTTGGGGTAGCTCGAGAGATAATAGAAGCCATCTCCTCCCCGAGCTCGGGAGGGATTTCTTTTAAAACAAAAGAGATACAGGATCTCCTCTGGCGATGGTCCTTCCCACTTCAGTTCGTGGTATAGCAACCTCAGGGCAGACAGAACCCTGTAAGAGTTGGTGTTGAGTTGGAAGGGGGCCAACCCAACAAAGTCTGTGAAGTCTTTGAAGAAAGACTTCAAAGGCAGTACCGCTCCTGCCTTCATGTGCTCCTGGCTCCAAGCCGCGTATCTCAGCTTGTTGTCAAGATTTCCATCTCCTGGAGCGTGGCAGCTTCGCTCGTGGGAGATCGGGGCTCGACACCTTAGCGAACCTGATAGTCCTATACCATGAAAGGCCAGGATATCGGTTATCTGGCCTAGTGACGTAACTGAGCTCCAATAGTGCTCGGCCTCAAAAAATTCCCTCCTCAGCTGTGAGGTAAAGGGCTCCCCCATCAGTGAAAACTGTAGATCACCTGGTTTGAAGGCAACTGTCACTTTAAGCTTAGGGTCGAGGGGAATCGGTCTAGGCTCGGTGTCAGGGTCTGGATGAAGGGAAACCCTTAGTCTCTTCCTTTTCCCTTCCTCGACCTCGTCTATCTGACGTCAGAAGTGATCTCGAGTGTCCTCTTGCTCACGCCTCAGTTCGTGCTCTCGAATTAAACGCTGGTTCCAAGTAAAAGGAGACTCCGGACTTGGAGCTACTGGTGAATAAGGAATCGCGAGCTTTGACCCCCACTGCTTTTTCGAATTATGCGGCATCTAACAAGAAAGCAAAAGGGTGAGGGCCAAGCGAGCAAGAAATAATGAGAAATAATACCTAAGCTCGAATGATCGAGGCTACAAGGCAAGCTCGATCCAAAGGATGAGGCCAATCTCAGAGCGTGTCTTCCACCGAAAGGAAAGAAGGTAGACATGTTGTGGGGAATCCCGAAATATCAGGGAAAAAAGATGGCGGTTATTAAAAAAGTGATATTTTTTAGAATCGTGCATTCTTTAAAACCCAGATTTTGTACCCGATATCTTGGTGTGCAAGATAGGGCCTCAAAAATTTTAAAACTCAGAAAAAAGACCATATTTTGGTCTTCCTACATATGAACTGGATTAAGAACCAGTAATGTGGAAACCTAAACCTAATGTATATCGATCAAAGCATCCTAATGCATTAAACTAAAGAATGAACCAGCACAGTTCCAGTGGCTAAGATGCAATGGAGGCAGAAACACACGTAAAAGAGAAAAAAAAAATATATAAATCCAAGATCAGATACTTACACAATGTAATCGGTGGGAACAGAGAAATGGATGACTGAACGAGTGATTGCAAGTACAATCTCACCGATTCAAAAAGTCCAACCGTGTTTTGTCTTCTCGGCTTGGAGAACATGCAAGAATCGGACAAGAATGGCTCTGGTATTTTCTCTCTAAAAAAATTTTGAATGTAAGGGAAAAATGAAGAAGACGATTGGAAGCCTATTTATAGGCCCATGGAGATGTTGAGAGTCGAACCAATCTAGGCCATTGGCCAGATTCCGTGCCAAATCCGATGGCCAGGGACAAGTGACGTGATGGTACTGTAAAGGTAGCAGGCGAACGATCATGGGCAAATTTCCAAGGTACTCAAGTACATTGAGTGAGCAATACCCAACTGACGCGTGTCCATACTCGAGTATGTGTGATGGTGCGTGTTATCCAAAAAATTAGCATTGGTGACGTGGCAAGTGATTCCTAGACACGTGGCTGACACCTGGAAACGTTCTGCTAGAGTATCGACCAGAAGACATGTTAGAAGCAGTGCGAACCAGTCTTACCTGCGACCAGTCTGGTCGATAGCTTCGCATACAAGGCAACATTAATGGGAAGATCTTTGTAAAATCCTGAATTTATCTCACACAATCTCCTGAGTATCCGATTATTCAGGAAAGAATATCTGTAACAATCTTTTGTAATCCCCCTTGAGCCTATAAATAGCAAGAGATAGCTCAAGGGAGGGACTTTTGGCTTTTGAATCATTTGAGACTATAGTAATTCTCCTAGTAACATTGTATTGTTCTTCAGAAGTTAGTGAAACTCATTGAACCCTAGTTCTTTGATCATTCTTCTTACTCGTATATCAATATCAGTCTAAGTGGACGTAGGTCATTACTAGATCCTGGGGCCGAACCACTATAAAATACGGTGTCTTATTTACTTTTGTCATTACGTTCTTCTCATTACTTTCATTCATATCAAGCATATTCTGAATCTGTGTCAGTTGGCCAAATCGTGGGTCAACATTCTGGTGCTTTCATTGAGAGCTTGATTTATCGTTGTTGAGAAAACTAATGGCGAAAGCTGGAAAGAAAACTGGACAGGCGGCCGCCGCTGCACCGTCAAACCCGCCACCTCCTCCTCCCCCTACAAGCATGGCAGAGGATGAGCCACAACTGGACTTTGAAGAGGAGGAAATGGATGATGCAACGTTGAAGAGTACTCTGGGCGCGTTGCAGGAAGAACTGGCCAGTCTGAGAGCCAGTCAGGAGACTGCCGCTGAAGTTATGGCGCGGCAGCAACAGGAGATTGAACGGCAGCGCGCGGAATTGAGCAAAAGGCAGGCGGAGGTGGACCGCCGCCAGAGCGAAGCCATGGCAGCCCTCGAGGCAGCCTTGCTATTGGCTAGAAATTAGGCTGCACCTGCCTTGCAGCCTGACCAACCTGTGAATGGGCCACCTCAGAGGGGTCCCAATCCTAGTCCACCAATCCAGCCCTTAAGTCCGCAAAGGCCCGAGCAGCCTCAGATGTCCCACGACGATGTCCCACTGGACCCTAAGGCATAGCCACCATCCCAAGATGCTCGGGGTAATCCCCCGCAACAGAGGCAGAATAGGGCCGAGCATCAGCCTCGCAGTCCTAGACGCCGTAGGGATGATGGATCGAACCTACCGAACAGAGGTCAGTACCCTCCTGGTAACAGGAGGGACTCAGAGTTAGGCTCTGTGGTCCGGGGTCCCCAACGGCATGATAATGCACGGGGACACCACGACCAGCGCAGGCCACCCTCTAATGCTCGGGACGTTTCAGCCAGAGACAGGAATAGAGGGAATAGCCGGTCCCACCATAGCCAGTCAAGGTTCAGAGATGGCCACGGATATAATGAGGCCGACTCAGGCAAAGGAAACGCCGGTGGGAGGAACGAAGAAAGAGGTAAAGGTAGGAGCCAGGTACCTCAAGATGACCAACCCAATAGACGGAACGCTGGGGGGCAACCCAGGCAAAATAACGTCTTCAACCGGCTCGGGGGTAGCGAGCAGCGGAGAAGAGAAGAGGACCTGAGAGATGTAATCAACGACCGCCATGAACGGCATGGCGAGAATGTCCCTCCAGCAACAGAGGCCACAGCGATTCCTGCCGCTGTACAGCCCCAGATAGACGCCCTCAACCAGGCAGTGCAACAGCTAGTCGGGGGGAGGACATCTTACATCGACCATGATAGGAGGAAAGGCACTCCTTTCGTGCAAAGGATAGCTAATGCCGAAACCCCGAGCAAATTCAAGATGCCTACGCTCCCGAACTTTGACGGATATGGGGACCCAATGTCCCATGTCAACAAGTTTGAAATTCAGATGGACATTCAGAAAGTATCTGAAGACGCTCAGTGCAGGATCTTCCCTGCAACACTTTCTGAAGCTGCGCAGGAATGGTTTTTTAAGTTCCCTCCTGCAAGCATAGTTTCTTGGGAAATGTTCATAAGGGAGTTCTACGGACAGTTCTACGCAGGTCGTGTGCATCCGACCGAAGCGAACCAGTTGGTTGAAATTCGCCAACAAGATGGGGAGTCAGTGAAAGACTACATCCAGCGTTTTATGCGAGCAGCAGCTGGAGCGAAAACGGTCGGAGACGAAGGCAAAATGATGGCCATAACTGCAGGGGTTAAACGTCATTCTCCCCTCTGGAAGAGTCTCCGAGAGGAAGGGGTGAGAACTACCCAAGAATTTTTGGATCGAGCTGATCGCTATATCAAGCTTGAAGAAGCCATTGCCAACGATGGAAAGCCCTCAGGCAAGGATAAGAAGGCTTCCGAACCCGCCAAGGCCGCCAATGGGTCCAAATCTAATGGCAACGGCAAAGGCAACGGGAACGGCAACGATAATGGCAAGAACGGTGGAAAATGGTCGTATAACGAACCTTCCACCTTCGACAACAAACGAGCCAAGGGTAATCGTTATGAGCCTCGGTTCACTAACTACACTACCCTCGTTGAGTCTCGGGGAGAGGTTTACCAGGCCACAAGTTCCAGTGTGCCTTACAAGAAACCTGGACCCATTCGAAAGGACATTTCGAAAAGAGACACCACCAAGTTCTGTCGTTACCATAATGACTACGGACATGACACTAATGAATGCAACCAGTTAAAAGACGAGATCGAGTTCCTTATTAGACAAGGACACTTGAGAAGGTACGTACGGGCCTCGGGAAATTCCCAACGAGAAGCTCCGGGTAGAAACGAGCAGGCGCGTGGACGCTCGCCACCCTTGCAGCCTGCCCCCGTGGCTGGCACGTTATTAACCATCTGTGGAGGCCCGCACCTCGCGGGAACTAGCGGAAAGGCCAGGGAACGATACGCTCGAACCCTGCGCCACGACCAGGACATCGAGATGATGAATGTGGAGGACCGCGCTCCTAAGAAGGCTCGGTCAGAGGAAGGTGAGATAACCTTCTCTGATGGCGATGCCCAGCATGTCTGTTTCCCGCATTTCGATCCGCTGGTCATGGATGTCCAAATGGCTAACATGATGGTGAAAAGAGTGCTAGTCGATACAGGAAGTTCAGTGAATATCCTGTATAAGTCTTCTCTGGAACGCATGAAATTGTCCGTTAAGGATTTGGAGCCTTGCAACCAAACGATATACGGCTTCTCTGGGGAAGGACTCGCCCCCACAGGATTAATCAAACTCCCAGTGACGACAGGTACAGCGCCTGCTACAAGGACATTACTCGCCATTTTTGTAGTGGTTGATTGTCCTTCGGCGTACAATGCCGTCATTGGAAGGCCTATACTGGTTGATCTACGGGCCTTCATTTCTATGTGGCACTTGGCCATGAAGTTCCCAACGGACGCAGGGGTAGGATGCGTGTTGGGGAACCAGAGAGAAGCCAGAGAATGCTACAACGCCTCAATCACAAAGGCAAAGAATGGCACTCCCTCTGATAGGTTGCAGATGGCAGTTGATACACCAACCCAATCCGGTGAAGAAGTCACCAAATAGGGTGTTGCCCAAAGCGAGGATGGAGATCTGGATCCTCGCTTTGGGGATTTTGAAGAAATTATTGGACCTGTCGAGGACCTAGAGGAGGTCCAACTCGACAATGAAGACCCGACCAGAGTCATAAAGGTTGGGAAAAACTTAGAGCCTACCACGAAGCACGCACTGGTGGAATTCTTGCGAAAAAACCAGGAGCTTTTCGCCTGGTCGCATAAAGACATGGTTGGGATAGATCCTGCAGTAATCAGCCATATCATGAATATAGACAAGACCTTTCCTCCCGTGTAATAAAAGAGAAGGCTGCTCGATAAAGATAGATCGCGAGCCTTAAAAGAAGAAGTCGAAAGGCTAAAGGAGAATGGGTTCATCCGGGTGGCATTTTATCCGTCGTGGGTCTCTAATCCGGTGCTGGTCCCCAAGCCTAACGTCAAGTGGCGGACCTGTGTGGATTTTACAGACCTCAATAAAGCCTGCCCAAAGGACTGCTTCCCGCTCCCGAGGATCGACCAGCTGGTCGACGCTACTGCAGGACATAAGATCCTCTCATTCATGGATGCATATTCAGGCTACAACCAGATTAGCATGCATCCCCCTGATGAGGATCACACCAGCTTTCGGACCGATGCGGGCTTGTACTGTTACAAAGTAATGCCCTTTGGACTGAAAAACGCAGGTGCGACTTACCAACGGCTTGTCAACCACATGTTTAAGGAGCTAATCGGTGTAAACATGGAGGTATACGTGGATGACATGCTGGTAAAGTCTAAGAAGGTAGAAGGACATGTGAGGGATTTACAAGAGTGCTTTGATGTGTTAAACAAGTACCAGATGAAGTTGAATCCCCTCAAGTGTTCCTTTGGAATCGGATCAGGGAAGTTTTTGGGGTTTATCGTGAATTCAAGAGGAATCGAGGCCAATCCCGACAAGATAAAAGCCCTAATCGACATGAAGTCGCCAGAGAAGATCAAAGATGTACAAAGTTTAACGGGGAGGATCGCAGCCCTGAGTAGATTCATTTCGAAATCAACAGACAAGTGCGTCCCATTCTTCAATCTACTTAGGGGGAATAAAAAGTTTGAGTGGACAGAAGACTGCGAGCAAGCATTCCAGGCGTTGAAAGCACATATGGCACAACCTCCCATCTTGTCGAAGTCGATCGAAGGAGAAACTTTGTTTATTTATCTGGCGACTACCGAAGTTGCTGCTAGCGCGGTACTTTTGCGGGAGGAAGAAAGCGTACAGAAAGCAGTCTATTATGTCAGCAAGAGGTTGATCGGTGCAGAATTACGATATCCTCCAATCGAAAGGTTAGCATATTGCCTAATTCTAGCCTCTAGGAAGTTACGTCCTTACTTCCAAGCCCATCCTATCACAGTTCTAACTGACCAGCCCCTTCGGCAAGTCTTCCAAAAACCTGAGGCGGCTGGGCGATTGTTAAAATGGGCAGTCGAACTAGGGCAGTTCGATATAACCTATTCACCGCGAGCAGCAGTAAAGGGACAAGTCTTGGCCGATTTTATTGCGGAGTTCACCGAACTCTCGGACAGTGAGCAGTGCGAACTGCCTGAAGCGCCCGTGCCTCAAGACAAAACTCCTTCGTGGAAGCTATTCACGGACGGTTCATCCAACGAATCCCACGCTGGAGCAGGGGTGATATTGATAACGCCGGAAGGGCATCGATTTCACTGCACCATCAGGTTCAACTTCACTGCATCAAATAATGAAGCGGAATATGAAGCACTCCTCGCTGGATTAAGAATGGCAAAGGATATGAGCATAAAGACGCTTGATATCTACAGTGATTCATAGCTGGTGGTGAATCAAGTCCTAGGAGAATATCAAGCGCGAGGTTTGAAAATGGTGGCCTACTTAAATAAAACAAAGGACCTGCTAGCCCAGTTCACGAAGTACACCCTCCAACAAATCCCGCGGGATCAGAATTCAAACGCAGACGCCTTAGCCAAACTCGCAAGCGCGAAGGATGCTGACACTTTGAACATTGTGCCAGTAGAAAGACTGAGTAAGCCGAGCATACAAGCAGCTGAGTCCAATATGGAGATTCGGATGGAGGATACATGGATGGCGCCTTACTTGGAGTATCTGACAAATGGTTCGCTGCCAACAGATAGAAACAAAGCCAGAACTCTACAAAGACGAGCTGCTAGATACATACAGGTCGATGGCGTTATGTACCGAAGAGGATATTCGATGCCACTACTCAGGTGCGTTACACCAGAAAAAGCTAAGGAACTCATGAAAGAGGTGCATGAAGGCTTCTGCGGGGATCACACTGGGGGGCAGAGTTTGGCAAAAAAGATTCTAAGGCAGGGCTACTTTTGGCCAACGATGAACGAGGATTCGATGGAGTTTGTACGAAAATGTGACAAATGTCAACGGTACTCCAAGATTCCACGAGCAGCTCCAAACGAATTGAAACAAATGCAGAGTCCGTGGCCTTTTGTAGTATGGGGGATAGATTTGATTGGATCCCTACCTACAGGGAAAGGCAGAGTAAAATACGCAGTTGTGGCAGTTGATTACTTCACCAAATGGGCCGAAGCTGAACCACTCGCAACCATCACGACCAAGAAAGTTCTCGACTTTGTCATCAAGATCATTGTCTGTCGGTATGGTTTTCCCAAAAAGATAGTTTCAGACAATGGGACCCAGTTTGACAGCGATTTATTCACCGATTTCTGCGAAAGACATAGAGTTATTAAAAGCTTTTCTTCAGTCGCACACCCCCAGGCGAATGGGCAAGTCGAAGCCGTGAACAAAACTCTTAAAGACACCCTGAAGAAAAGACTTGAGGAAGCTAAAGGAGCATGGCCAGAGCAGTTTCCTGAAGTCCTCTGGTCGTATAGAACGTCTCACCGAACAGCGACAGGACATACTCCATTTTCCTTAGCCTATGGGTATGAGGCTATGTTGCCTGTTGAGTTAGATCCCCCCTCACATCGGTGTTTGACTTACGACCAGGAACAGAACAGCCAGCTAATGATGGAGTCCCTTGACTCAATCGATGAGATACGAGAGAAATCTCAACTCCGAGTTGCTGCATACCAGCAAAAAGTCACCCGGTACTTTAACTCCAAAGTTAAAGAAAGAAAATTCAACGTCGGTGACTTGGTGTTACGACGAGTTTTCTTAAATACCCGCGACCCTACTGCTGGAGTACTCGGACCCAATTGGGAAGGACCTTACCAGATTGAAGAAGTCCTTCATCCAGGCACCTACAAACTTGCACGCTTAAACGGAAATCTCGTTCCACGCTATTGGAATGGAGAACACCTGCGCAAGTATTATCAGTGAACAGTCCTTTTTGAAGGACTGGCTTGTATTAAATTTCAATTTTTACAAGTTTTGCAAAGAGGGTTAGCCACGTTGTATGGCTAACTGCTCGTATATGTAAGGTTCTATTATAGAATCACTCGTAAAGACATGTTTAGTCCATTTTTAATACGAGATTATAAGGGACTGTGCGCAGCCAGTCATTCTTGCCAACCATTGTGAATTTACATTTACAAGTATTTGTTCATTACGTGTGTTGTTTTGCTGTATTACAAGTATCATTTTTCACACGAACAGGAATGTTCGAACAGGCCATGGTCAGGGCAAGTGACCAAGGACCTAAAGCTCCTCGATCACTTGGGGGGCATATAAGACACATTGATAGCAAAGCATACTCGCAAGGTATGTAAACACATGAACAAAATGAGTGAAAGCATGCTACAGTACTTAGAGTATTTTTCAAAATTTATGTTTTGTTAAATCATGCCAAAGTACTATGCTAAGTTCGGTCATACGGACAAATGTTATAATAAATAAAGATATTATAGCATCAAGATTTAAGCTTTTACACTGCAAGCATCGCTGCTTGGATGTAACTGTTCGAGTAAAAGAAAAAAGATTTACTGCCCGTGCAGCAAAGTTTAAAATGAAAATATTGTCTTTACATCACGACCCATGGGTCGTGTAGCCAAAAAGAAAGAAAAAATAAGGGAAAAGTTTAAGAGGCATTTGGGGCTGGAGGGTCCTGAGCAGCATCCTGGTTGGTTGCATCCTCAACAACTTCTTCTTCTTCTACAGCAACAATGCTTGGAGAGGCGGGGATCCTCGCTCTTGCCTCCTCTTTGGCCAGTTGGGCAGTGCAGCGAGCCAACTCGGCAGTCCTGACGTCTTCAGAAATATAGTTGAAGTTGGCACCCTGATTATGTTTCCAGAAGTTGTAGAAACATCGGAGCGTCGTCCTCTTGTACCTCTCCAGATTTTTGGAGTTGTCGAGTTCCAACTGCACGACTTTGCCTTCGAGAGTAGCAATGGCCTCATCCTTGGGCTTGAGCATCTCTTCCAGCCTTTTGATTTCGCGAAGATGGGTTACGCTGGAATCTTGATACTGCTGCCGTGACTTTATTGCAGCTTCCTTTGCAGCTTCAGCCTCTGACAGCTTAGCCATCGCAGCGTCCCTCTCTCGAACCATTGCCTCCAACTCCTTGGCATGCCTAGCCTCTGTAGCCGAAAGCTCCTCAACTGCCTTCACCTGATGCGTCTCAGTGGCCTTTGCCTTAGCCTGTTCGATGGAAGCCTGGGCACGAGTACGAGCAGTGATAGCAAACAGCAAGGCCTATGAATAAAGGAAAAAGTTAGAGCCTGCCGTGAAGAATAAAAGACTAAGGCTTAAGAAATGAAGAAGTACTCACACTGGAGATTTCGTTCAGGGTCCTGTACAGAATCTGGTCGACCCCCATGTTTTCAGCCTCGACCATTGCATCCTTGACACGGTCACTTTTACCGATGCGTTCAAGGCGATCCTTGGCTAATCGAAGGGCACGACTCATGAGTTTGGCCCAGAGAGCTTCTTCACGAGTAATTTCCTCTCTGGCGGGCGCAGCCGGAGGATTTGGCGGGGCAAGAGGGGTCTGCTTCTCAGTAAGAGCTGGTGGATGGGCAGAAGTTTGCCCAGTTGGCGCGTCCTTGGGAAGGTCTTCTGTTCGACCCTTCTTGGCTAGAGGACCTCGGCTGGATTCACCAGTTCTCCTCTTGGACCTCCGTTGGAGTTGAGGAACTTCCTCCTCCTCCTCAGCCTGATACATGTCAAAGATGTTGGGAGTGGCCATGTCTGCATACAAGTAAACACAGGAAAATGATAAGATAAGAGGCAGATGAAAATCTATTATACAACAGAAAAGAGGTAACAAAGTGAATACCCGAGCTACAACTACTGGTCGCTACATTATTGACTCTATTAGTCATATACTCATTATCTGGCATGAAGAAGTCTGGCCCTAGGTTTGGAGCATATGTAAAGTTACCCTCCCCGTCAAACATATGACAGGGAATTGGCAAACCATTTAAAAGCGAAATAACTTTACCGTTATCATCAGAGGATTCTCCCAAGTCCACAATAGGCTCTTTGGCCTTTTGTTTCCCCTTGCCTTGGGGAGCAGAAGGTCTTTCTGCAGAAGGATTGCCCATGGGCTCCCTGATTGTAACCCCCGTTGGCCTCCTCCTCCGAGGAGACACAGGAGGTTGCTGCTCGGGAACCCCCTCGGCAGTTATTTCATCCACCACGGACCCTCTAGTTTCATGGCGAGGATCCAGGAGGCCAGACCGCCTCAAGTTTTCTTCAGTTACCAGGGTCTTGACGCTTTTTGCTGCGTCGGACATCCTGGCCAAAGTATTGGACCTCAACACCATGTCTGGTGTTGGGGTCGGACGTAACCAGGGGCCTGAAAAACAGATTACAGTTTAAGAAAAATGAAAGGGAACACATCGACGAAAAGTATCGACCAGTCGAAGACAAGCACTTACCTCCTCGAGTGAAGGCCAGGTTGTTGCTGGTTATATCCGGGGTAAGGAAGTACTCCTTACTATACTGCCCCACATTAGAGATGTGCGTAGTGTCACTCAGGAATGTTCGGTTGGTCTCCTGGTGACAAAAATGGAAGAAACTCGTTCTGTGCTGTTGCGGGTTAGACTTAAGGTCAAAAAGATAGTTGACCTCATGGGGCGAAGGTTCTGGCCATTTCTTAAGTTTATACAGGATATAGAGTGCGGCCAGCATTCTATATCCGTTTGGAGTTATTTGGAAGGGGGCGCACCGAAATAATTGGCCACCCCCTCAAAAAAGGGATGAAGAGGGAGATAAGCTCCCGCCTCGATGTGATACCGGGACCAGGCGCTGTTTACACCTCCGGGGAGGTTAGCCCTCTGGTCTGCGGCAGGACGTATGATGGAAACCCCTGTGAGAGGGAATTTCCTGAAGCAGTTAGCAACCATCCGAAGGGTCACTGAACTGGCCGGGGAAGTATACCACTCGACATCAGGCAGATTCTGATGGCGAGGGCGGGCCCTAGTTTGGATATTAGGGTCAGGAACAAGATTTTCTCGACCACTGGTCGAGGGAGCCCTAGCCTGCGAATCCGACTGGGCAGGAGAATTTGGGCTGTTTTCGGACTCAGGTCTTTTCTTGCCTGAAGACTTGGAACGGGCCATTGGAGGAGAAGGATGGGGTCTGGAAGAGGATCGCGAAAAAGGGATCTCGTGGACACGGTCAGCCGGTTGTTCTTCTCCCTCGAGCAGTTGGGCGAGAAGGTCGTCGTCAATGGGCCTTTCACCTCCCCACAAATCTGGCATTAAAGTCTGCATACAGAAGAATGGGGAGGTGAGGATAGGAAACTTTTAAAAGCTTTTTAGAATAACGCTGGTCGAGTATAAAAGTTAAGCTTTTATACAACAGCATTCTAACAAAAAGCTAAATTTTTCTACACGAACAGTTTGAAAAACGGATCAAAGGGTGAAAGTAAAAAGTTTTCTGAAAAAGCTTTTTCAACTCCCCTTAGGACGGGAAAAATTTATTTTTTCAACTAGCTTAAAGATCGAATTTTTACTTCGATTTTACGTCCTAAAAAGCATGATCCTGGATTTTAAACTAACTCGTAACTCTATTTTGCCTACAAAATATTCTGTCTACAAGCATCTCAAACCAGAAACAGATAAACTCAAAAATTCCACATTCAGAAGCATGCACCACGAAAAATTAGAAGCATGGTAATTCGAAAACTTACCAAGAAAGTGACCGTGGAGGTAGAAAAAAGGGTCTTCGGAGATCAAGGAGCTCTCGGACGGGGTCCTGAAAGTACAGAGGGAACAGTCTTCGGGAACGTTAAGAGCTCTAGATTTTAGGTTTTCTTGTGAAGACGATGGCGTGCGTAAAAAGAAAATAAAGACTTCGAATGTCTTATATAAGTTTGTCTGTGTCATTAAAAAGATGTAATCATCAGTTTCCCTTTTTTCAAAGTATGGGGAAGCGGGATGGCCGTCAAAATCTTTTATGGGGAACCGAAAGGACATGATTAGACAGAAGTGGGTTACTTTTTTCAAGAACACACGAAGGGTTCTGACATGTCAGGCGGGGTTACCGAAGAGTCGTTCGTTCAAAAGTTTATTCACTACTCGTGGTAAATAAACTTAGGGGGCAAATGTTATCCAAAAAATTAGCATTGGTGACGTGGCAAGTGATTCCTGGAAACGTGGCTGACACCTGGAAATGTTCTGCTAGAGTATCGACCAGAAGACACGTTAGAAGCAGTGCGAACCAGTCTTACCTGCGACCAGTCTGGTCGATAGCTCCGCATACAAGGCAACATTAATGGGAAGATCTTTGTAAAATCCCGAATTTATCTCACACAATCTCCTGAGTATCCGATTATTCAGGAAAGAATATCTGTAACAATCTTTTGTAATCCCCCTTGAGCCTATAAATAGCAAGAGATAGCTCAAGGGAGGGACTTTTGGCTTTTGAATCATTTGAGACTATAGTAATTCTCCTAGTAACATTGTATTGTTCTTCAGAAGTTAGTGAAACTCATTGAACCCTAGTTCTTTGATCATTATTCTGACTCGTATATCAATATCAGTCTAAGTGGACGTAGGTCATTACCAGATCCTGGGGCCGAACCACTATAAAATACGGTGTCTTATTTACTTTTTTCATTACGTTCTTCTCATTACTTTCATTCATATCAAGCATATTCTGAATCTGTGTCAGTTGGCCAAATCGTGGGTCAATAGTGCGGTTCTCAAAGCAAGTAGTTCAAAAGTTTCCTTCTCATAGGATTCGAACTAATATTTTTGAGGGGGCAAAATGTTACACCCAGATTTCGAGAATTGAGGTTGTGACCTCGAAAGCTGGATTCGTCAGGTGTAAGCTCGCGATAGCTAAAATACATGTTCGTAATCTAGACGCCGAATCTTCAAAGCAGGTGGCAACCTTGAAGATGGGTAGCCTCGAAGCCCTTATAAGCTCGAAAGACAGAACATCGGAGGACGTCCATTGTCGGGTGGCCTCGGATCAAGAGGTCCGAGCTTGGCATAGGTGTGAGCTCGAAACAAGGTGGCTTCGGTGATATTTACCCACTTCGAGCTGGTCTTGGGGAAAATAATGCAACTCGTAATTTACTCAGAGACCTATACTGGCACGATGCCGATTGCTGATCTCGAACGACTTAATAGGTCACCTGAGGAGACGCAGTCCATGCATTCAAGAGATATTTATTGTTGTAACTTCCCTACAATAAAGGAATATTAACTAGTCGGTTATACGCCCCCTGGTCTTCAGGGGACGTTTCCTTGTATATAGGAGTTACAAACTTTAAAGTCATTAAATTTATTAATGTACAGAATAACTTCCCGAAACGTGTGAGACTGTATTCTGAGATCTCCTCTATAAATAGAGAGATCATGTACCTTTGTAAAGCCCCGAAATTTTGTGATCTTGAGAGAATCTCTGGAGAATTCATCCCTTAAAAATTTCCAGAAATTTCCTAAGTCTTAATAAAAAGGACTCATGGACTAGGTAGAGTTAACTGCTGAACCACGTAAAAAACTCTCATTGTTTTATTGTGTTATTCTCGTCATAGTTTTTGCTGTTTACGTGCTCTACATTTTAAGTTAACGAAAAACGGTGTCAACAAATTTTGAAATAAATATCCTATTTTAATTAAATAATTTATTTATTTATGTTTGTTCCAGTTTTTGAATTTGAGAGTGAAAACAAGAGATTATATATATATTTAATGTAATATTAAATATTATACGTGTATTTTAAATTTAAGTTTCTTACTAGTTTTTTTAAAATAATTTGTTGCTAATTCACAGTAGATTATATTATATGTTTAATATAATATTATTCTAATAAGTGAGTTTAAATTTAATTAAATTTTATTTAAGTTATAAAACGTATGATTTTATTATTTTTAAATAATTATCATTGTAAAATATCTCAAAAATATCATATTTTAATTTGTTTAATTATTTATTATTTTAAAATAATTATCATTGTAAAATATCTGAAAAATATCATATTTTAATTTGTTTAATTATTTATTATTTTTAAATAATTATCATTATAAAATATCTAAAAATATCATATTTTAATTTTTTTTAATTATTTATTTATTTTATTTAAGTTTAAGTATTTACAAACTGCCGTTAAATATAAGAATATTCTGTTAAATATAAGAATATTTCGTTAAAGTTAACATTAAAAAAATTAAAAATTAAAACCAAGAATTTCCGTTATTTACATACTTATTATATAGAAGAGATTGTTGACGCGGTTCTTCGCCAACAGGTAATTAAGAGAAAGAGAGGAAGGGATTAGTGTCGAATGTAGAACCGTAACAGATATAAGATCTTAGTGAATGAAATAGGTGACTCAAGACACGTTTTTGAGTGGTTCAAAGGTTAAAATCCTTCTACTCCACTAGTCAATATTATTGATATATTCTGGGTATTTGGTTACAAAGTATATCTCTCTAGAGACTATTTTTTCCAACCCTTATCAACTCCCAGAGTCTCCATATTTATAGGAGAATGCACTTGGAAGTTGGTAAGGAGGTCATCCCGTGACCTTCTTATTTGTCATATCAACTCTGTGACATTCGTGATTAATTCCTAAACCTGACACATAAGTATGGTCAAATCGATAGGTAAGGAGATAATGGGCCGCACGGCCCAACCCAGCCGTGGGTGTCTGAACATGCACATTCCTGCAGCGTGTCCGAGAAGTCAGGGAGATATCGGACACGTGATGTCAGATATATGCACGTTTATCTTGCCTGTGTTGACTTTACAAGGGGTCATAGCCTCCATATTTAGCTCATACCACGAGCTGTGCATCTGACCCGACCTTCGGCCTTCCGATTCCTTGCTCCAGTCTTGGGAGTCTTGGTGAGTCCTTGAGGATTCCTCGAGCTAAGGAGGGTACGACCTCAAGACAGGAGCTCCGACCTGGGGGATGTCTATGGACTAACCATGATTAGTCCAAAGCTCGGCCTGCTAATCAGCCCGTGGGAAAATCAGGGCGTACAGAGATATACTAGATATAAGTAACATGCAATGCACGTTTCTTTAGTTTTATTTATAAAATTTATTAATTATTTTTATTAAATTTATATTAATGTCATATAAATTTCAAATAAATATCATATCTTAATTAAATAATTTATTTATTTTTGTTTAAGTTTATGCTTGTTTTAGTTTTTAAATTTGGAAGTGACAACAAGAGATTATATATTATATATTTAATGTAATATTAAATATTATAAGTGGATTTTAAATTTAAGTTTCTTGCTAGTTTTTAAAAAAAAAATAATTTGTTGCTAATTGACAACAGATTATATTATATGTTTAATATGATATTATTCTAATAAATGCGTTTAAGTTTAATTAAATTTATTTAAGTTATAAAATATATAATCTTATTATTTTTAAATAATTATCATTGTAAAATATCATAAAAATATCTTATTTTAATTTATTTAATTAAAATATCTCAAAAATATACTATTTTAAATTAAAGTTAACATTCAAAAAATAAAAAACTATTAAAAATAGCAAAATATGCATTACCTACACACTTTTTCACCTTTTTAATATAGAAGAGATAGGGAAACTAAGTCAATTGAAAATTCTAAAAAAAAAAAAAAACCATAAAATGAAGCCATATAAAACGGAAGTTACACATATTGAATCGGGTCGTTCCAAGCTTCAAGGTCGATTCAACTATGGCGGACAAATCGGCGACGCAACGGCACACATCGGAGAGAATGGCAGCCAATTTTTTCCGAAACCCTAATCTAATTTTCCCTTTCGCTTTGATCTCCGCTGATGCCCTGCTCATTTCTCTAATTATCGCTTACGTCCCTTGTAAGATCAATTTATCTTGCTCTCTCTTTACCAAACTTTGTATTTGTAATATCATAATTTTTCCCTCCACCATTATCAGATACGAAGATCGATTGGGACGCTTACATGTCCCAGGTAATAATTTTTCTCAAGCTTGTGTTTTTAAGACTATCAGAACTAAATTGAAGAAAAAAACAGAGATTGAAAACTTCAAATTGAATTGTATTAAAAATAAGTTCAAATTGAATTACTAGGGCTTAATTTAGCTTTGAAATTCGTATGTTATCTTCGTTTTACTCCTAAGCAACTCAGTGGATAGTTAGTTTTTTCGTTGATTTAGATTGAATTTGTTTTTTAATTTTGGGTATGATAATAAAGAACAGGTCATTGGGTTTCTTGGTGGGGAAAGAGATTATAAGAACTTGAAAGGTGACACAGGGCCATTGGTCTATCCAGCTGGGTTTCTATATGTTTATGCTGCTATCCGCTATGTTACTGGTGGAGAAGTTTACCCGGCTCAGGTAGTTTTTTCATTCCATCTTTTAAATCAAATTTTGGGTTCCTGTAAGCCACCAGCAATTTTTTTATTTATTTATTTTTTGATGTTATAAAAATTATATTTTGGTGTGAGGTACTTGGCTTGAGACTTGAGTTGAAGTGAACTAGGAAGAACCATAGAAACTACGCTATATGAGGATGGATTGTTGTTGCGAAGATAAATGAAAGTAAATTGATGATTTGGATTTAATAATAAAAGTGATGGCAGATAATATGATTATAATTGGGCTAACTTGATTATTTATCTTCCAAAGCTTAAATATTCCCGTCCATTGTCAATTTCTGCTCTTATGCTTTATTTTAACAATTCTCATCGTTGTAGCTATGTAACCTGTTTAGATGACTTTGCAGTGCTGTTTGCGTTTAAATATACTAATTGGCTCTCAATCTCTTTGTTACAGATTTTGTTTGGAATTTTGTACATCATAAATCTGGGAATCATCTTGGCCATCTATTTGAAGACTGATGTGGTATGAAAACAATTTATACCTTGATCTGGTGGTATTATTTTTCCTTTTTAGTGTCTCACACTACGAGTGCTTTTCCTTGAGCGACTATGTAAGACTGCATTATTTGTTGTATTTCTTAAGTCAGTTTCCACCTTATTGAGTTGTTTGATGCTCTGGTTTTGGGTCTTGCATAATAAAGGAAATTCTGATATTTTCGTGTTTTGATGTATGTGCAAGCTGTTCACTTATTTGCTTCTTCTATTCAAAAGGCCTTACTTGATTTTTGTTTTGGACTATTCTTAATTGTCTTTCAGCTTCCTTGGTGGGCTCTAAGCCTGCTTCTTCTTTCAAAAAGAGTTCACTCTATTTTTGTTCTCCGTCTTTTTAACGACTGTTTTACTATGTTGCTCCTTCATGCTTCACTGGCTTCCATTATTTACCAAAGGTGGCATCTGGGGTTGATCATTTTCAGGTAGCTCTTTTGCATCCTCCTTTTTTTTTCATAAGGTAGATGATGTTGGTTAAGGTTTGTTTCTGGCTTCTGTAGTGGGGCAGTTTCAATAAAGATGAATGTACTACTTTATGCTCCACCTCTATTAATCCTTATGCTAAAGGTACATTCCATTTAGCATTGGATCATTTAAAAATATGCAAAAATGATCTAATTGAAAGTTTTAAAGGAACATGCATTTTATTTTTATATTTAATATTAATTTGTTTTAAAATGTCTTCTACAGGCTATGGATATTACTGGAGTGATATCTGCTTTAGCTGGTGCTGCACTTGTGCAGGTGCTTACCATGCGCCTTTTTATCATTAAAGGATTTAAGCTTTCTGAATATTTAGTTTTGATGGCTCCATATCTTGCATTTGTATTATTATTATCATGTTAATATGGTTACAGAGCACTCAATTCTTTAAATGCAGAAGTTGGATGATTGAATTTTATTAATTTTCTTTCAACATGACTAGGTGAGTTGGACTTCGATAGCATTCCCTAATTATGGTGTTCAGTTGTTTTCCCCTCATTGATGAATGGTTGTGCAGATACTTTTGGCACTGCCTTTTATCATATCATATCCATTTTCGTACATATCAAGAGCCTTCAATCTTGGACGAGTCTTCATCCATTTTTGGTACATTTGATTCGATCATGAAATCTTTCAGAGTTTTCTCATATGATTTTTTAGCTCAGCTATTTAATAATTTGGACAATGCAGAGAAAAAAACTAATATCTACTTTATTTTTTCAGGTCAGTTAATTTTAAGTTTGTTCCAGAGCAAATATTTGTTTCAAAGTCATTTGCAGTCTCTTTGTTGATTGCTCACCTCGGTCTGCTTATTGCTTTTGCTCATTATAGATGGTGCAAGTAAGTAGGTTTTTTTATCTTCTGTTTGATTTTGGTTTAGAAGTTTTCTAACGTTGGGGAGATAAGGTAGAAAATTTATTTTTCTAACTATTTGTGCTACAAATCTTGACATAATATTTGGCATTAAGCCTTTTAAACTGGAATTTTCACTCAATGTGTGTATGTGATTGTTATTTACAGGCATGAAGGAGGCCTTCTGAATTTTTTGCATTCTATACTTGTCTCAATAAAATTAAGATTATCACGTTCCACCTTGAAGAATTCTAATAATGGTCATAGATCACTGAAGGTTCTCAAAGCAGAACGTAAGTTTTGGAATTTCTCATAAACTTTAGTTTGATATCCATTCTCAGCTTCTGTTTCCTCTTAATTTATTTTGATGCTGAGTCTGCTCTGATATTTTCAGATATTGTCACAACAATGTTTGTCGGAAACTTCATTGGCATTATATGCGCCCGATCATTGCATTATCAGTTCTACTCATGGTAAGTTCTGGTGGACCCAAATTATTGCCTGTACGCCATGATTTGAGTAACTTTAGAATTGCTCCTTGCTGCCATGTTCATGTTTGTATTTTTAGCTGTTTAAATTGGGATTCGCCATAGTTCTCTTGATTTTGAAACTTAGCTATCCACTGTCATTTAACGGCAGGTATTTCTATAGCATACCTTATCTGCTTTGGAAGACTCGTTATCCTACTTTGTTACGGTATGTTGTTTCCAATTCCAGGCTTACTTTATCCTGCTAATAAAGTTGTATGACGAATAGAGAAGATCGATAATCTACTCATAAGTTTTTGTTTACCCTGCAGTGTACTTTTGTTTGTTGGAACAGAGTTCTGCTGGAATGTTTATCCTTCAAATGCTTATTCATCAGCACTCCTGTTATGTCTCCATTTAGTAATATTGTTTGGTCTGTGGTCTGCTCCATCTGAATTTCCATATGTAAGCAATAAAAAAACTGAATAGAGACAAGACAAGACCTATAAAACACATTCAAGTGTTTCTTTGTGTTGCTGTTCTCTTCTTCATTTTGCTTTGTTTTGTATGCTCTGAAATTCCGTTTTTTTATGATTACCAACTTAATTATTCAAATTAAATAATTAATTGTTGAACTGTTACAGAAATGTTTATAAACAGACCCAAAGACTGTTTGAATAGAAACTAGATATGTTTAAATAGTTTATGACCAGAAGATAAAAACGAACATAAGGTAAAGAACACACGAATTTTTACGTGGTATCAGCAATTTTTGCAGATTGCTACTAGTCCACGAGGCCACGCCCAGAGAATGAAATTTATTAGAAGAATATCTAAACGATTACAAAACCAAATTGACTTATACAAATGAAGACTCCCTCTTGAATTTGTCACAACTGTTGTAATCTAAACTTCTAAACTTCTAATCAAATTTCTGAAGTGCTAAGATCTTGAACTCCCTTTAAATCATAACACCTGCACTTTTCCTCCCGAAAAGTGACTCACGAACAAGACTTCTCCTGAAGCAATACAAAAGTACACTGTAATAAACCACTAAGAACTTGTTAGACTCAAGTTCTTCACATAATAAAAAGTCTCTCTAAAACTTGAAAAATATTTGGAAAATAGTACACCAAGAGAGATGATCAAAAACCAACGACCTAAGGATGATTATATACTTTTTAGAATCCATTTAGGTCGTGGGAAACAATTCAGAAACCAATCAACGAATAAATGGAAAATCTTCCAAAACAGGAAAGTCAGAATCTGTTCAAACAAACTGGCAATCCGTTCAAACAGATTCATTGAACTTGGACAGTTTTTAAACCAGTTTCCCTAAATAAATAAAGAAACTATATATACTTTATCTCTGCAAGCTATACACGATTTCTGGACAAATAAATCAGATCAAAAAATAAATACCAATAATTTCCATTTCAAGAAAAGATATTCTTTTATAGAAAATTATATATTTATTTTATTAACATATATATAATAATCTGATTATAAAAAGACACATTTCAACAAAACAAGAAATTACCCATTTTCGAAATTTACCACTCAATATTACAAAACAGGAAACTACCAATTTCGAAAATACTCATTTAATTAATTTTGTCAATATTGTCAAATATGCCAATAAATTTTTTTACATGCTCGATTATATATAAACAACAAGGAACACCACTCATGATTGCCGAGAAGAACTACCAAGTACCAAGGTTTTTTGTATCTATCGCGTAAAGCACCGTTGCTGCTGTTGTTTTTTTTACTATAACCACTTACTACCTTTCTACATGTCAGTAACTGTTACTGTGGTGTCTTTGCTATTGCTATTAACGTTAACTTCAATTTTTAAAATCTGCTAAATTTTTGTCTATTTCTAATAAAAACAGTTAGTTATGAAGCGCCAAAAAAGCTGGAATCTCGAGACAATCAAATAAAAACATATCACAAAAAAAAAAACATATATTTTCATTTTTGGGATTCACTAGCATGGTAGAAAAAAAAAATATATATTTAAAAATGATTGGACTCATATTTATTAGTTTATTTATTTATTTATATTCTTTTTTAAAAATTAATTAAATGAAAAAAGTTGGCACTTACAAAATTTAGTCAAAATCATATTAAATATATGTGTTATTGGTTACTTTGAGTCATAGTTGGTGTATCAACAACCACATTAGATTAGGATGATAGATTTGTTCTCTTAGTGCAATCGATATATTGATCTATGCTTATCCAGTGTAATTATTTGTTGTTTTGAATACAATTCTTCTAATCGAATGTAGGGCTGTTCATTGGACCATATCCAATATTTTTGGACCCATCCAGATCCAATCCAATTATACATTGGATGTTGGATTTCTCCAACCGATCCAATCCAATATTGTATGCTCAACCGAACCGAACCGAACCGATCCAATAAGTCATTGGATTGGATCGGTCCCATCCAATGGATATGAATCCCTGTATTGGATCGGATCCATCCAATATTTTTGATCCAATATTTATTAGAACGGATTGGATTCATCCAATATTAATTGGATTGATTGGATCCATCCAATCCGATCCTTAGAAGAGTTAAACCTGATTTTTCACATAAACGACTAATATATTAGTTCAAAACATTACAAACCCAACATAATTCCAATGATATTTTAACTTTAAAAAAAATATATAATATATTTTTTTATCTGAATATTAATTGGATGGTATTGGATCATTATTGGATTGGATCGGTCGGTTGGATCCATTGGATTTACATGTCATCCAAGAACCGACCGATCCAATATTGGATTTTTAAAAATGTCATCCGATCCAATCCAATCATGATTGGATATTCAATTTTTAGCGGTCGGTTGACATTGGATCGGTCGGTTTGTTATTGAATCGGATCGTTTATGCACAGCCCTAATCGAATGTATCCAATTTGATTTAAATATAGTAATGCACATCAAACATGTCCTAGGTGGAAATAAAAAACTTTTAAATATCAGGAGATTGCCCAAAGAAAGAACATATAGAATTTAAAATTATGAAGCTAATTGTTTACCAATTTCAAATTAAGGTTATCATTTAAATTAAACACTTAATTTGTGTATTTGAATGTTAATCTTAATTTTGAAATAGTGTTTCTCATAAAAATCATAATTAATTACTCACGCATGAATGACAAATCGTGTTATCTATATATTAGCTTCTTAAAATAGGAAATTCAAGTTTTCAAAATGGTAAAGATCTAAATTTCTTCTAGAAAAAAAATGATCTGTTCCAACTGCCGCAATGAAGGAAATACGTTTTCAAATAAAAAAAAAACAATGAAGGAAAGTATGGAAACAAAAGAAGAAAGAAAAATATGTTACTTTGTAAATTAAAAATCCAATGTGTTTTTTCATTTGACCATTTTTATAAATTTAACACTATATTTGTGTTATTTAACAAATTAAAAAAATTAATAAAAAATAGGATTATATCCTTTTAGACCATATATTTTATTCCATTACTTGTTTGGGTCTTATATTTTGATAAATTATTTTTTTCCTGTGTTTTGTAAAATAGTTCAAATAGACTCCTAAATTTAATTTTGATAAAAAAAATTTGAGCTCAAACCACAAATGATTCACCAAACTATAACTCAGAACAAAAACACAACAATTCTATCTAATAACTATGTTGTTATATTTAATTTTTTGTTCATCAAAATCAGGTTTAAGTGTATTTGAATCATTTTACAAAACACAGGGTCCAAAAAATAATTTATTAAAACAAAAGATCTAAATAGGTAACGAGACAAAACACAGGGTACAAAAAAGTATAAACTCTAAAAATTAATACTTAAGTATTTAACAATCTTAACTAGTGAACTCATCAATTTAATCACATACAAGATTTTTATTATAAAAAATATTAAGAATATAAGATAAGCATAACAAAATTTCAGGAAATTATCCTACGTACCATTTTTTACTTGTTCTTTTTATTTTTACGTCAATTATTATTGTAGTTCATTTATATATATTGTTTTTTTTTTTATGAAAAATAAGGTTTTCTTTTATTTTCTTCTTTAGTTTACTGTTTCTTATTCATTCTCTCCTTTTCTTTTTCTACTTACACCACAAATGGGTGGCTTTGTCCGCTTTCGGAACACGCATCATATTTACATTCATTTTATTGATCCTAAAAGTTTATATATATGTATATATAATTTAAGCCAAACATGAAAATATGCTCTTATAATTTTGATTACATGCCTACAATTTTTTTTTTTGGTGTGATGTGAATCACAAACTACCTAGAAAGTAGTTTATCTCAAAATACACTCAACATATTTCTAGAAGGTATTGAATGTTCATGTAAGTTTGTATAGAAAAAATTATTTTTATAAAAATAACAAAAATCAATTCCCCTTTCTTATTCTATTTAAGTCAATCAACCAAATAAACTATATTATAAAATTGATAAATTAAGTTTATCAACAAATCAATATAATTTTTCTCTAAATCAAAATAAATAAAAATTGAACATCATCTCACATAAATTCTTTACAAAATGACACATATCAATATACTCAAATGATATAGAATCAAGGCCGCTAGAAAAAGTGCATGAACCAAGGGGAAGGATTGAAACCATGACTTCTTCCTTGAAAAGAGAAGTGTGGAACCAACTAGGCTAAGCCCAAGACCACAAGACTAGACACATTTATCTATCAAGCCTTTCAGTAAACTCATAAGCATCAAATTTAACTGCGAATTTTGTTATCAAAACAAAAAACAACTAAAACAACTTCATTATGCAACCTAAGCAACATTCTATTATAAATGCAACATACAACAACTTAAGCAAGTTGATTTGCAACATACATCAATCTCATATACATATTACAACAACATAAACAAACTCATTATGCAACACGAATTAATCTTATGCAATCCAATGCAACCTAAAGCAACTTAATTATATATATAAAAAAAATTCTCAGTTACAAATTATAACACAAATCATCCATTATGCAACCCATTACAATTTACACCAACTTAAACAACCCAAATGCAAGGTAAAGATGCTACTTACAACATGTTAAGTAGCTATTATGCAACAATTAACAACTTAAGCAACCTGACATGCAATATACAACAATCTCATATGCAAATTACAACAACTTAAGAGCCTAAAGCAGCCTCATCATGGAACTTAATTAACCTTATACAACCTACAACAACTAAAACTTAAACAAACCAGATGCAACATTCACCAACACTTTTAGTTAAAGGTGCATCCTACAGCTTAAGCAACCTAATATGCAACTTGTATCAACTTAAGTAACTCTTTATGTGAATTTCAGCAATTTAAGAAATTTGATATGCCACACACAATAACTTAAACAACCTTATTTTGAGGTTTCACATCGGGTTGCATATATTACAACTTGCAAAAGATGTTGTAGAAGTTGCACCTCCAGTTGCAAAGGTTATCATGGAGGTTGCACCTCATGTTTTAAAGGTTGCAATAGATATTGCAGATGTTGCCAATGAGGTTACACTTCAGATTTCAAAGGTTGCAATAAAAACTGTAAATGTTTCCAATGAGGTTGCACCTCAAGTTTTAAAGGTTGCAATAAAGTTTGCAAATGTAGCAACAAAGGTTGCACCTTAAGCTGTAAAGGTTACAAATGTTGCCAATGATGATGTTACATTTCATGTTTCAAATGTTGCAATAGAGGTTGCAGATGTTCTCAATGAGGATGCACCTAAGGTTTCAAAAGTTGCAATAGAGTTTGCAAATATTGCAACAAAGGTTGCACCTCAAGTTGCAAATGTTGCCAATGAGGTTGCACCTTGGGTTACAAATGAGGTTTCACGTCAAGTTGCAAATGTTGCAATAGTGGTTGCAGATATTGCAACAGAGGTTACCAAACATGTTCCCATACAAGTCATGACAACTCAAAAACTCATGCTAATTTCATCCTTATGTAATTCATGCAACCCATTGCAACCTTAAGTGCAAGCCCATGCAAACCATAACAACTTAAAAACGCATATGTTAATTTCATTCTTATGCAACTCATGAAACCTCAAATGCAAGTCAATGCAACTCATGGTAACTTAAAAATTCATATATGTTAATTTCATCCTTAAGTAACTCGAGCAACCTACTGCAACCTCGGATGCAAGCCCATGCAACCCATGTTAAATTAAAAACTCACATGTTAATTTCATTCTTATGCAACTTATGCAATCCACTGCAACCTCAAATGAAAATTACAATATGTTAAGCAATTTGTTATGCAATCTAAAGCAACTAATAAAAACCAATTTACAAATTTCAACATGTTAAGCACCTATATCAATGTCATTATACAAATTAATCATCATTATGCAACCCCATGCAACCTAAACAACCTGTTTAATAATCTAACTAACATGTTAAAGAAACTAAGTCAATTTGGAAAGGCAATTAAGTCCTAATTAATATAGTCAAAAGTTGCAGTAAAAATATATGCTTGACAGTCCATGATACAATTAGCTCCCTTTTCCATCATAAATTTTATACTTTCAATTTTGTTAGTTTAATGTTTATTATTTTATATTTTTACACATATATTTTTTAATATTTTATTAGCTAATTGCATGAAAATAATATTCAAGCTGTACTAAATTACAATAAAATGATGTTTGTATAAAGTAAAATTTAAATTTTGAGGCTAATGGGAAATAAAATTAAAATGATGCACATAGTTATAACACACAATACTAAAAACTATGAGAATCTTATTTATATATATATTTATGGGTAAGTACTCAATGGTTACATTAATTTTAAACATTGGATCGTTATTGAATGGTTGCGATTAATTTAATAATTGACTAAAAATAATTAATGAGCATTAAGAAGCAACCAGTAACCTGACACTAACAATCATATATATAATATTTTATTTCCTTAATAATATTAATTAAGATTTGTCTTGTTTAAAAAATAAATTTTACTATTATCACTAACTATAATTATTATCTAAAAACTAATTTTTTTAATCAAAATATTCGATAGAATTATTTTGCAATGAAAATTTATAATTGTCCATGCTCTTTATACTTAAGTTCATATTATAAATTTTGTAGCATTTAAATCCTTATTCAATTATTATTTTTAATTTTTTTTTCACGAAATCTTAATTTTAAGTTTATTTAAATATGAGGGTCAATTTGTTAAAAAAAATGTCCTTTTAAATTTTAATTAATAAAAAATTATTTCGACAACTATTCACATAGCATTTGACATACAATTTTTTTTTAATATTTACTTTGATCTCGACTCTTTGAGTACCATATGTTCTTCTTCTTTCACTCCTTAATTTGCTTTCTCTCTTATCCACCTTATTCCTTCTCCTCCTTACAGATCTATCTTAATCTCTTCTTTCCTTTCTTTGTACACTTTATCTCCTCCTTTGTTCTCTCTCCCTTAATTTAGTTTTCTCTCTATTATGTTCTTTTTACGTTATTTTATTACCAAGATTAAAATGTCTTGGTTTTCTTCAGTAACTATAAGTTTTAGTTTAATTTATTCATAAGGTTTGTTATGTATTTTATTCAATCGTCGTTATCATTTATTTATTTATTTATTTATTCAATCATATGCTGAAGGACATACACTATTTCGATTGTGTATATAGAGAATTAACATCACAACTAATAATATAATGATAATAATAATAATAATTGAATATAAATTTTTTATTAAATTATTCTTAAGTTTTTTTCATGGGATAAATTATTTTAAGTTAAATATTATTTTTTATATAATTATCATTTTAATAAATTATTGATTCAATTATATATTTTAATTCCATAAAAATTGAAATCTAAAAATAGAAACCTTTATACTAATGACTCGTTAAAACCTTCTATAATAAGTTATTAAAATTGTAACCATCATAGTGATGTTATCACGGAAAACTTGTCCATATATATATATATATAAATAAAAGTTCTCTTTCTCTACTAATGAATTATGATATTGTCTATATGGTAAAGTTTTTTAGCAAGAAGAGAAAGTCTTTATATAGTTATATATATTGCCGGATGAGATTTTTTCTTGCAGATTTTCTCTAATAATTTGTGTCAAAGATGACACCGTCAACGTCAATGGTGGACCTGCAAAAGAAAAGAGAGATAAGAAAAAATATAGATTTTTAGTGAACACCGTAATTTAAAAAAAAAAAATTAATTATATATTTATGTAATAAATTTTTAGTTTCCATATAATTGAAATAAAAGTTTCTTATAAATATTAATGAAAATGTCCCAAAAATTTCACCATAAATAGTGTATGATGTAATTAATGTTGATATAATTATTTAAGCAAATTTCATCTTATTTTATTTTACAAACTTTGAGATACACACTTTTGAAATTATTTCTCTCATTGTGTGTATTCCTTATATCTTTATTGTATAATCCCTTTTCTTTTCTCGACCGAAGCCCCGCCGGGATTTTTGTGTGCGTCAGTTGTGTTCTAGCCAAAAGGGCCATGTCTTGTTGCAAGAGAGTAGTACAATGGCGCAACACAATTATGTTGCTCCTTTGACAGGATGCTCTTTCAATATTATTTATAGGTCTCTTTCCTCTTGGCATGTGTATCTCTACCCGGTGCTGGCAGTGTGCTAGGTTATTTCATTGCAACTTGATCTAGTCGGCACCTTTAGAGGTGCGTGTTTCTAGGGTTTTTTTTTCTGGTGGGTCGTCGTCTGTTGTGGGAGGCATCTTCGATGGGTTGTGGATTTCGATGAAACGTGGTTCTGGGATGGGTGACCAGAATGGTGGTGGAAAGTGGACATGAAATTACCCTCAATGAAGATTGTTGACCACGATTTTGGCCAACGACGAGTAGACGTCAAAACTACAATAAGCCTTCAAGAGAAAATACGACACAAATAATTTTATAGTGGTTCAGCCCCAATTTACTAGTAATAGCCTAATCCACTGGGAGTTGTGATATATAGAACCTACACTTAAGGTCAGATGAACTTGTGTCAACTGAGTTCCTTAAGTGCAAGTGAAAAAAGTACATAAATTTCTCTCAAGAATACAAATGCTCTCTCAGAAAAATCAGAATTCGAATCCCCTTTAATGATGCCATGAGCTCTTTATTTATAGGCTCATGGATCGTACAAAAAATCCTCCAATAATCAGGATAATTGGGTTATTTTAACCAATCTAACTAATAATCAAATATAAAAAATAACATAAGCGATTTCTTCGGGATATCTGAGAGATTTTCGCTGTAACTACGGATGATTCTAACTGAAGTCGTTACTGAAATTTTGTTGAAGAGTAGCTTCTGGTCTATCTAGTCGGCCAACTCTGCTCCCTGGAGTGAGACTGTTTGGTCAAAACACTCTTGTGGTCAGGCAAAACAAATGACTGGTCGGCCAAAATATTTTACTGGTCGGCCAAAACAAATGTCTGGTCGGCCAGAACATTTTACTGGTCAGTCAAAAATCTTTACCGGTCGGACAGAAATTCTACCTGGTCGGTCAAATCACTTCCAAACCAGATAAATCATTTTCATGACCAGTAATATCACAACTCCGAAGATTAATCTCAAACCTTTGCCCTCCTTGGTCAATACATTTATTGACTATTAATGTGTCACTCACTATCGTGCATTGCCACGCCATCGTATTCAAATTTTGGGGATAACATTTTCTCCCCAAGTTTATTATATGATTTACTCACATAATAAACTTTTTCTCAACTGCTGAGGGCAAACAAAAAAAGAAAAAACTGACTTTCCACATTCTCCCGCCTTTTCAAACAAACCACGACTAAAATCTTTCTAGACCACGATCATGGTAGTTACCTGTCCCCAATCGTGGGGGAGAGAATAGCAAAAAGAATTTTAAGAGTCTAAGGGTAAGTGAAAATTTCCTCTCACTCCCCTTTAAATAGACCCATAGGTGCTTTCAATTTCATAAGCAAAAAGGCTCATAAACAACCCTTTATTCTTCCCTTGGCCAAAACCTCCAAAAAGCTCAAAATTGTTCCAATTCCTTCAAGCAAATCCAAGGATTCTTCAAGAAATCAACACCTCTTCAAGATATTTGGGTAAGTTCTTCTTCCTCATCTTCATTTGTAAGCTTTTTAAACTTTAAAATTTTACATAAAAGTTTGTTAGAACCCATATATGCCGAAACCCTCTTCTTAGAATGCACTCTTGGATTTGTGTATGAATCTTTGATGAATGATGCAATTTGTGGCTGTTTTGATGTAGTTTAGGCTATGGTTAAATCAATTTGGTCTCCAATTTTATGAAAATTTGAAGAAAAAATGATTTTTCATTCTAGATTGCATATCTAGGTTTATGGGTATTTGATGAACACTTCTTTCCTTAGAACCTCTTGAACTCTTAAAATCCCACCTTTTGATCTTGATGTAGTGTCCCATGAGTAGAAAAACATGTTTGTGCCCCATGCCTTTGAGATGTATGGTCTTTTCGGACCCTATAGCCAATCAGTCACTATTTTTGGCCCTCAAATTCATACGTGACTAGTAGGATAGCCTAGCTCCTCGAAAATAGCTTGTTAGAAAATATGCGCATGGCCAATCGGCCATTTCAGTTGACTGCTCGAACATTCGGATACTCCCCAAGCTACCGGCTCAGACATGCCCATCCGCTCGGACCAGTTCCCAGCTGATCGGACACCACACCTCTCGCTCGGACCAGCGCCCAACCGATCGAATGCTCCCCTTCTGCTCGGGCATCATGCAAATAGTTCGGCCAACACACCATCCGCTTGGCCCTGAATACTCCCAAGCCATGCATTTTAGGCACCAAATTTTTTTTTGTTATTATTGTCGTCCTCATACATATTTATCTGGGGAGTAAAAAATATTTTTACTACTAGAAAATATTTTACTCAGTAGTAAATATTTTTTCTTTGCATTCATTGATTTATGTTTGTTTGGTTCACTCACCTCCCCATACTTTTTTGTAGATGAATCGCTTCGACTACAGGGGAGGTGACATACAAACTCTGACTCTTCAATTCCCAAGTCAAGCAACACTCCTCAAAGTAGCGATTCTTCATCCAAATCTCCTAGCAGTCGTACTCCTGAGGATTGCCTTCGTCGCCTTAAGAAAATCCTTCCCCGGTCATCCTTATACTCCCTTCACGAAGAATAGTTTCTTAATCAACAGCTTCAACATTCGCCAATGAGGGTGAAAAAATCTAATCAACTTCCTCAAGACCAAGATCCTCAAGTGGCTCGAAGAGCGACACAAAAGGTAGTGGAACGTAGTGAAGCTCAAACTGCAGCTTCTTCAAGGCCTCCTCGCCAGGTCCAAAAAGCTAGCAAGCCCTGGAAAAAGACTACCCAAAACTTCACAACTGAGATTCGGCAATCAGCTGCTCTAAAACCAAGAAAAGATGATGAAGATGGAACGCCTTCTTAGTTCATAGCCAAACCTTCTAAACTTAACTCCAAAATGCTCGATAAAGACATTCAGGCTTCGGGCCTTGAAGGAGTAAATGTGATATGCCTGCGACCTCACCAAAGAGCTAACAACCTGGTGGACCCCACTGCGCCTGCTCTAGATACCATGTTTTTGCAGGAGCTACTATCCCACTACATCCCTTTTTTCGGTCAGTAGCAGACTACTTCAATGTCTCTCCCTTCCAGATAGCTCCTAATGGAATTCAAGCACTATCCGCTTTATATATTCTCTATTACTTTCAAGGCTGGGAGCCACCAACTCCTCATGAAGTGCATTACCTTTTTTATTTTAGGACTAACCCAAGCCATAAGAATACATGTTTTTTCCACCTCTTCCATAGGCAAAAATGGATTAAGTATCTTCATGGTATCGCGCATAAATTGAATCCCGAAAAATACTATACAGAATATTTTCTCACTCCAGACATTAAGGCCAACAACTTGGCTTTCACGCATGCAGGCCCTTTCCATCAACCTCTACCAACTAGGGAAATGCATTCCCAAGTAGAAGAACTTCCTAATATGTCTACAGAAGAGAAAAATGTCAAAGGGTTGGTCAACGTGGACAATCTTCAGCTGGTGGGGTTGTTACAAAGCAATCAAAACATCATAGAAGGTAGTACTACTGAAGAAGCAAACACAACTGGCCAGTCAAATGCCAATACTGAAGTAGTGACGGATCAGTTTTCTCCTGAGCCATCTCCCCATTCACGCCGACCAACTGACTTTACTATTAAGGAACCCCTTCTAGAAGACCATCGTAGACAGGCCATTCCTACAAATCCTGGGAAAGGAAAGACCCTTGAGCTCCATAGAGAAGTCAGCTCGTCATTTGAAGAAGAAGACGACTTTCTTGATGAAATTCTAAACTCAGGATTTTCTGCTAATCAGTAACCATAGTTTGGTGTTTTGTTATAAATAACTTCCTTCAAGAATGATTGTATGAAATCTATAGAGTTATGTAGAAATAGTAAAATTTTCATTTACTTATATATTGTCTCTCATTTTGACTAACGAGGTTTGTGCTTCACTATTTTTTGCAGATCCAGATATGTTTAAACAATTCAACACGTCCTTTGCTCAAAAGAGAAAGTCTGGGGAAGGTAGTAGCTCAAACCCTCCGACCAAAGTCGCGAAGAATGTACCGACCAGCCAGGGGAGATTATCTGACCAGCCTATCACCATCCCACAGTTGACTCCTTCATCAATTCCTCCTTCTGCTAGCTTAACACCTACCCGTCGGCTGGCTTAAGTGAGCCCCTTCGCATTGTTGGTGATATTGGAAAGGAATTGCTAGACCACACTCTACATCATGCTATAACAACTCAAACCTTTGAGTCTTTACCCCGGCTTAGCGTTGAAGTTGTCCTTCAGAGAGGTCTTGCTCAAATGATGAGTGTAAGTATTTTATCATCAAGACATCCCACTTTGTTATTAATTGTTTTTACTCTAAGTAACAATTGTTATTAATTGTTTTTATGCTGACTGAGAAAGAACATTGAAGGAGTTGACTGAAGAGAACAAAAAACTCATCCAAATCATCAAGAAATTAACCGATCAGCAGGAGAAAAATGTTCAAGAGATCGAGGAGTTGAAGCAGGATAAGGAAGCTGATCTTGCTCACCACGAAGAAATCTGCTTCAACTGCTTCTACCATATTTTGAAGCTAAACAAACCTCTCAACCTTGACTTTCTTTCTGAAGAAGCAAAAGCCGAGGAGCTTGCCAATTGCAAAGCCAAGGCTGCCAAGGAGGCAGCCCTTCCAGCTGGCACCATGCCTGCCTCTTCTACTTTATCTTTTCGACTCGAGGAAACCCCTGATGATGACGGTGTTGATCAACTAGGAAACAATCTTCCCAACCAGTGAGCATTTTGGATTGACCAAAGAAAGTGTTTGGCCGACCAGAGGCCATGCTCAACCTGTAACAACTTTGTCCTCTGGACAGCAGTCTACTTCATTTTCTTCATGCTTTTGATATTTTGCTCGTACGGCCGAGCTATTTGATACTTCACTTTACTTTTCTTAAAGCATTGAGGTCTTTCACGAATAGTAAAGTATCTTTGGTTTATATCATGAATTTTCACATGAGTACTTAGTTTTCTAACTTAGAAATTATAAACATTTCACAAATCCCTACTAAGTATACTTTATCACACTCTTATTGCTTTAACATTTTATGAGCATAATTTTTTGTTTACACACGAATATTTGCTTCTAACTTAAAATTTCGAAAAATTTCCAAGTTACTTAAGCTTTGTAAAACAAGTTAGCTTAATGGCCTTTTTCAACTTCAAAAATTTACAAGTCAGCCTAAAAACAAATATGTTTACTCGTGCTCTTATTGCCTATGTTGAATTTATATACCAGTATACCCTATGTGCCCCCCAAGTGATCGAGGGTTGAAAGATCCTTGGTCACTTGCTACTTGACCGAATCTGTTCGAGCAGTTATTACTCGTGAAACACATCGAATACAAAGAAGACATTTGAGCAGTTGAACACTACAAAAATATTCGACTAGTTAAATATTGGTAATCTACCTGATGGATACCGACCAGTTGAACACTGCCCGGTGTTTTCCGACCAAATTTTTATTTTTTTTAAATGTACTAACAGTTGAACACTGCCAAAGTAAAAATAATGAGCACATATGCATAATTTGTAGCAAGATTCGACCACGCTGCGCGTGATCTCTTTTATTACTCTTAAAAAAAAGGACAAAACGTGTCTAATAACGAGTCTCAAACAAACTAAAATTGTTTCAAAAATAAAATGTCTGGTCAGCAAATAACCAGCTCTCAAACAAACTTAAATAACAAGTTAAACACTTGAAACTAAGCTACCGCTCTGTAAGCGATACTCATTGGTAATATTTCCTCAGGTGCTCGCCATTCCAATAGTTCCTGATCAGCTCTCCATTTAGTCGAGAAAGTTTGTAAGTGTCGGGTGGCAAGACTTACTCAATTTGATACGGTCCCTCCCAGTTTGGTCCTAACACTCTAGCTGCTAGGTCTTTGATTAACACTTTTCTAAGGACCAAATCTCCGACCTGGAACTTCCGATCTCTAACTCTGGAATTAAAATAACTAGCCACTTTTTGCTGATGGGCAGCAACTCTCAAGCTCGCCTTTTCTCATTTTTCTTCAACAAAGTCCAAAGATTCAACTAACAATTGGTGATTCTCTTCCTGGTCATACGCACTTCTCCGATGGGATGGTGGGTCGACCTCGACAGGCAACATGGCTTCATGTCCATATGCCAAGGAAAAAGGAGTATGACCAGTTGCTGTCCGGGCAGTAGTTTTGTACGACCAAAGAACCTCTGGCAATTCTTCTGCCCAAGTACCTTTAGCTTGCTCTAGACGCTTCTTTAGAGTATCCTTTAAATTTTTATTCACGACTTCAATTTGCCCATTGGCTTGTGGATGAGCTACCGAGGAGAAACTTTTTGTAATGCTATGTCTAGTGAAAAAATCAGTAAACAAGTCACTATCGAATTGAGTCCCGTTGTCAGAGACTATCTTCTTGGGTAGACCATAACATCATATTATATTCTTTATTACAAAATCTAACACTTTCTTCGAGGTGATTGTTGCTAGTGGTTCAGCTTCGGTCCACTTAGTGAAATAATCCACAACAACTACTGCGAACTGCACCCCTCCTTTTCCTTTGGGTAACCTCCCGATCAGATAAATTCCCCACACTGCAAAAGGCCATGGACTCTGCATCTGCTTCAAAATATTTGGAGGTGCTCTGGGTATTTTAGAAAATGTCTGGAATTTATCACACTTCTTCACATACTCCATGGAATCTTCATTCATTGTGGGCCAGAAAAACCATTGCTGCAAAATCTTTTTGGAGAGACTTTGCCCCCCAGCATGATCTCCGCGGAATCCTTCGTGCACTTCAGCCAACAGGTTTTTTGACTGGTCGGGTGTTATGCATCTAAGCAGTGGCATAGAGTATCCTCTTCTATACAATATCCCATCCATCATGATATACCTACCAGCTTGCCTCATAATCTTCTTGGCTTCATTGCGATTGTCTGGTAGGATTCCTTGCTCGAGGTAAGTAATGATGGGTGTCATCCAAGTGTTAGTTAATGTGGTGGGCATGGCTTCCTGCTCATCAATACTCGATTCTGCTAAGTATTCCACTGGGAATATGTTCAAAGTTTCAGCATCTTTTGTACTAGCCAATTTAGCCAAAGCGTTTGCATTGGAGTTCTGCTCTCGGGATACTAGCTTGATAGTATATTCCTCGAATTGTGCTAGCAGGTCCTTGGTTTTATTCAAGTATGCCACCATGCACAAACCTCTTGCCTGATATTCCCCTAAAATTTGGTAGACCACCAACTAGGAATCACTATTTATCTCGACCGACCGGGCATGAACATCTTTAGCTAGGCGCAATCCTACTAGGAGGGCTTCATACTCTGCCTCATTATTAGAAGCATTAAATCTGAACCTCAACGCGCAATGAATTCGATGTTGCTCAGGTGTGATCAATATAATTCCCACTCCTGAATGATGTTCATTTGACGACCCATCAACAAAAAGTTGCCAGGTAGGAAAATTTTCTCTCTGCCCAGTCACATTTGCCTGCCGGTCGGGAAAATCAGGGATCCCAGTGCACTCAGCAATGAAGTCTGCCAAAGCTTGTCCTTTAATGGCTGACCTCGGTTGATATTTGATTTCAAACTGGCCTAATTCGACAACCCATTTAAGTAAACGACCAGAAGATTCTGGTTTCTGTAAGACTTGACGCAAGGGCTGATCGGTAAGCACTTTAATGGGATGTGCTTGGAAGTACGGCTGTAATTTGCGAGATGCAAGTACTAAACAATACGCCAACTTCTCTATCATGGGATACCTTAACTCTGCTCCTATCAACCACTTGCTAACATAATATACTGGGTGTTGTACCTTATCCTCTTCTCGTACTAGAGCAGCACTAACAACATGCTCTGTGACTGCCAAATAAATAAAAAGGTCCTCTCCATCTACCGGCTTTGAAAGAACAGGAGGTTGAGCCAAATGTTTTTTTATGGCTTGAAAAGCTTGCTCACACTCCTCCGTCCATTAAAATCTTTTTCTACCTCTAAGTAAGTTAAAAAATGGGACACATTTGTCCGTTGATTTGGAAATGAACCTACTTAGAGCAGCAATCTGCCCAGTCAAACTTTGCACATCTTTAATCCTAGGTGGAGACTTCATTTCTGCGAGTGCCTTTATCTTTTCAGGATTCGCTTCTATTCCTCGCGAGTTAACAATAAACCCAAGGAATTTTCCAGAACTTACTCCGAATGAGCATTTGAGGGGTTCAGCTTCATGCTGTACTTTCTCAGTACTGCAAAGCATTCCTCCAAATCTCGTACATGTCCTTCAGCTTCCTTTGACTTTACCAGCATATCATCTACGCATACCTCCATGTTTTTGCCGATTAAGTTGCGGAACATGCCATTCACTAAACGCTGGTAGGTGGCTCCTGCGTTCTTCAAGCCGAATGGCATAACCTTATAACAATACAACCCTATGTCTGTTCGAAAGCTGGTATGCTCCTCGTCGGGAGGATGCATACTAATATGATTATAAACCGAGTAAGCGTCCATGAAAGACAAAGTTTCATGACCAGAAGTTGCATCAACCAATTGGTCTATCCTCGGCAAGGGAAAACAGTCCTTAGGACATGCTTTATTCAGATCGGTGAAGTCCACGCAAATCCTCCACTTCCCATTGGACTTGGGCACTAATACTGGGTTAGAAACCCAGGCGGGGTAATAAGCCTCCCTTATGAACCCATTTTCCTTCAGTCGCTCGACTTCTTCTTTGAGAGCCTTCGCTCGCTCCTTGTCAAGCAATCTTCTCTTCTGCTGCACTGCTGGGTAGCTTTCATCCACGTTGAGCATGTGGCTGATCACAGTTGGTGAGATACCCACCATATCTTTGTGAGACCAGGCGAAGACATCTTGATTCCTTCGCAAAAATTCTACCAGTTTTGCTCTCACTTCCAACTTCAACTTTTTTCCAATTTTGACCACTCTGGTCGGGTCACTTTCATATATTGAGACCTCCTCTAACTCTTCCATAGATCCCACTCCACTATCCAAATCCCCAAAGCAAGGATCAAAGTCCATTTCCTCGCTTTGGGCAACGCCCTATTTGGTGACATCATCACCGGATGGGGTTTGTTGCTCAGTAATACCAGGAGTCCTTTCCTAGTCGGTAAAATTTACAACATCGTGTTGGTCAACATTCATCTCATCTAACACTTCTTTTCCTTCTCTACACATAATCATGTTATTCTCACTGACTCCCCTTCGTGCCTTAACCACTGAAGCATTGTAACACTCCCTAGCTTCTCTTTGGTTTCCTTGGACACATCCCATACCCGCACTGGTCGGGAATTTCATAGTAAGATGCCATATAGACATTGATGCATGTAGAGCCATGAGCAGTGGTCAACCAATCACCACATTGTATGCCAATGAGCAATCTATTATTAGAAACTCTGTCATGAATGTCTCGTGCCTAGGAGCGTCTCTTGCTGTGACCGCCAACTTGATTGTTCCGGTGGGTGATAATCCTTCTCCAGTGAATCCATAAATAATTTGAGAGCATGGCTTCAAATCATTGACAAACAACTTCATCTTTTCAAAAGATGATTTATAGATAATATCCACCGAACTTCCCGTATCAACCAGGCACCTCTTCACCTTCATGTTTGCAATCTGAATGGTAATGACGAGCGGATCATTATGAGGATACCTGACGTGTTTGACATCATCCTCTGTGAAGGTGAGAGACTCACTCTCATACTGAGGATTTTTTAACGGTCGCTCCTCTACAGTCATGACATCTGATGTTGGTGCCAACTCATGTCGAAGTGTCCGAGCATATCTCTCTCTTGCTTTGTTACTATCTCCAGCCAAGTGTGGACCTCCACATATAGTGTCTAAGGTAAAGTCCATAGGCTCAGGTTGCAGAGGTGGAGATCTTTGTCGCTTGAACCCAGGATTGTTGTTGCGACCATAGTCTCCATGGAAACGACAGAATTTATTCATATCTCTCTTACTCATCTCCTTCCTGATAGGTGGGGGTTTCCGGTAGGGAACATCTTGATGACTTGCGAGATAGATTTCTGCCCTGCTGGCCGAAAGAGTAGTGTAATTGGTGAATCGAGGTTCATATTTGGTTGGCTTATCATTTGGATCCGACTTAGCCTTTTTTTCGTCATGGCGATCAGACCCGTTATTCCCACGTTTCTTTCTGCCATTTTGACCATTTCCTCCATTTTTAGGTGGATCAGTTGATCCGCTTGGGTTGTTTAGGCATTTTTCTCCTTTCTCAATCGCGTCATCCAATTTCATATATTTGTCTGCTCGGTCAAGAAATTGTTGGAGTGTTGTAATTGGATTGCGATGTATACTGTCCCACAAGGGGCTCCGATAAGTTATCCCAAAGGAGATTGCAACCATCTTTCCCTCATCTCCGATAGCAGTAGCTCGGTTGGCCTCTCTCATGAATCTCTGTATATAATTCTTCAGAGATTCATCCTTTCCTTGTTTGATGTCAGCCAAATGGTTGGCGTAAACTGGAGGGGTCCAAGCGGCACTGAATTGCCTACAAAATTCTTTCCTAAAAGATTCCCAAGAAGTAATGGAGTTTGGCTTGAATTTCCAATACCATTCTTGGGCAGTATCAGACAATGTAGTCGGAAAGACTCTACACCGGTAGTCGTCACTTACATCGAGCAGCTCCATTTGATCTTCAAATTTCCCAACGTGTCTAATGGGATCTACCTTTTCTGTATATACTGGCAGAACTGGCGTTTTATACTTAGCTGGAGGTTGGGCTGCTCTGATCCTAGCATAAAAGGGACTACCACTTCTGTGGTCTATCACTTCCATTCCGGAGGGATGTTTTGACAAACCTTGCACCGCAGCCATTAGCGCATCAAGCTGGGCTTGGATGGCTGGTGCAACTGACGAGGTGCTAAGGTCGTGACTGCCTGGTCGGGCATTTTCATCTGGTGCACCGCCGTCAAGTATTTCTACTTAGCTAGCAGGGTGGTTCAGATTTTGCCCTTCGACCGGGACGGTCCTCCTCTTGTCCCTGGTAACGTCCCTTAGATCTTTTCGGGAAGTGTGTCCTCTTAGGCGATCAAATATTGTGCTCCAAGTTTTTTCAGAAGGCTTACCACGCAGGACCTGCTCTCTCCCACTGCGCTGCTGGTCGGGATGTAGTCGTGGCCTCCCTGTACGTGTCGGGCAGTCTTTTCCTCCTTGTTGGTTGTTGCCATCTTTTTCCTTTGACCGGTCGGTGTGATGATTATCAGCCTCATCACGACCATGTCCATCTTTGAACTATGAAGTTCCCTTATCATGAGGAGCTCTGGTCTGATCCTGCCTGGGGGGAGTCTTTTTACTGCCCGTCCGGTGACTTCCTGACCTAGAAGTTTCCTGTTGGAAATTGTGCCCTGAAAGCATATGTAGTAGACATTGTTTTATGAAATAAATAAATGAATTGAATTTGTTATGCATATATTTATGGACTATATTATTCTGTGATAATATTATGTAAATATCAGAAAAATTCCTAAGTTCATATATGTGATCTCAAACACGTATTGGTATGGGAGGATTGTGTTTGAGATAAATGAACTTGAATAATTCGCAGTAAAATAAAGTTATGGAATCTTTAGATTAATTATTGCAAGTACGGTTCACTAGAATTATGAATACATGTGATCTAGATCTGGATCACTAGTGTGGTAGGATACTTTAGTGGAGGTGCTTTATATATTAGAGAATATATATAACTAGACTAGATATGTTTATTAATACTTAGTTAAATTTCGTTTCGAAGTATTAATTAAATATATCAACTGATGATCATATACAAATAGATCTTAATCCTGAAGTTACTATGAACTCCTGTTTATGTTATATGAGTTCTTTGATTCACTCGTTAGGGTCTGTATGAATGACCAGGCTAGAAAATTTTGGTTTGGGAACTCATTAATGTAGATGGCTGGGGACATAGTATACATATATGAAATCTATGCCTTCTCGCAAGAGATTGAATGATGGTTCTCTTAAGGGTTGACTTTTGAGACTGAAAGGTTATTGAGCTCAAATTCATAATTTAGTTATGAATTAACCTTCACTAGTAAAGTCAATGGTACTTAAGGAAACAAGAGATAATTAAAAGGGTAAAACGGTAATTTTATTCCCGATTAATTATGAACCATTATTAGAGGGTCAATTTGTATGCAATGATTATATCAATGGACGCTTTATAATTATAAAGTACTCAATAAATGAAATGTCTATAACTACAAGAGTGCAGTCTCATATTTATAGTGAAATAATCATGATATTAATAAATTAAGATTATTTAATTAAAGAGTTTAATTAATAATCTCAAATTTATTAGAGCTTGGAATTATAGGTCCATAGGTCCCCATAGCGGCTCTATCAACACTATTCAAGGTAAGAGTTGATATAAAGGGAAAAATAGTTTAAATACATATTTAAGAAGAAATTTGTTCTTTAGGTCAAATATGCAATTATGTGATAATAGTGATTAATTAATTAATTACAAATTAGTTGTAATTAACAAAATTAATTAATATTTAATAATTGTATAATTTTTGAAATTATATTAAATAATTAAATTAATTTCAAAATTTAAGTAATTAATTATAATTTTTGAAATTATAATAAATTAAATATTTATTTTCGAAAATATTGGATTTAATTAATTGGTAGAATTAATTAAATATCTTTATTTGAGTGGGAGATAATAATCTGATAAGTTCAAATTGGATTTAAATTTAAAAGATTAATATTTATTCAAATAATTAATTATATTTGATAATTAGTTAAAAAGATAATTAATTTAAATTTGAATTCAAATTTGAATTAGTTATCAGGTTGTTAGAACTTATCTGACAAAGTAGTTTGAATAAATAATTAAATAAAAATTGAAAAAACCAACATCCCTAAAAATAGGGATGCTACACGTGCACACACAGTGTGTGGCGTGTAGGACTATTTTTCAGGGATATGATTTTCATTTTTATTTATTTAATTAATTAATTAATGGATAATTCAAAAATTGGTTTTTGGATATTTTTATTAATAAAATAATTAATTAATTAAAAAGTAAATTGTAAGTTGGTTACAGATTTATTTTTTAAATTTGAATATTTTCTTTTAAGTATGACTAATAAGAAAATATTCAGATATCTGAGACAATTCAGTAGATTCGCTCTTTAAAAAAATAGAACGATAGTTTTCTCTCCCTGAAAAATAAAGAACCAATTCTCAGGCCTATTCTCTTGATCTCATGTGTTGAGTACATCAAGTAGAATCACAAATAAACTATCCTTCATTCTCGAAGTGCCCACACACTTCTTGAGGTGTAGAGAACGCTTTGGAAGATCTTAGTGTGAGTACCTGGGAGCGGCTTGGATAAGAAGATCGTTCTAAATACGAAAAGATAGCAATGACACTTTATAGGCTTCAAGAGGTATGAATTCTATCCTTAACTTGCTTATGATTAATGTATGTATATTAATGGATTCGCATATTTAAAGGTAGTTTAAATATGTTACAAAATTTTGTTGTACACTGGGCCAACCCCACCACCATTCCGCTGCGTATTAGGAAACTCGTTCCTAACATTTCTGACTGATGGCTCTTGGAGGGAGTTCTAGAGTTCTCCCTTTGTGTCGAAGCAGTTCTGGAGTGGATCCCATCATCCTCCCGACCAGGAGGATTACTCCTACTTCTGTCTGGGCACCAAGAATCAGCTTTGCTAGCAGTTCTCCGACCGGCATCATTATTCTTTACTCCCTGTGTGGCTGCTCCTCTTGCTGCGGTCTGAGCATTGGCCCGGGTCAAATGCGTTGCCGTTTCCAGAGCAAGTGCAGCCTCGCGGTGTCGCTGATCGGCCTCCTCTTGCCGTCGTCTGATCTCTTCGCTTTTGGCATCCATCTCCCGTCTTTGCTGCTCAAATGCAGCCTTCTGCCTGGCCATCTCTTCAACAAATGACTCCTGCCGAGCGTTGAATTGCATCATCTCTTCTTGGAAGGCCCCCATGGCTTCCTGGAGTTGTTCAACCTCTGGAGTCATTTCCTCGAGGAAGACCCTGGGCTCAGTCTCAGGGTTCTGAGGTGCAGGACCTTCTGATCTAACAGGCTCTTTTGATGTGCCTGATTTCTTGGATGCCACATTGGTATTCTTGGGCACCATATGATATGATAGTAGTGTGTTTCTTCTCTTCAGGCTCTCAATGAAAGCACAAAAAATGTTGACCACGATTTTGGCCAACGACGAGTAGATGTCAAAACTACAATAAGCCTTCAAGAGAAAATATGACACCAATAATTTTATAGTGGTTCAGCCCCAATTTACTAGTAATAGCCTAATCCACTGGGAGTTGTGATATATAGAACCTACACTTAAGGTCAGATGAACTTGTGTCAACTGAGTTCCTTAAGTGCAAGTGAAAAAAATACAGAAATTTCTCTCAAGAATACAAATGCTCTCTCAGAAAAATCAGAATTCGAATCCCCTTCAATGATGCCATGAGCTCTTTATTTATAGGCTCATGGATCGTACAAAAAATCCCCCAATAATCAGGATAATTGGGTTATTTAAACCAATCTACACCCGTGAGCCAAGACTCAGCAAGAAAACATCATAGATAACTCAAACAATAACAACAGACAAATAGCTCAGTAAGCATGTATACTCATCAGATAATCCACAACAGATATTCAGCATATACAATCCAATACAAGATACATTCTATCACATATAATATTCATATCACATAATATTCAGGGCCGACAACTTAGGCCGCACCCTCTGTTTAACCCACTGACTCTGGCCCGCTTAAACCAAGCTCAGTGCATAATAAGCTGTCCTCGGCTACCAGTGGCCGAACTGCGCCCTGTGTGCTAGTGAGACCCTTGGCACCCTTAGACCGTTGGTTCACTAAATGGATTGCATGGCATAATACCATCTTTTCAAGCTTCTACAATAGGGAGCCCTTAGTCCCATCACATATATTCAACCAGGTGCAGTTTTCTTACCTTTAGTTTGTACGGCTATCGAATTACGAGCAACGCCCCTCAAGCACGATCTGTTCCCGAGCCTAAGCTTTTATCACCTAGCCACAACCAAAGTACAGGGTTTCATAAATACTCAAATATAGGTTTCCAGTTACAAAACTAACTCCCGGGACTCCTAATTCCACCAAGCACGGTGGTGAAACCAAACCCGAGCACACTAGACCACTTTCCCATGCTTAAAACCCTCAAAATCTCAAGTGTGCAACCAAGGGCTGCGGCCCCCAAAGCCTAGCCGCGTCCCTTCCCCAAAACAGAACCTACTCCCACACTGAACCACACACGCGCCGCGGCCCCTGCCTTGGGCGCCGCGGCGCGCCCCCTTGGCTGAGCCTCCTTGGCTTCTTTTCATGCTAGGGCCGCAGCGCTCTAGAACAGAGCCGCGACCCTCCCCTTCGAACCCAGATTTTACACCATTTCAAAGCTCAAAACCTTACCTTAAACCATTCCAAAACTTCCCAACTCTTAACCAATTAATTCCCAACTTCTTTAGCATGATCTAAACAACATAATTCCCAAGAAAACACAGCCTAACACACTCTAATCTCCTCCTTTCCATTTCTGAAACCCAAGTGCTACAAACACTCAAACCAGCCACTCAAACTCAATTTAAAACCTCTAAACTTGGAGTTGAAACTTACCTTTGCTGTAGAATCACTTCACCAAGCTGTGGCCAAGATAAGCTCCCAAGTTTTCCCTCTTAATTCTGCCTTAGAACATCAAAACTTTACTTGTTTCAGCACTTAACTAAAACCCTGCTAGAACTCAGAATTCAACCACAGAAAATAGAGTTAGATGCTTACCTTAATCCCTGCTTTAGTTCCTTGATTTCCCCTGAGCTAAACCTCCAAATTCTCACCACCAAACTCAGAAATCCCAACTTGTTTCCCCTGTTTTCTGTGTTCTTTTTCCTTTCCTTTGTTTTCCCTTAAGCGTGAGAGAGAGAGCTGAGACTAAGTGTTTATTCGGTTTGTATTTTTCTAAAGTCTTCCTAAGGTCTATCTCACATATTAAGTTAATCCTGAGGCTCGGGGTGCCGGAACCGTCCCCGAGGCCAAAATGGTAAATTCCCCCATTATTCCCGCCTAGACATCCTAACCTCAAATATATCTCCATATATTTATTTTCATGACCCGATAATCCAAATCACTACCTGCTATCTAAAAGTATCCCCGACTTATCCAAAGTCATATCTTAAGCCCCGTTGTGACTTTTCCTACTATCTGACCCTAGAATCGTCTTGAGTCGTGCTCAGCGAACCTGTCCACATAATAATGTGGTTCTCACATATATCACATATCATATTACCACATAATATAATCAATTATCATATAAACATTATTAAACATATAATTACTCATTAATTCACAATTATTCCATTAATGCCCTCCTGGCACTCTAATCAAGGCTCTTAAGCCTTATTAGCGAATTTGGGTCGTTACACTGCTCCCTTCAGGTCATTAATTTGGAGCAAGAGCCTTCAAATTAAGGTGGAAGTAGTAAAAGGAAAACGGACCTTGTCACCGTTGAGTCCTCGATGCGAGCCAAGAAGACCAAGACCGAGGATTTCTCCCTGGTTGAGGAGCATTCCTCTGGTGAAATCCTCATTGTCACATAGGAGCTTCTGGAGGCTCCCGAGCTACCCATCAACCCGACCCTTCCTGGGGATGAGGACTTGATCCTCCAGGAGGGGAGGATGAAGATGGTGTCCCGGGCTTGAGATGAAGGGCATGATAAATGGGACGAGGTGGCCCGAGCCCTAGTCATTTGCCGGAAGGTAGAGTTCGCTGATCGTCTAGAGGCCTTCAGTGCCCCAAAAAATCGTGGATCAGCTGGCAGCTGAGATTGGGTTCAGGCCTAAGCTAGGGTAGGACACGACCTCGCTTGCTGCAGACTTGCTGGCCCAAGTGGGGAATACCATGTCCACCCTTCAGTTCAAGCGTTATGCCATGTTGGCTAACAGGGACACACTCTTTATCTCCCAGGCAATCTGTCATCAGGCCACTGCGATAAGTCCTACGCCCGTCTTGGTTTCTTTTCTTTATCACCATTATTTTTTCTATTATTTCTAACTCTACTTTGTTCCAGGATGTGTTGTTGGCTCATATGAATGCGGAGTTGGTGGTCGAGATGGAGATGAAGTCGGAGACGGCCCAAATGGAACTGGAGGGGGCTGTCAATCAGCGGGAGACTGCCAGGGAGGCCCTCGCCAAGGAGGCTGCCTGGGTTCAGGCTGAACATGAGGAGGTTTTATCCAAGAGGGATGCTAAGCACAAGAAATTGGTGGAGGCCCTGGAGGTGGAGCTATCTTGTGCTCACGACTTGGAGGCTTCTACCAAGGTGCTCTTGGAGGCGGCCGAGGTCCAACTTCGCCAGAAGCAGGAAAATGTTGCATCTCTTAGGACACAGAACCAGGCTCTGGAGGCCATGGCCCAGTTGGAAACAAAGCAGAGCATGGAGGCTCGAAAGGAGAAGGAGCAGGCTAATGAATTGTTGGAGGCCACTTTTGACGAGGCCGTTTACGTGGCCTGGCTCCAAGATAAAAATATGAACCTCATCCTCTATCCGGATCTAGCTGCGAAGAGAGCCAAATTTTTAGCGAAGGGAAGGGAGGATGCGGTGCTTCTTGCTGAGGATCAGCAAGGTGAGAATGCTCCAGATGTCCCTGATAACAATGAAGCCCAGACCTGAGCCTTTAGGACTCCCTTTCTTCTTTCCTTTATCTTTGAAATCATACATATCTTTTTTAAATGGCGCAGATGCGTCTGAGTAAATTTCTTATCTCTCTGTCATGTTATTATATTGGTTTTTGTCATTACACAATGATTCTCGCTTTAAATTTATTTATCTTTCCTCGAAAATTCACTAAGTGTTTTACCACTTTGCATGAATTAGAGCTAAATGTGGAGTCCCGGTCCCCATGGTCAGGACCATTAGGGGAAATATTGTAGAAGGTGACTACTTTGTCCTGAGACCAAAGTTTAGGTCTCGACGGCCTGGATCGTCTTGGACTTTACCGAATATAACTTAATTAATTTATCCTAACTCTATGGTTCAGGTTCCAACACTCTGGACCGTTATGGAATTCTCAGATATGACTTAGTTGATTAACTTATTTTGGACCGGAGGTTTAGGTTCCAACAGCTTGGACCGTTAAGGAGTTATCAATTGTCGTCTGATTGATCTGTCCTGACTCTAATGTTCAGGTTTCAACGGTTTGGACCATTAAAAAAATAATTTAGGTATATTTTAGCTGATTAACTTATCTCGAACTTGAGGTTCAGGTTCCAACGCCCTGGACCGTTCACAAGACCAAATTTAATCAATATAATCCTACGATTCAAGTTCCAATGATTCTGGATCGTTATTAGGAAAACATGAATAGGGATTGGACTTTCCTGAACCATGTTAGGTTTGGACCAATCTTTTGGGAGTTGGGTTTTGAACCCCCCGGACAATACGAACCCGGGTTAGGACTGGGCTTTGAGCCTTGCATCCTTTTTTAGGAGTTGGGTTTTGAACCTTCCAGACAATATGGGTTCGGGCTAGGACTAGGCTTTGAGCCTTGCATCCTTTTTTGGTTGAACCCCCCGGATCACATGGATCTGGGTTAGGACTAGGCTTTGGGCTTTTGGGAGTTGGGTTTTGACCCCCCAGTCTATACAAGTCTAGATCAGGACTAAGCTATGAGCTTTGCATCCTTTTTTGTTTTTAATCCTGGATTTGTATAGATGGTCTTACCCCCCAAGTGATTAAGGAGTGTAGTCTTAGGTCACTTGTTCGTGGAAAAATTAAAAACGGATGTGAACTTTTTCTTTTCTTACAACATTTCTTATGGTGTTTTGTCCACACCATTTTTATTAAAAAAGAAATGGCACTGGGGCCTACATTACTTAAAATTAAAAATGTTTGAAAGGGCAGAATCAGATCCTCCCGACTACTGATAGTACTAGTGGAGGTGTTTTGCGTTCCAGGCCCTTGGGACCTCTGTTCCGTCTAGCCGCTTTATGCGATATGTTCCCGAACATACTTTGTTTTGGATCTCATAGGGTCCTTCCTAGTTTGGTCCTAGAACCCCCACTCTTGGATCTTGAGATGCAGGGAAAATTCTTCACAGGATTAGATCGCTGGTACCGAACCTCCGGCTCTTAACTTTTGAGTGGAAGTGCCTTGCGATCTTTCCCTGATACATCTTCAGCTGCACTTGTGATTCTTCCCAGATCTCTTCGATGAGATCCAGGGATTCTTGGTGTAAGGCATAGTTCTAAACAAGATCATACGTATCTTGTTTGTAAGATGGGACCACCATCTCTACTGGGCTGACTGCTTCGCATCCGTACACCATTGAATAGGAAGTATGTCCGGTAGATGTTCTTTCTGTGGTCCGGTACGCCCATAGGACGCGGGGCAACTCTTCCGGGCACTTGCTCTTGCAGGCTTGTAGCTTTTTCTTTAATGTCCCCTTCAAAATCTTGTTCACGGCCTCTGTTTTCCCATTTACTTGAGGCCTTGTGATTGCGGTGAAGCTTTTGATGATGTCGTGTCTTTCACAGAAGTCAGTGAAGTGGGTGCTATCAAATTGCTTCCCATTATCGGACATGATTTTGTGCGAGAGGTCGTATCAGCAAACAATGTTGTTGATGACGATGTCTAGGGCCTTTTTGGAGGTGATGGTGCTCATTGGTTCCGCCTCGACCCACTTGGTGTAATAGTCGACGGCTACGATGGCGTATTTTACTTCACCCTTTCTGGTCGGGAGGGATCCTATCAAATAAATTCCCCAAACTGCAAAAGGCCAGGGACTGTTCATCGGGGTTATCTCTGTTGGAAGGGCTTGCGAGATCTTCGCGTACCTTTGGTATTGTTTGCACCTGCAGACATAATCTACACAATAGGGGTGTTCGTGGTTCGGGTGGTGCAGTTTTTCTCTAATTTTTTAGACCGCACCGCATATGCGATTTGAGCAATTTTCCAAACTGCAACCCGCACCGCATAAATCGCACTACCAAAATGTGGTGTGGTACAGTGTGGTGTGGGTGGTTTATACCTATTGCCAAATAATTTAACAATTAAACATTATAATTAATAAATATTCATAATAAATCTCATAACCATAGAGTGTTTAACAAAATAAATAAATGTACAAAAAACTAATAAACTTTTAGCAAAACAATAAAAATATAACAAACTAATAACAAAGAAAAAATATAATATAGAAGTCAAGATTTTAGTTAATGAGGAATATCTTTAGATTGAAGTAGAATATGTGTTAACATATTATAAAACATTATATATTTTTTCTAGATATTGTGTATATTTTACTATATAAATATTTATGCATTAATTTTAAATGTGGTAAAAAAGAAAAAAATATAAAAAGTTAATATATATAATGATGCGGTGTGGTGTGGTTTGAACTGCATTTATAAAATTTAAAACCGCAAACCGCACTACACCGCGCGGTTTGCCAAAAATAAAAACCGCAACAACACCTTGAAGGATTCTAAACCATAAATTGCGGTGCGGTGTGGGCAGTTTGTGCAATGTGGGCGGTTTTATGAACACCCCTACTGCACAGTCCTTCTTCATTGTTGGCCAAAAATATCCTTGCCTGAGGATCTTCTTGGACAAGCTGAGTCCAGCTGTGTGATCTTCGCAAAAGCCTTCGTGCACTTCATACATGATTGCGCTCATTTCGGTCCAGGATACGCATCTAAGATAGGACATGGATAACCCCCTGCGATAGAGTCTTCCGTCCATCATAATGTATCTAGGAGCCTGGTACTGAAGCTTTCGGGTGGTGACCCTATCCGTGAGCAATTCCCTAGTGGTTAGATACTGGATGAGAGGGCCCATCCAGGATGTAGTGTAATCAATGGCGTTGACAATTGCAGGAGTTTGAATACTGGGCGCGGGTAGATGGTCGATCGGGACTACCCCAGAGAGTTCAAACTTCAACATCTGTGGCCAACTTTCCAGCATGTCTGCAAACACGTTCTGTTCCCTGGGGATCTAATGGATGAAGTATCTTTTGAAAAATTGGAGTAATTCCCGGGTTCGCGCCACGTAGGCGGCCATCTTTCCCCTATTCGTTTGGTATTCTCCCAAAATTTGCCTGACCACCAGCTAGGAATCACTGTGGACTTCAATGTTCTCTGCCCCTACCTCCTGGGCTAAGCGTAATCCGGCCACCATGGCCTCGTGCTTATCCTCGTTTTTCGACGCTTCGAACTGGAAGCATAGGGCGCTTTGCAGCTGGTTACCTTGAGGGGATATTAGGATGATCCCAGCCCCAACCCCATTCTTGTTGGACACACTGTCTACAAAGATCTTCCAAAGGGGCACTATGGGGTTTAAGGGTTCTTCATCCTTGATTATCCCAGTGCATTCTAGGGTGAAGCCGGCCAGGGCCTGTCCCTTGATGGAGATCCTAGGGACATAAGCGATATTGAACGGGCTCAAATCCATGGCCCACTTCAAAAGTCTTCCCGATGACTCGGGTTTCTGTAATACTTGTCGTAGGGGATGGTTCGTCAGTACCTTGATGGCATGGGCCTGAAAGTAAGGTCTTAACTTCATGGAGGCGGTCAGTAAGAAAAATGTCAATTTTTTGATCAAAGGGTATCTAGACTCCACGCCCAACAACCTTTTGCTCATGTAATAAACCGGGAATTGGACCTTTCCTTCTTCTCACACTGATGCGGCACTGATGGCATGTTCTGACACTGCCAAATATAGGTACAGTGGTTCCCCATCCACTGGTTTTGATATGATTGGCGCCTAGTCCAGCTACTCCTTTAATTTTTGGAAGGCCTCTTCGTATTCGGTCGTCCACTCGAACCTCTGGTTTCTGCGAAGTATGTGAAGAATGGGATGCACTTGCCCATGGACTTCAATACAAAGCGGCTCAAAGTTGTTATTCTTCCCGTCAGGCTTTGAACATCTTCGTGTTTTCATGGTGATCACATGTCGATCAGTGCTTTGATCTTGTCCGGGTTGGATTCTATCCCTCTTGAGCTTACTATGAAGCCCAAAAACTTCCCGGATGCCATGCCAAAAGTGCACTTCTTGGGATTTAGCCTCATCCCACACTTCTGGATAATGGAAAATGTTTTTTCCAGGTCGTCTGCGTGTTGGGTCGATGTCGTAGACTTGACCAACATGTCGTCTATATAGACCTCCATGTTCTTCCTCAGTTGGCTCCAGAACATTCTGTTGACCAGTCTTTGATAGGTGGCCCCAACATTCTTGAGCCCAAAGGGCATGACGATGTATCAGTATACACCCTTGCCCGTTTGGAAGCTGGTGTGTTCCTGGTCTGCTAAATGCATCAGGATCTGGTTGTAGTTGGAGTAAGCATCCATGAAGCGTAACAACCCATACCCAAATGTAGCATCCACCATCTGGTTAATCTGGGTAAGTGGGAAGAAATCCTTTGGGCATGCCTTGTTAAGGTCCATGAAGTCGATGCAAGTCCTCCATGTTCTGTTTGACTTTGGCACCAACACTGGATTGGCCAGCCAAACAGGATATAAGGTTTAATGTCCTCTTAATCCAGGACCGTTACACTGTGTACTTTAAATTGAGTCAGACTTGCAAATCAAGTCATTTGGTTATAAACGTGCAGCTAAGGTTAACATCAAGGGTTAGGGTAAGGGTTAAAATTTTTGGTCAAAGGAACGGTTGAATTTTTATTTAAAAAGTTTCATACATACATAGGATCCCACAATATTACAAACAAATGTTTAAAAGGGTGTATATACATAAAAAGTTACGATCGGCCGACCTAAGCGACAAAATTAGGGCTACAACCCTAGTTTCTCTAAGATATCCTCGGCCATGGTGGACGAGCAACCACATATGTACAGTCGCCACCGAAGCTCTCCAACTCATGGATAGTCAAGCATTCATTTTCCCTTACCTGCACCACATAGCACCTGTGAGTCAAGGCTCAGCAATAAAACTTAAACATGTGCATGGACAGAAAATACAGATTTCCAGATACTTATCTAGCATGCCCAACAGTAATAACCTACTCATCTAGGTGTACAATTACAAATAAATGGTCATTGGACCACTCGGGGGCCGCTGCCCTGAATAGTTTATCATACAGTCAACCCCGGGGCCCTATGCCCTAGATATGTGACCATAGAGTCACCTAGGGCCTTCGCCTCTAGCTCTGGGTAACTGGCCATAGAGCTAGACAAAAAATTTTGTTTTCCAACGACCATTGGGTAGGCCAACGTAATAGTACGTTGGTGATTTGGGCCTAAGCCTTTCGACCGACGCGCAATGCGCTATTGCCGTCCTTGAATAATAAGTCAAGCCCTAAACTAGGTATTCGGATACAGATACCAAAACAAATATAGATAAGCATACTTCAGACAATACAAGTATGCATACATATTAATCATATAACATCATCAAGTAATTGCAAACATAGTAACAACCATGCTCCTTAATGGGGCCAAGCCCAAGCTACGCAAACCATGCGAACAGTCATGTAACACTTAATCAGGTATATAATATTCAAGTATGGCAGCCCTGACTTCCAAATTCAAGTTCCTCCCTATCCGGATCACTTTGGTTGGGTTGGTGTCACTGATGCACACCTCCTTAACTTCCTCCATGGGCTCTAATGCCCTATCCGCAGATCCAATTCATCATCCTCCCGGACCAACCTTCGTGCTGGCTGTGGTGGTGGGATTGGATTGGTGTTTCCTTTTCGAGAGGCTCTTCATGGACCATGAAGATTGGTCGGGTGGGGACGTGATAACATTTTCGGGCGCTCTTCTGATCTCCCCGTATAGTTCCTACTTCGTCGTTATCACACGGGAACTTCATGCATAGATGGCAGATGGAAGTTATGGTGACGAAGTCAACTAGAGCGGGGCGCCCAAAGATCATGTTGTACACAGTGTGACAATCTACCACCACGAAGGTGCAGTACTTCAACGAGCCCTGAACCTCGTTCCCCAGCATCACGGGGAGTTGAATCTTGCCCATCGGGAGCAAAGAATCCCCATTGAAGCCATAGATCTACGTAGGGCAGGAGACTAGGTCCGCCTCTGTTAGCCTGATCACCGTGAAGGCTAGTTTAAATAGGACATTGACGGAGCTCCTGTCGTCCACCAACACTCGAGATACTTGTTTGTTGGTGATTTGGGCGTCAATGACATAGGGGTCATGATGCGGGAAGTGAACGTTCCAGGCATCTTCCTCCGTGAACGTTATGGGCAGGTTCATCAGCTTTGGGCATTGGGACGGTGTTTAGACCAATGCGCACACCTCATGGTCATGATCGAGCCCCCTGAGGTATCTATTTTGATCATTCCAGGATGGTCCTCCCAGGTGCAGGCCTCCTGATATGGTGGCCACGTGGCCATCTACTCGAGGAGGTGCGATTCTAGGAAAATACGTCATTCCAGGCCCAGGAGCCATAGGGCCTCCGGGTGATTGCACTATTGGGGCCCCTTGAGGGGCCTGTGCTCCCAATCTAAGAGCGTACCCTCCCTGAGGAGTTCGGTACGATACCTGTGCACCTAGGGCCAAAGGTTGTCTGGGAGCTGCGGGCAGTCTTGAAACTCTCGTTGGCATCCTGAACCATTGGTGGAGATGTCCCAGTTTGATCAAATTCTTGTTCTCGTCTTTTAGCTGACGCCATTCTTTGGTCGTGTGGCCTACGTCCTAGTGGTAGGCACATGTTTTATTGGTGTCCCTCAAATTCTTTTCCCCTTTAAACATGGGGCTTGGTTTTCGATAATGGACTACATTTCTCGTCGCAAGGTAGATGTTTTCCCGTGTTTCCACCAAGTTTGTATACTCTGTGTATTGGGGCTCGTACTCCTTCTTTCCCTTCTTCGTGGGCTCGGATTGGTTCTGAATTTTGCCCGATATCTTTCCCCAGGATGGGTTTATGCTCACCTCAGCTGCTTCTCCCTTGGGCGGTTGGTCACCGCTGGGAGTGTCACTATACCTGGTTGGTGCCACTCCGTACCCGAAGAATGGGGCAGATGGAGCCGGAGCATATCTTGAAGAAGTGGGCCCATAGATAGTTGGGGTCATGAATGGCATCCCAAGGGTTCCTGTAACACCCTACTTCCCTTAGAGTCGTTACCATGTGATTTTAAAAGGTGCCATTAGTTTGCTAATTGAGGTATTAGACCAAAAAGTGTGGTTAATTGAAATGAAAACTCATCTAAATAAGATTTTGGTGTAAAAGGTTGGTCATTCATTTAAATCACAGAAATGTCACATTGAGATCCCAAAATACTGTTTAGAAACATATTTATAACTCAAAAATTTACTTTACAGTCGACCTAAGCGACAAAATCAACATTTATAACCCGCTCCTCAAAAATACCCCAGCAGTGGCGGCCAGGTAAGCCAAACATATACGCACCACTCCAGGCCCTCTAACTCATGGTTGATTGACCTCTTCCTTGCCCTTACCTGCACCACAGAGCATCTGTGAGCTGAGGCCCAACAAGAAAACCTCAAAGCACAACATACAATTATTTATCTTAACAAATAAATACTTAATCAAAGGCAATAAACAATCTACAAATTGTTATTGGGATACACGATGGCACAACAGCACAGCAACATCACATCATAGTAGTATAACAACACATAAGCACAACAACATAACATCATAACAATATAACAACACACAAGCACAACAACATAACATTGTAGCAATATAGCAACACATAAGCACAACAACATAACATCAAAACAATATAATAGCACAGTAGCGGCCTCCTCCGCTCGGGGTGCACTTTCAGGCACCAGGTTCGCGGTCTTAACTGAATGAGTGTGTACAACACCCTTAGAGGCTCTCGCCCTAGCGGCCTACATTCAACATGCTGAACACCGATCTTGGCCCCTTGCCGCTTCCGACTCTTTCTGCTCCCGGCTCTTTCCGCTTCCGATCGCAATCACACGTATGACATAATAGTTGTAAACAATACATACAACACAACACACAGAATAGCTCTATGGGCACAAACAATTCTCTTACCTTGTGTCCCGAGCTGACAATCCAAAGCGATCTCGAGTACGATTCCTAATCCCGAGCCTGAGTGATAAAACCTAGTCACAACGCCATAATAAATAAATATCAATCAATCCCTAATCAATTAGAAACTTCAGATTAAAATACTAGCCTTTGGGACCTTGAATTCTACTAAATCGGGTAGGAGAATCCTTCCCGAACCTTAAAATTTGGGTTCCTGAGCTTAAAACCTTAAGTTTCCCCTTTTTCATAATTTGAGCCGCAGCCCGCCCCCCAAGGCCGTGGCCCGCTGCAAGTCAGAGAGCACAACTCTCTCTACTGAAGGACACAGGTCGCAGCGCACCACGCCTACGCCGCGGTGCCTGGGCAAACTCAGAGGCTTCCCAGGCCTCTTTGTGCACACGGGCCGCAGCGTCTGAAGAACAGGGCCGCGACGCAAGCCCCAAAACCCAGAATTCCTCATGCATTTTACGAACTAACCTCCCTGATACTCACCTATTTCGAACCTTATACCTAGAATTCAACCTAGAACTCTTATCCAAGCAACATAATTGATACAAGCACCCCAAAACTTAACTAAAAACCTCACTACCACCTAACCTTAAACACTTGAATTCAAAACCTTAAAACATCTAAGGTACACCAAGAATTTAGTAAAAGAACTTGTTTTGAATCTTACCTCTAAGATAATATGACCTAAGCTAGCTCCCCAATACTTCCAGCTTGCTTTCCTCAAATCCCTAGCCTCAAATCCTTAACTTCTAGGAAATTTCTTCAAAATTCTTCAAGCATCTCCAAGACCAAGAGAGGGAGAGAGAACCGTGAGAGAGAGAGAGAGAGAGAGAGAGAGAGAGAGAGAGAGAGAGAGACTAAGAGTTTGTGTTGTATCTTTTCCTCTGTTTTCTGGTCATTTCTAGAGTATAGGTTAGCTTAAGTCTATCCTCAATGACAAAATGTCCAAAATACCCTTAAGTCCACCCTTAATCCCTTAATGCCACCAAGGGCAATCCCATCATTTGCCACATCCCGGTAATTCCTCAAGTGTTCCTACAAATCCCCATATAATCCTGACATACCCAAATAATCGTTAAATCACTACCCGTTACCCAATAATCCCAAATACGTACTTTGTTCCCATAATACCCCTAGGCTCCCTTGAGATGGGTACTCGACCCCGTTGTGACTATTTTGCTAATCCGCTCCCTAGGACTTTCTTGGATCACACATCGCAAATATATAACCACAATCTTGTGGTACCACGTACACCATCCATATAATTCATATTTATGCCCTCAACGAGCCAAAATTACAATTATGCACCTATTAACCAAAATGGGCCCACATGCATATTTAATTCACCTAACACATGCATCTCTAATCACACAATCATTCAATCTATGTATTGACATAACTAAATCAATTATTGCCCTCCTGACACGCTAATCAATTAGAAAATTAGGGACATTACAGTTCCAGCGGATTCGAACGCTGTTGGAGGTGCCGGATACTGCGCTCCATATCTGGGAAAGGTTTGTGCTGTCGACTGGGGTGCTGGCTGCCACCTAAAGGCTTGGATTCGAGCCTCTTCCCAGTAGATGAAATATTGTGCCCTCGTTATAAATTCTTCAAGAGTGGCTGCCTTGCTGCATTGCATGTTGTCCCAGAGAGGGGATCCAGCTCTGATTCCGGACTGGAAAGCTACTAGGTGCTATCCATCATCCACCTTAGTCTTTGAGGCTTCTTCCATGAAGCGTTGGATGTAAGCCCTAAGGGTCTCCATGGGATGTTGTTTGATGTTGGCCAGCGCACTGACTTCCATGTCCAGCTTTATGGCGGCCACAAATTGTTTATGGAAAGCTGATTGCAATTCGGACCAAGACTGGATCAATCCCATCTTGAGTCTTTTCCACCACTCTTCTGCGGGTCCAACCAAAGTGATTTAGAAACACAAGCATTTGCCATTGTCACAGAGGTGAGCTACAGTCATCAAGCGATTGTAGCGGGACAAATGATCTCTGGGGTCAGTGTTCCTAGAATAGGCGGGTATGTCCAACATCTTGAACCTTGTAGATAACACGATGTCCAGGATGTGCTTGGTGCATGAATCCTTTTCCTCATCTTTAGAATCGGAACCTCCGTCTTCTTGTTTCCGGACCAAGCAGTCCGTGACCTTTTTTAGAGCAGCTAGCTGTTCTATGAATTGCTTGGCCATTCCATCATCTAAGGGGACTCTTTCGTTCCTCCTGTCGTTGAGGTTATTCCTCAAGTCACCTCCTCAAGGGCGGGTCTTTTCTTTTCGGGCCTGCTCCTTCCGGGTATTGAGGCTGTCTCGCAAGTCCACTCGGTATGTGTCATCTCCCGAAATGATCATTTTTGGCTCATCTCTGTGTTTACACCCTCCGTGGTCCTTGTTCATGGATGCGCTGAGATAAAAGCGCCTTCCCTGCTCGTCCTGTCTGGGGACATTCCGAGGCTTTGTACCCTACGGGCGCTTCCCCTATGGATTGTTCGGATGATTCCGTCCTGAGAAAGGATTCACCCGTTCTTTCCTAGGGAATTGCCCTAGGTCAGCCCTGGTTTTTGGAGTGCGAGGAGCTCTCTTTTGAGGGTTTTCTTTTTTGATGGGATCGACCACTTGGCTTGCCCTTTGTCTTGAGCAGGATTTGATGGACCAACTCCGGGATGCAGGGATTGTCCCAGAGGAGGAGTAGGGGCAACGTTGTTGGGCACGCCAATCCTTATAGGTGGGACATGGGCAACGTTCCTAGGGGAGGAACTGTTGAAGGATTGGCTGCTAATCCTTGGGAAGCAATAAAAGCCTGAAGAGCTAGGAGAGACTCTTGCATTTGGCGAGTGGCCTCCTGTTGTTTAGTCATCCTGGCTTCTTGATCCAGGACCTGTTATCTCAGACGGACCACCTCTGGATCCTCATGTTCAGGATCCACATCCTTCTCGTCAGGATCCTCGTGTTGACCTGTTTAATAATCATGTCGTGTTCGTGTTCGTATTTTTGACACGTTTAATAATCGTCTCGTATTGTGTTTAGCTTAATCGTGTCGTGTTATAATCGTATCGATGCGAATCTGACATGTTTACACGAATTCCTAGCCCTAACTCTACATGATGTCATGTCACACTATTTAAAAATGTGACTCTATGCCACCTATCATTTAAAAATGACAATATGATGGTGACGTTTTTAGCGCGGCACCTAAGATATGATGTCACCTATCTTTGTTGTTGAATCTCCTCCTTTGGATAATAATTTTCGTTTATCACTTATCAAATTGCATTTAGTTAAGCTTGGTCTAAATGACTTAAAAAAAATCCTGTTCTGTTTTAAACAAAAAGAAAAAAAATGTAATGGGGTACTTTAGACTAAAATGATATTGGGCGTCCGACAGTTTAAAATTTGAATATATATTGGCGCTACAAATAAGTTTGAGTATATTTATCTGTACATACAGAACATTGTTTTTCAACTTTAGGACATTTTCAAAATGACTAAAATGTCCATTGATGCTTTCAGCGATAATATACTACCACCACGCCATAGGCATTTCGTTGGTATAAAACCAATTTAAGACTCAATGGGTAAGAAATCGGTAATTTCATATCTGGAGAAAAAGAAATATTGCATCTGAAGTTAAGCGCTCTCTTTCCACACTATACGTTCCTGACCAAACAAGAAGAAAAGAAAACCAGTAGAAGATCATACCTTTCAGCTTTTAGAAATGGTGAGTTGGTTTAATCTCTGTATCTATACCTATACCTATCCCTATTACTATTGATCTCTTTCCATGCTTTAACATCTTGTTTTGAGCTGGATTTATGGCTATTTTTCCCTCTTTCTTTGAGATGGAAGATCCAATTTCGTACATCTAACCAGATAGGGTTTCAGAATTTTGAAAAACCCAAATGTGGCTTCTTTTTTCTAATTCAATTGGCTAGGATTTCTTCGAACTACCATGCAATGTGTTCCCACAAATTGTATTGGTTCCTTATTTGTATGTTTATTTATTTTTGAATCGATGGAGAGCTATTCCTAATTCAACCCATTTATTAATAGTTTCTTTTCTTTCTCGGGTTAATCTTTTTATCAACAATTAGTATAGATACAATTGATCCACCAATCAATTGGTATATTTTATTAGTGGCACACACTGATTTGGTTATGTTTTGTTGTATACAGTATACACTTAAGTATTTCGTATGATTTGGTTCGGTTGTTAATATTTTCAGGACGGTCACAACTCAGAGGAGCCAAAGGAGAGTTCCGCGGACATGTCTGCTTTTGTGAGTACTCTCTTTCTTTTTGAAGTTGGAACTTAGTTGTTGAGCAGTTCTGGTTAACGTCTGTCATTGCGAATTCTTCAAATTTTACCTTATTAATCTCTTGTCATATTTGGATTACATACAAAGTTATCACCACATGCCCTTTAAATGTACAATACTTATTATGCAATTAATAATCATTAGATTAACATTGTTGTAGTTGGTGCCTATTGCAAGGGCGTTGTTAGCCATAAAACATGTACCAAACCCATATGCAATACCTTCCTCCACGTGCTTCCATGAAGTATCAAACCTATATGAAGGATCTTACTCCATATGATATACCTTTCTCCATGTGGCTATGTGCTTCTATGTGAGGTAGCCATCAGCACATGTATATAAGTAGAATGATAGGCCACCCTTGACTTATGTGTACGCTAGGAAGGGCAAAAGGAATGACAGGTCAGCAGGTAGTTAGAGGGGATTGGGGTACCGTGTATGGGGGAACATGATAGTGTAGATGAGCCTTAGTATAAAGGAAGAGGAATATGTGTATTGTGTGTGTCTTGCAAGTAGTAAGAACTTTCTTGTATTGGAGAGAATCCCATCTCTCGAATTCTGGGTATTTCAATGAAAAGGCAGCAGAGGAATTCAACTTTCTGAATTCCAGTTTTAATTCCAAAACTAATAACTACAATTAACATACCAAGTGGTATCAGAGCATCAGATCCATAATGGGGCCTAAACCGAATCTTCAAATTGAAATGGTGGAGGAGAAGATCGAAGAGGTGCAGTCCGCGAACTGAGGTAGGAAGTTTCAGCGATCCGAACACAGATCGAACACTTTTCGCAGGAGCTGGAAGCATTGCGTGCAGACACACAAAGGATCCCAGAGTTGGAGAAGAAGGTGGAATACTTAATTACCCATATTACTCAGTTGCTACAGTCATCTCATCGAACGAGTATGGCGGGTCTGAGTGCGACGGACGATCGACAGAAGCAAGCGGTCGATGGCGACAGCTCCTCCTCTCATCCACCTACGGGGACTCCCTCGGCGATGCACCCACCCCCAGCGACTTCGACGAGGCATCCTTATGCACCACCCGACTCACAGCTGCCTCGCGATTTCAGACCACCACGAATAGAGCTGCCCTTGTTCGCTGGTGAGAACCCCGACGGCTGGGTTTTCCGTGTGGAGCGATTCTTTCTCTTGAATCGATTGACCGAGGCGGAGATGTTGGAAGCAGCTATCATTGGATTGGACGGGGACGCACTAACATGGTTCCAGTGGGAGAACTCCAGGCGTCAGATCACATCTTGGGCTTTGTTGAAGCATCTGCTCATGGTGCGGTTTCGATCAGTTCCTGTGGGGTCATCGACGGGGGAATTGCTTTCGGTCAAACAAGAAACCACGGTCAGGGCATATCGGCTTCAATGGGAGGTGTTGGCATCCAGAGTAGTCGGAGTACTAGAGCATGTGTTAGAGGGGAGCTTCATCAAAGGACTGAAGGAGGAGATCAGAGGCCCGTTACACGTTTTACAGCCTTCGGGCCTAGCCCAAATAATGGAGACAGCCCAACGGATTGAAGAGGGCCATTTCATGTCTGGGTTGGGCTTCCATCACCGAACTGGACCAGCTAGGGCACAAACAGGCCCAATCTCATTGCCCAGATTTTCATCTCAGCCGCCTAGCACGAGATCTTCCCCGCCGTTCCTCTCGAGCGCCCCGAACCAGTCGCCGGCCAACACAGGGCCGCCGTCGACGACGCAGACGACTCCCCCACCTCTGCGACGGCTGACGGAGCAAGAGTATCAGGACAAGAAACCTCGCGGGGTCTGCTTTCGCTGTGATAAGAAATTCCATCGGGGGCACGTTTGTGAACAAAAATCATTGCACGTGATGTTGATTGCAGATGATATTGAATGGTCGGAGAGCCAAGAATCAGCACCATCCAGCCCAGAATCGAGTGAGGAAACACTGCAGGAGGAGCAACTCGCGATGCTGTCCCTTAACTCATTAGTGGGAATATCTTCAGCTCATACCATGAAGATACTGGGCTCCATAGCCGAACACCCAGTTACTGTGCTCATCGACAGTGGAGCAATGCACAATTTTGTGTCTAAGGACCTGGTTTGAGCAGTTAAATTACCAGTCACAGAGACAACAGCCTATGGGGTATTGCTGGGTACAGGAGGCCGAGTGAGAACAGAAGGACTTTGCAAGAACGTGGAGCTGGACTTGGGATCACTAAGGGTGGTTACGGATTTTTTGCCTTTAGAACCGGGCGGGGCTGATGCAATTTTGGGCATACAATGGCTGAGTACGTTGGGGAATATGCAGGTGAATTGCCGCACAATAGTCATGAAATTCGAAATAGGCGGAGCTTGGGTTACATTGCAAGGGGACCCAAGTTTATGCAAGTCACAAATCTCTTTGAAGGCTTTGATTCACTCAGTTCAACATGAAGGACAAGGTTACTGGATTCAGTGTGGTGCGCTTACAGCAAATACCGAGAGTATCGTGACGGACAATGAGGCTGAAATACAAGAACTGCTGCAGAAACATGAAGCTGTTTTCGACATGCCGAAAGGGCTGCCACCACACCGTTCCCACGAGCATCATATCACCATGAGGGAGGGGTCGGGTCCCATTTCAGTTCGACCATACCAATACGCACAGATACAAAAAGATGAGATAGAGAAGTTGTTGACTGAGATGCTACAAGCGGGGATAGTTCAGCCAAGCACAAGCCCTTTTTCGAGCCCCGTACTATTAGTGAAAAAGAAGGATGGGAGTTGGAGATTTTGTGTAGATTACAGAGCCTTAAACCGCGAGACAGTGGCTGATAAATTCCCCATTCCAGTCATTGATGAGCTTTTGGATGAACTCCATGGGGCGAGGGTATTTTCAAAGTTGGACCTCAAATCTGGTTATCACCAAATACGTGTGGCAGCAAAAGACGTCGAGAAAACGGCTTTCTGTACCCATGAAGGACACTATGAATTTTTGGTTATGCCATTCGGCCTAACCAATGCTCCAGCCACTTTTCAAGCCTTGATGAATGATGTTTTTTGTGAGTTTTTGAGAAAATTTGTCCTAGTTTTCTTTGATGATATACTTGTGTACAGCGCATCTTTGGAGCTTCATTTGCAGCACTTGGACTTGGTTTTATCTCGCCTTAGCCAGCATCAGCTTTACGCGAATAAAAAGAAGTGTTTATTTGGGCAGTCACAACTTGAATACTTGGGTCACATTGTTTCAGCAGAGGGTGTTTCAGCAGACCCACTAAAACTGGCAGCAATGGAGCAATGGCCAGTACCTAAAAGTCTAAAGGAGTTAAGAGGATTCTTGGGGCTCACAGGATACTATAGAAAATTTGTAAGAGGCGATGGGCATTTGGCAAGACCGTTAACGGACCAACTCAAGAAGGATTCGTTTGGCTGGAATGAAGAAGCTCAAGAAGCATTTTTAGCACTTAAAAAATCAATGTGTGCAGTACCTGTTTTGGCCTTACCAAATTTTGCAGCACCATTTGTAGTGGAGACGGACGCTTCGGGAACGGGTCTTGGGGCGGTTTTGATGCAGGAACAACGACTAGTGGCTTATTTCAACAAGGCACTCTCGCCTAGAGCTCGCTGCAAATCAGTGTATGAACGAGAGCTTATGGCCATGGTTTTAGCTATACAAAAATGGCGTCCTTATCTATTGGGCCGCCAGTTTATTGTTCGAACGGAACAACGGAGTTTGAGATACTTACTTGAGCAGCGAATGGTGGCAACGGAGCATCAAAAGTGGCTTACAAAATTGCTGGGTTATGATTTTCAAGTTCAATACAGACCGGGTCTTCAAAATAAGGCAGCGGATGCTCTCTCGCGGGTACCACAGATTGGGGACTGCAATGCATTGTCCATCCCCAATATGATTTCTATTTCAGATTTAAAAAATCATGTAGCTATAGACCCGCACCTCTCCAAAGTTATCCAGCAACTTCAGCAAGGAAATGGGGGGCTGGGATACTCTTATTCGAAGGGCTGTTTGAAGTTCAAAGGGTGGCTGGTTGTCCCATCTTCGTCACCATTCATACCATTCATTTTACAAGAATATCACTGCAGCAATATGGGGGGTCACGCGGGGGCATTCCGCACATTTCAGCGAGTAGCCGCTGATTTCTATTGGCAGGGAATGAGGCGAGATAGACAAAAGTTCGTTGCTGAATGTCATACTTGTCAGCAAAGCAAGTATTTAGCGCAATCTCCAGCTGGATTGTTACAGCCACTTCCAATACCGGACCAAGTTTGGGACGATATCTCGATGGATTTCATAGAAGGCTTACCGTACTCTAATGGGTTTGATTCTATCCTAGTTGTGGTGGATCGTTTGTCTAAATATGCCCACTTTGTCCCACTTCGGCATCCTTACACAACCGCTACAGTCGCTGCCATTTTTGTTAAAGAGATCGTTAAATTACATGGTATTCCAAAGTCAATTTTGTCAGATAGGGACAAAGTCTTTCTCAGCCTTTTTTGGAAGGAGCTCTTTAAATTGCAGGGGACAACGCTGAAATACAGTTCAGCTTATCATCCACAGACGGATGGCCAAACCGAGGTACTTAATAGATGTTTGGAGACATACTTAAGATGTTTTGTGAGCTCTCGGCCATCACAGTGGGTCAAATGGTTGGCTTGGGCGGAGTATTGGTACAATACATCATACCATTCAGCAGCGGGAATGACGCCTTTTAAGGCTCTATACCACAGGGACCCTCCACCAGTGATACGGATTGAAGGCAACCAGACTATTGTCTCCGCTGTGGAGAAGAACTTGCAGGACCGTGATGACATTTTAGAGCTGTTAAAGATGAATTTACAGCGTGCCCAACAGAAGATGAAATTTCAAGCTGATAAAAAGAGGAGGGATGTTCAATTTGAAGTCGGAGACAACGTCTATGTGAAGCTTAAACCATATAGACAGCAGACTTTGGCAAAAAGAAAGAATCAGAAGCTGGGACCAATCTTTTTTGGACCATTTCCGATACTGGCCAGAGTGGGTTCGACAGCCTATAAATTGTTACTGCCAACTCAAGCGAAGATTCACCCAGTTTTCCATGTTTCCATGCTAAGACCGGCTTTAGGTCCGCACCAAACAGCCATTCCTTTACCTTCCAATTTGACTGAAGAGCTGGAGTGGCTTCTTGAACCTGAAGCGATGCTTGATTTGCGGCCGGGAACTCAGTTTCAGCAGCCACTAGTGTTGATAAAGTGGCTACATCTACCGGAGTTTGAGGCCACTTGGGAGGATTTGGGAACAATTCAGCAGCAATTTCCAGATTTCCACCTTGAGGACAAGGTGCGTCTTTGGGCCGGGGGTAATGATAGGCCACCCTTGACTTATGTGTACGCTAGGAAGGGCAAAAGGAATGACAGGTCAGCAGGTAGTTAGAGGGGATTGGGGTACCGTGTATGGGGGAACATGATAGAGTAGATGAGCCTTAGTATAAAGGGAGAGGAATATGTGTATTGTGTGTCTTGCAAGTAGTAAGAACTTTCTTGTATTGGAGAGAATCCCAGCTCTCGAATTCTGGGTATTTCAATGTAAAGGCAGCAGAGGAGTTCAACTTTCTGAATTCCAGTTTTAATTCCAAAACTAATAACTACAATTAACATACCATAGAACAAGAACATGATGTAATTCTCAATGCTACACAGAGGCTTTTACATGGTATAAGTAGCCACCAAAACTATTTGAATCTCAAATTTTCTTTTTCATAGATTTTTTTTCCTTCTAAATGTTAGTCTCTATGATAGTTTATATCATTGTATGTTATAGTCATTTTTAGATTAATTCCTTTTCCATCAATGTTTGTTTATTCACTCACTTGTTTTGATTAAGTTATTCATCATGGATCAAACCAAACTCAATCAGATGTTGATATTTTTTAGCATCTTGATATGCAATTGGTGATATAGCTCAATAAGATAACTTTTCAGTGTGTTGAACTCTATAAAACAAACGATAGGTTAGTCTGTACATGAATTATATTCTAAAATGACATTTAATTGGAACAACTTATTTAAGATTGTTGTATCAAAATCTTACATGGATGAATGTATTTCACATGGGTTTGGAGGAATGTATTTCATATGGATTTGGTATATGCTTTATAGCTAACATACCCCCTCAAGTTAAAGACGTGTTGTGGAGCCAATTTGAGTTCAACCATTTCAAATTGCATATATAGGCTTTTACCTGGTCTTAGTAGCCACAAAAGAATTTGAATCTCATTTTTTTTTCTTTCTCATATATGCTTATTTGAATCTATTTGTTGGTTTTTACTATCATATCTTTTAGTCACTTTTTCAGACTAATAATTTTTTCATCATTGTTTGTTTATTTGCTCATTTGTTTTATTTGAGTTATTCATCATGGTATCAAAGATAAAATTCTCTAATTAAAATATTGGGTTGAAAAAAAGAGAAGAAAACAATAAAATTGTATGTTTTTGTTGAATGTGCTTTTGAATCAACATTGGTATATCAAGAATTGACTTATATACCCACCAATTGAATAATTTTGTTCTGAATTTCTGATATATAACTGTTGCTGTGGGTTTTCTTGTCAAAGTCTCGGCCATAACATGGTTGCATTGTTAATTTTTTTTTCCCGCAGGTGCAAGATCTTCTTCAACAGATGGTGAGTTTAAATTATATTTTCTAAGTTTATGTTCAGCAATTAAAGTGAGTGTTGTCACTCATTAGAGGATTCTGTTTACAGCAATGCAGGTTCCAAGCAATGTCTGACTCCATTGTCACAAAGAATATCCTTTTGTTGTGATTTGGATGATAGTCTTTATTTTGTTTCCACACCAAAACAAAAAGCCAACTTCCCAATCATTTTCCATGCTGTGTTTCGAAACTTATAGATTCCTTATATGTTACCTCTAGTGGAGAATGTCTACTCAAGATTTTCTGTTTTTTTCTGTCAACACTCAACAGGCCTACACTTTATTTTTAATTATCATAGAAACTAGAAAGTGGTCAAAGGGTATGGTGAACTATAACAAGTCAATTTCTATGGTCTAGTCTTGATATCTTTGAATTACAACAAAGCAGGAAACTTAATATAACAATACCAATCTTGTGTCTGTTCCTGATTTCGCTTGGGAGGATTTTGATGATTGTTTCAAATGCATCTGAAAATGCGGTATGCTTTGTAGTTATTGTGCTTATTTTGCAACCTTTTAGTTTCCTGTTAGCACTGAAACTGATTTAAAATCTGGAAGTTTCATTTTCCTTAACCTGTGATGCACTTGATGATATGGGGAGCCGAATAAATGATTTGGAGCAGAGCATCAATGACCTAAAAACAGAGATGGGCATGGAGGGCTCTCCCTCTCCTGTGGTCTCATCCAAGCCAAATGCTGATGGTATGAAACCAGAAGAAGGTTCTGCGTAGATTTAATCAAAGCTCAAGTTCTCAATTGCATGCGAGCTTTCTCTGTGTACCATTGTGGCTGAGGAATGAATAGTCATTCATGTGAGGGTATAGGTGCTTTTGTTATGCTGCAGCTGATTTTTATTTTCATTTTAGGTCACTGAATTACCATATGTATTGAGTAAGTGTTACTTCAAACTATGATCACGAACATCGGAATCAAATGATTTGTTGTCACTTAACATATTCTATGCTAGTGGCCCCAATTAAATCCATATTTTTTTGAATTTGTGTCTAGATCTCTAGAATTGTTTGAGAATCTGTCGTTCCTATTACTTGTTTTGGTGTCAGCATTTTGTTCAATTTAACTGGTTCATTCAAAATTTTACATTTAAAGTCCTAAACAAATAAATGATTGTTGTGAGTTTCAGCCAATGAAGAAAGTCTTGCGTCGCCTAATAAAAAGAGTGGTATATGAAAAAGAAAAGCAGTTTCTTTGAAAGAGCTATTAATTTATGAAATTATTAATGGCCTATTTTATTAAATTAAAAATAGTATTTATTTTCCCTGCGTTGCGTTCCCTGTATATAAGATAGATTCGATATTTTATCTATCTAAAGTAAAGAATTCTTAAATTCTATATTCTAATATGACCTGCCCAGAAGAGAACATAGCATTCCAGAAGCTAAACACAAGAATCAAAGTTAGGATCGTTCTCCACGAAATATGAATGTATAGATGATAATTCTTATGATTTGTTGAAAATATAGTATGTATTAAATACAATCAGAAAAAATAAAAAAGTTGGAGCTAATTATAACATGTAACATTTTAGGATAACATTACAGAGTAAAAATTATTTATTAATATTTCTAATAAAAAGTACATGCACTTATTTAGGATTAAAAATTTATACTAAATGACATTTTATTATTGCAAAGCTTTTAGCAATTCTATATTACAAATCAGAGAAAGAAAACATGAAGAACCAGAGAGAGAGGCAATATAATTTAGAAAGAAATGATGATGAAAAAGCAAGCAGTAGAGTCTTAACTTCGGCAACGAGTGATGGAAGAACAGTCACGGGTGTAGGGGTTAGCCTCAGCGCCTTGCTGACAGTTATAGTAGGAGGCACCTCTACGAGAGCAAGGCACGGTGTTCCGCTGCAGTGCACCATAGCTTATGTAGTCTGAGGTCGCCAATATACGACGATAGCTCTCCGAGTCCATGTCGTATTCGTTCTCCGCCATGCACTCTGCTATGGATCCCTCGCACCTCCCACCACTACTGCGCACCCAGCTCAGCCGGTGTTCCATGCCACCCCCTTCCACCCCCGAGAAGGACATGGCCACTGCTACTATGACTAAGCAAAACACCACCCTGCGAATAGTGGAGGAACAACCTTTCATTTTGTTTGTCTCGTGCTTTCTTCTTCTTCTTTGGTTACATTACATATATGGCTGACTAGTGGTGACTACATATAGTTGGGACAAATGAGAGAGTTGGCGATCTGTTTCGAAGTAGTTGAGTTTCTAGAAAACAACACTACTTTTGTACATATTTACGAAACCACCCCACTTTGACTTGAGTCACTAATTAATAATTTATGCACCCATTTAAAACTCTTGCCTTTTCTATTTTTATTTTGGGCAGGTTAACCCTTGACCAATGACCAAGTACGCTTCGAGAGGATCTTTACGACATTTTCAAGACTTGGTATTTTTGAAATTATGTATTGAACCAGTGTCTGTATATTACTATATATGTATATATCAACCCAACTACTGTATATTTGTATGCATTTACTATGTTTTGTTTAGTGATGGTGGGATCCTAAGGAACTTTTATGGAAAATTGTTGGAGGAAAACTCAGACGGCGTAATGTTTTTTTTTTTTGACACAAACATTCAACTTCAGATGGTGTAATGTTATTATCGACTAGATTCTAAAAATGGGATAAAATTTGTACGAGTTTAGGTAGCTAGATTGGCCAAAAGTCTTGATACGGCGGTAGATCATCAAGTGTCGTGCTTTCCTTTTGCTCTTTCTCATCTTTGATAGTGATGTAACCACACTTAAACAAAACAATTTTTATATATATTTTATATTAATAAAGTTGGGGTATTGTCCAACTATATTAGCAACATGTGTGAACATAGATTACTACTGTTTCCACCATCTACCCAACAACCTCGACTGCTTAACAGTCTTAATCCTGATGTGAGATTTTTTTTTATATTTTAAACATTCGATATTATTTTTATTATCATCACTAACCATAGTTAATTATATGTGTTTATAGAAAGAAACCTAACCTAGAAGATAATAAAATGGGTAGATTAGTTTAATAAAATGGATGCTCATTTTTCTAATGAGTGTGATTATAAGTTTGACGACTCTTTCTCCAATTCAAACACCTCCCAATTGTACCAAAGAAAAAAAAAAAGCTAGAACATTGTGTGACCTCTTCAAAACCTACCGAGACAGTGAAATAAGCCACTACCAAAAGCCAGAAGAGAAGAATGAAAAGAAAAGGAAAAAGAAGAATGAGCTTTGATTTGGATAACTGATCATTAGTAATAGTAGTGCTGAGAAAGTGTCGTTTTTATGGGATCTTTAAATCGAGCCGGCTACTGGCTACACCTTAATCAATAAAACATATATTTTCTTCAAGTCTGTTATCTAATTATATAGGACACATGAGAATTGATTTTATTTTGATTTTTTTATATAAAAAATAAAAAATTCAGGATGTACTTCAACAACTATAAGTCACTTCTACTGTTTCAACAATAATTAACTCATTACTAAAATATGCGGTTTTTTGAAGTTTAATTTATACTCTACCATAAAAGAATCCAATGGAAAAACTTGCTTTTTTTTATCCATCTAGTTAATTGGAAATTGGGATGGTTTTGAATGGAGGAGTGAGTTTATTATATATATAAACTCCCATCCCAAGATATCTATCTAGTAGCCTGGACCCATTTTAGAGGACCAAGAACTAGAAGAAACAAATAACAAATTGTTTATTATGATAAATAAGCTGGGCTTGCTTTTTTTTTTTTTTTAAATATTTTGTGATGAAAATAAGAAAAATGGTTTAATTTCTCAAGACAGCGTTATTATCTAGATAACCCAAATGGAGGAATTTAAGAGAACTGCGTAACGGTTGGGGACATTATGGTGATAGTAAATACTAAAGATAAAAATCATTCAATGAAGGTCCCAAAAGATGCACTGTCACTGATATCAGAGAGTGACGCCCTTTTCTTGTCTGCTAAAGCAAAATAAAATAGGTTTCAAAAAACAAAGATCCCATAATGAAACAAGGAGTTGGCCCAAAAATATTTCACTTGTAATCTATATTAGTTTCTTCCACATCAAAATTGAAAATTGGCATGGCCAAAGTTACTATACAATGATAGACACATATGGAGATTTTATTTTTCGAGCTTGCTTAGGAATGCTTCCATTGGTGGCAGCTCCTGTACAATTTGTTGCCAGTCTGGTATTCCCTGTTAACAAGAGAGGAATTTCATTACTGATAATATTTTACCATTTTTTTTTGTTACTGAGAAAATTCACTTTATTTAATAGGATAATAATATATTCCCAATTTTTTTAAAACCAAAAAGTCATCCAAACTACCCAAATTGAAACTAGGTCTTCTGGGGCTCCCGTTTAACTCAATAATATTGGAGTATGGAACTTTATCAATTCTATGTAGGTGTCCAGGAGAACTTGAACCTCAAACCTTAAACAACTAAGATTTAAAAAAAATTAATCCATTGTTAGAACATAGAAAGCTGTTCGGAATGTAAACTTTCTAACTTTAAAATTCGACTCAAATTGGATTGTTAATGTCTTGTTCTTCCTATAACTCATCCTTTAGACTGCTATATCATAACCCTCTAGAGGTGGTCTTCTATGTTCTACATCAGATCTGGAGAGAGTTTAGCAACATCAATTTTATAAATGAGTAAGAAGGTGTGTTAGATTATTTGGACTTACTTTCCCTGATCTTCGTACCCGGCCATCTAGCCGCAATATAATGTAGACATCCTCACCAGGAGTTACTCCTTCAGATTTCTGCTGATCCTTTATCCACCTAAACAACAAGATTAAGAAGAATGCTGTTAATAGGTAGTGGAAAAAAAACAATATGTATATTTAGTTATGAAGCAAGTGTAAAGAGGGAATATAGAGTATCAATTGACCTTTCCCATTCAGCTGGTGATACAGTCTCAGCCTTGAATCGAATTTCAGCTTTCAGCTTTGACTTTGCAGTGATAGACTGAGCACGTTTCTCAAAATCTGCCTAAACGAGAAAGTGTCAGTTGGGAATAAAACCTACAGGCTTTAAGAATTTTTTTGTACATTAATAGGTAGCCTTCACATCACATCTTACCCCAACAGAGGGAAGAGAGGCTGCTGCTGCCTTTTGATGTGCACCAAAGCCTTTCTTCTCTAGTTGTGGCTCCCTACTTTCACCCCATATGACTGGAACTATAAGAACACCACGTCTAAGGAGTTCAGTCCGAAACCTGTCTGCCTGCTGCATTGCTACAGAAACAGTCTCCTTTTTCCCTGCTAAAATAACCTAAATCCAAGCTTGATTGAGTTTTAACATAAGAAAATTGTACACATGGATGTGAATAGTAAACAAGAATTCAATTTTGATACTAACAGGCCTAACAGTGTCCCGCAGCTGGACGAGTTCAACAATCCGATTAGTGGAAAGGCGCAGTGGCAATCTTGATAGAGTTTCATTTCGGGATATTTGGGCAAGTTGTTCTTCCTCTTTCTTGTTGTCCCAAATAAATAATGCCACAAAAGCAATAATACCTGGAGATTGCTGATTCAAAAGCTTGGTCATGTTAAGAAGCACTTCAAAGTTGTATTAAAAAACACTGCATTATTCTTAGTACAAATGAAAATTCATCAGATACTTGTAGGCATCGTGATTATAAGATTTTTTGGCATCAAAGTATTAATGCTTGATACTTACCTCCAATGTTGATGGCAGCATTTCCAACAGTTTCCCTGAGATCAGGAGCATCATCACCACCTTTAATTGCAAGGAATAGCCTAGGTATAGTGAGAAACAGTGAAATTCCTGCAGCTGCTGTAAATGCCACGGAAAAGAATCTCCTAACTCCACGAAATGGAGCTTGAACTTCACTGATGAGTTTAAGATCTCTTCGAAAACCATAGCCTACATCTTCCCCACCCAATCTAGCCTGTAATACATGAAATATCTTTGTACGTATAATGCATAGAATGGAAGAAATCTTGCAAAACTTATGAAGTTATCACTTAGCACCAAACCAATTTGGTTCAATCAGTTGTAAGTTCAAAACAAATCCACCGACATAAATTTTTGACCATAAAGACAAGTACACTAGACAATCATCCTTAGCATTTCTCAAAGATTTATAACAAAAAACATTGAACAGACAAAGTTTAGCAACATACCTCTTCCTGCAATTCCTTGAAGTCAGGCAGAGCCCTAAAGGAGGCCAAGTCAGGATCATTCAAAATAGTGCCAAATTTGAGGTTATATTCTCTCAATGCAGTACGAAGACATTCAGCAGCTTTCTTTCCTTCCCCTCTACCTCAAAAGTTGAAAAAAAGGAAAAACAAATATGTACTCATCAACTTAGCTAAGAATTCTTTCAAAAGAGAAACACTATAAAAATTTAATGAGATTGATACCTGTATGCATGACAGCATGCTTTGTTATACAGTGCAGCTTGAGCCTCCATTGGATTGGGATCTAAATCAAGTGCTGTTTCAAATTGGACCAAGGCATCTTTAACCTGAAAGTCCATTGACAAAGACAAGACATCAAATTTCTATAATTTTACCTAGCAACCTTGCGTTCTGGAAGAAGAAGATAATTACTAAAGATAAGAAAATAAACATATAAAGAAAATAAATATACACTGCAAAGACTTTCACAAGAAACTAGTACCTGATCGTATATGGTTTAAACCCAACTTTTATACAAACATTCAGCATTTTATTATAACTCTTGTCACTATATTGCATATTAAATCTAATTCAAGATAATTGGTCCTTAAATTAGAGTTAACATACTCCGCTTTGCTCTGACTTTCAGTTTTAACAACTAGCAGAGAGTTAGCTTGTCTGGTATGATCATTAACCCTAAAACCAGTTATCACTTACTTGTACATAAATAGTTGTCTTACAATGTAAAGTGAGAGAGAAAAAAAAGACAAAGTGAATTGGTTATATCAAGGGATTTGGGCTGAGAGGTTTGAGAGTTCTTGTCATGTGAGCAAGAGTGCTTTTGTTTCAGAAAGTTGTAACTAGAGAGCATAGAATCACATCTTTAATTCAAGTGTGCAAGTTGTTTTCATAGTGAATTGCAGGCAACAAATTCCGTGGATGTAAGATCAATCAATGGGATCCGAACCACGTAAAAGCCGAGTGTTCTTCTTCTTCTTCCTTATTATTATTATTATTATTTATTTTTAAATGTTTCTTAATTGCTCATTGAGTGTGCTAAGTTCTGGGTTCTTGAACTTACTTTGATGTTGCAGCTGCCTTGTTAAACGAGCAAGAAAGCATAACAACATTATCTAAAAACGACACTATAAACTAGACTTGGTCTATGTAACCAATCCAGATGAATATTGAATAATGCACAATCTAAGAAACTGAACAAAGAACTTTCAAGAGAGCTTACAAAGCCTCAAACTTCTGCAGTTATGGCATCAGAACTCAACAATTGAAGGTCAACAATACAATATTAAACAAATGGCATTACAAAGTAAGAAACCAAGAGACAAATTGAAAATAATACCCGTCCTCTGGAGAATAGCTGGAGACCCAAGTTGACACAAGACTCGGCAGTGTCTGTATTGGCTTCAGGTGACTGTGAAGAAGAAGAAGAAGAAGAAGAGATAAACGAAAAATGGGTTTTCCTGTTTATGAGTTTTGGATGGGTAAGGGTGGATTTTGTGCCGGGAAGCCATGGTTTTATCCTTGATTTAAAGTTTGTGACGCAAAGCAATTGCTGGTTCAGGGCCAGAACAGCCACACCCATGGAGAGAGAGAGAGAGAGAGAGTGCCACGGTTGAGGATCCTATCCGAACAGTCTACTGGATGTGTAACGAAAACATGTATCATCATCCGCCTTCACGAGTCACGACTTACTTTTCACAATACATCTGAACCCTTAATTCTGTGCAGAAACTTTCAGTCGCGACAATGGACGTCTTAGATCTCTTGTCAAACCAGGCGACATTGTTTTATGACAGTCAAGGGCCACTTAAATACTGAATTAATATTTTTTTTTACTGCACTTTAAGTATAAAGTATATTTTTTATGCTAATAATACCAAATATTTACAAATAGTTTCTAATATAGGAAAAATCTGTGGTGCGGTTGTTAAAAACGTCCCCACCCGTGGAAACTTTTTTTTGTAATCTAATTGGGTTTTATATTGATGGGAACTTGCTAATAAAATAGGCATGGGTGTATTGGGTATTATTTGTTCTCATCCCATCTGAATAAAATAAAAATCTAACGACATTATTTGATTTTTTTTTTGGCCTATCTCCCGTCTCCCGTGAGTTCCTCCACCCCATCTCCCACAGTGAGCTCCTCCACCCCATCTCTCGTGTTCGCCTACCTAAAGTTCCTCCCGTGTTCGTCACACGCGAGCCAAGCTCCTCCATTTGTCGAAGATCTGACCAAGTTTCAAAGCTGTACATCCCTGGTTAGTATGAAATTTTTTGTTTGCATATACTGCAGTTCTGTATTGGAGGGCTGTGTTTAGGGTGTATGAAATTGGGGATACATTATTTTTATTGTTAATAGATCTTTTCCCCTAAATCCCAGAAACCCAATTTCGATTTCCCTTCCAAATTCAAAATTTCCGAAACTGAGAGATGGGAAATGCCCCAAAATGTCCATATATTAACAATGTTTTTCTTTAACTTTTTTTGAGCTTCTATTAAGGAAAATAATACTCAATCTAAGTGAACGGTGGGAGGTATTTAATGGAAAAAAAACAAATAATTATAATATAAAAATAGATATATTTTTTATAAAAAATAATAGTGTACTGAAACGGAGAGAAAATGTTAGGTTGGTTGGATTTGGCAGGCAAAGGATTGGCACTCTAATAAGTCTTAATTATTGGATATATTTTTCCTTTGTAACCGAATTCTCTTATAGCCACTCAGTCTCTTTCAACTTCACTCTCCAAAAATTTTGTCTTCATTTTAGTAAATGTGTTTAGTGAATATGTTTGATTTTTTGTAGTTGATAGATAGTCCTATAATTGGATGGAAGTTGTTATTTTGTTTGAAATTGTACTTGATTTACTTGTCGATGAAAGGCTCAGTGACTTGAACTGTCCTTTTATGGAGAAAAATAAGGTTGTTTAAGCAAGAACATGTTTAAGCAAGAGCTGTCCTTTTCTAGTGTTTTTTATGAAATTGTCATTGGAGCAAGGGGAAATTTGATTCCAACCACATTTTCGATTAACCTTGGAACTGAGCTGTTGTATGGCTATTCTGTTTGCATAACCTTGGTAAAACTTGAAACCCGTTTGTTTGAAAATATAAGCATAAATAATTTGCACTGTTATACATCTTGATTGTTTATGACTTTGCATTGTTATAAAACTGATCAAGTATAATATATATTATTTGTTAGACTTTATTGGTTTCATTTGAGCTTATCATTTTGTATAAGTTTTTTTCCCTTGGATTTAATTTCTTTGGAGATAATTTTGATGGAGATTTAGTGGGTTGTAGAAGTCTTTGCATATGCAATGCTTATTAAATTCCCTAACATTATAGGTTATGGTGTGTATTGGTGATTTCGATATTCCCTAACATTTTCAGTTTCTATTCTTCATCTCTCAAGCATCCCATACTTGAGTTCTTCTTGATTTGCAAATCACAATCATATTTTTTGTTTTTCTGCTGGGTTGAAGGGTGAACAAGCGAGAGGTCTTAAAGGCACCTGAAGCACTCTTCCAGGGTAGAAGCTTGTCGTTTAATTATGTTGTGCTTCAATAAATTTTGTTTGCCACATATTTCACTTTGTTTGTTGAAATTGTAAATCTTGCTGTGGTACTTTGACATGGTTTGGATAATTTAGAAAGACTTAAGTAGCTAATGTTCATGGAATATTGGCTGACCCTTTGTACTTGGTATTGTATTAGGTGGTATGGATAAAAATAAGTTGCGTGATATTCTATCAGGGTTGATTTCCCACGAGTGTGAAGTACAGGAATTGAAGCGAGCGATATCATATTTAAGACATGATGTTTCTCAGCTCCGTTTGAATGAGCTTAGACAATATGAGCAAAGTAATTCATTTGATCTTTTGTTCGAGGAAGCATGTGGCTTGATGAATGATTTTAATAGTTTGACTATGAAATTTCGAAATAGAAATTTGTTTTGTGATGTTAATATAGAGAATGGGGATTCAGAGTTTGCAGGGGCTCATTTAGTTGATTTAAATGTAAAAGAATGTGAGGTGGAGTTGCAAGACATTGGTGAAGTGGATTCCAATGCAAAACATGGAGATGCAGAGTTGAAACATGATTCGTTAAGTGGTTTGAATGTGGAAGATGGGAAAGGGCAGTTGGAAGTCATTGGGCGGGTGGGTTTGAAACTAGAAAATGGAGAGGGAGTGTTTCATGGTGATGGGTTAGGATGTTCGAATGTAGACGTTTGTCCTTTGAATGCAGAAGTTGGGGTAGAGCAGTTGGAAGTCGTTGGTTTGGTTGATTTGAAAGGAGAAAATGGAGACATATTTGAAGGGCAGTTGGAAGACATTGGCGTGGTTGATTTGACGCTAAAAGATGCAGAGGGAGAGTTGGAGCAAGATCTGTTACAGAATAAAAAGATGGAAGATCCCCCATTGATTAGTCAATGTAATTTGTTAAGTGATGGAAACTATAGGGAAGGAGATGGAATTGATATAGTTGATTTGGAGGAGAATACTTGCAACAATAGTTGTTATTTTAAAAATGGTGAGGTAGTTTGTGGAGAATCTAGTCAACTGACTGGTGAGGAATGTGTTGTAGAAGGAGATGGGTTGTCTTCACATTTGTGACTTTAATTAATTTGATTAGTGCCAGTGAACAGTGTCGCAAAGGTGAATTTTTCAATTCTGAATATCAAGTAATGTTGCACTTTAAAGAGGAGAAGGAGTTGGTCTTTAAGTTTGGTGGATCTGGATTTGATTGTAATACTTTTAATGTAGAAGAAAGAGAATTTCAAAACCTATCTTGTGAGGTTGTTTATATTTTCACATTTATTATGTATTTTTAATAAATTTATTATTTGTAACTTTTTATTTATTTTGATTGGAGATGAAGTTAGTATATAATATAACGCAGGAAAGTGTTAAGGAGAGTGTATTTCCACCCTCTATTCTGAATCGTAGTAGTTGGGCTAATTTGCACGATCTCAATAATGAGGAGAAAGTTTTGATGGAGTATGTGATGGACCATACAAAGCTGGCAGAGTAATTATATAAATATCAGTGCATAATTTAATTTATAATTTTTGTAGTTGGAGTATTAATTTGTAGAGTTTTAAGCTTATCTTCCAAACTTCTATTTACAGTGAAATTGTTTTCTTTGGTGAGAAATTTGTTGGTAGGAGGAGAGATTTCCTAACATTGTCAAAAAAGCAACTTGTGAGCGCTAGAGTATGTCCTTATATTGTTTTGGATTTCTGATTGTATTTTATATTAAATGATGTGAAGAAGGTTGTGGTATGCTAACTCTTTAAAGTGTTTGAAGGTTGTGAATTGCTCAGTTGAGATTTTATCTTCAACGGAGTTAGGTGAGCGTGGGAACAATATTAGATTTTGTTGGATACCGACATATTTATCAGTTTGTTTTTGTATATTCTTTTTGTGGTTAATATGTGTGTAGATTTATTTGGATGAATGTGTTAATAATGTATTTGTGCTTTAAACGTGGTAGTAGCGACCCGATCCTTTATCCTGCTTTAGTATTATTGATGGTGGAAAATGGCGTGCTTGGTGTGGAGAACTTACTGACTGTGAGAATGTAATGTTGGAGACCTTTAAATGAAAATGATTTCTCAGATTATGTAAGTCCATATTTTTTTTGCTATATGGTTATAGGTTTATGCCCCAATCCTTGCAAAAAGACAATGGTTCCTAGCAGTATTTAACTTGGCATTGAAGAAAGTGGATGTTTATGACAATTTTGAAATTCCATCTTTTCACCTTGGGTTCTGTATAATTAACACAATGGTTGGTGCTATCATTTTTGTTTCGTTGAAATTTTTGTTTGATGATTTAATTATAATATAAATGATTTTTTAGCAAAATGTGTCTTGTAATGTGTTGGTTGTTTGGGTCATTAGTTGCGGTCGATGGATAATGCATTCTGTGAATCAGTGAAGAGTGTACACACAAGTGATTGGGCTTTCGCCGACTTTGATGTAGTAGAACCTTCGTCCCATCATAAAAAGTGCGTAGATTATGATTGCGGTGTGTACGTAATGAAGATGCTACTGCAAGAGTATGTGGATGGAATTTTAGGTGGAAGAGGAGACGATGTCGTTGCCGACTTGGACTGGAGATGTACTTGGGCAGGACCAACCAATGTTAGTTATATTGTAGTACATGGTTTAAATTGCTTTTGAATGTTACATGTGTATCATATTTTGATTTCTATTTTTATTCGTGGAACTTGTGCAGGTACCTAGGGAGATTGATAGGCTACTTATTGGTGCAAGAATCCTCACATCTGGGGTGAACAAAGTAAGAGATAATATGTTTCAGAAAGCTGTTAAGATGCAGGATAGAAAGGAAAGTTGAGTAGATGGAACCTATGTGGGTGGAGGAATGATTTTTTATTTTCTTTAGTAAAAAGCAATTGTGAAGTTATAAGTTATTGGACAATTTTGTGGTAGATATGAAAGGTTATAAGGTGATGAATTTACATTAGTTGAACTATGTGATGAAGTTGGGCATATTAAGGTGTCTACAATATAATTGTGTTTAATTTTTTGGGTTGCATATTTTGATATCATGATTTTGGAGAACGTCTATGTTTATCAAGTTTAGTTCAGTTATAATTTTTTATATGCCGAGCATACCATATACTAATGTAATGGAAATTAAATTTGGAAATTAATTGTGTGTAAAATAATTAGGATCCAAATTCAGATTTGGTCATATGGAATGGAAATATTGAGTTGTGTAGAATTTTTTTTGACAAAGATGAGGACCATCTTAGAAAGCTTGAAATATAAGACTTTTAAAAATATGTTTGAAATAATTTAGGGGACGACATGTTTCAACAACAGTTAAATAATTTAAGTTTGGAATTTAAATAATTAACCATCCTGAAAGTGGTAGTGTAATAAATGGAATATATTTTAACTGAAATTTATGATATAAAGCTCAACACTAATAAAATTAAAAATTGGTTATTCCACTAATGAATGATAAGTTGTCCTTCAAGATTTATAAGAAAATATCATGTTATGCCATTGAAAATGATGCAGACATTGTTCTGGTGGGGCAAGGTCGGTGTCCCGGGCCAAGAACTTTGATTATTGATCCCAATCTTGGTATTTTGAAGAACGACAATTAGTTGCCTGGATCTCCTCTCCTAAGCCGACAATTTTTAATTTTTTCTGCCATTATTTTCAGAACTTTTCATTAGTAAACCAGAAAAGAAACATTCTTGGATGTTGTTGCATTTGAAGTTTTAAACACTTATTAGGTTTATGGATATGTTACCTTTTGTCGGTGCTCGGTCTGTAAGACACTTGTGTAACTCTGCAATGCCTCCCTTAATGTTGTAATTTGGTTTATTAGATTGTGTTGAACATCGTCTACTTTGGTGAGAACTTGGTTGATCTTGCTTTGTATTGTCTACGATGGGAGTGGAATATATTTTTTAGGTGTAATGGATATAGGAGTAATTACGAAGAGACTGAAAATTTGCAACGTACCTCTGAATTTGATGATGAATTGGTTTTGTGAAGTAATGTCATGTGATTAATGTCATCCGATTTCTTGTTAATTTCCTGAAATAGGAATGAAAGCATCACTTCATTAGCATAGTTTATCTGTTTTGGTGGAGTATAAAACCTTCATTTTCTCCTCCCATCCTCTTGATTCTCCTTTATCATCAAGTAATTTTGAATTGAATAATCTTCATGTTGTTCCTATAAGAAAGTGGAATACCATACCTTCTCCCTTACCTTACGACACAAAACCTTAGATCTGTATTCATTGTAATCCATGGTCGTGGTTTCTTCCCATAAATGATAAGCTGGCCTCCCAGTAAGGCACCATGGTTTCGTAATGATTATTAGTTTCTCTTTAACTAGCATTGACTTTGGAGGTTGTTTTGGGATTGGAGTTGGTACCGTGGTAGAAGTCTGCATCGTGACTCTTTCGCCCAAATACCACTCACCTTCGTCTGGCCCAAAAAGTAGTATCCGCCGTGTATTTGGCTCTTCGCTTTGTGCGACATGGTATGGATGAAATGTATTTGCTCCCCATGGATACCACTCAACCTTTATGAAAATGAGGAGAACAATATTGTAAGCTCTGCTTAATTATGTACAATAGTGTAAATGAGGATGTTCCAAGAATGTAGTAAATCTTTATTGGCGAATATAGTTGGATTGGTACCTATTCAGAAGTTAGTTGGGTCAGTTTCAGCCTGTAGTATTTCAACAACACTTTAGCTTCCATGGTTGGTGGGAGGCAATTACTCCATTACAAACTTCGGGGAAATACTTTAGATGAGATGCATTGAGGTGTGATGTGCATACATGGAAGGTATTCTTTACCCCAAACCTGTAAATTTATTTGGCATATGAGAAATTAAATTTATTGATAACATCATAAAATATATTGTGTACTAAGCATGTTATTTGGTTGAGTCTACCTCCCAAGCTTTCCATAGGCCACCAATCTTGGTTGTGTTTTGTCTGCATAAGTCGTCCATTTGTTGATAACAGAACGCAAGGCCAGCCCTTCCCCAATTGAAATTATTTATATCTGCAATACAGTCTAAGGATGGTAAATAGAACAAGTGAACCGTATCATTGGCACGGGCGAAAATGGTACCGCCTAAAAGAGCCAAAATGAAGACCCTGGATAATATGTCAATATCTTCCTCAGTTGTCGTACTCATATTCTTGTATGATTTGTACAACCAATTGATATCAACTCTTCTTTGGTTAACAAAGGCTAAAGGTCGTCCCAATAACCTTCGTATGGTATCCTTCTTCCTGTGAATGTGCTTGTCTATCTTTATTGGTCTCCCATACACATGTATTCCAGTAATGGCACTAAAGTCTTTAGGAGTCATTGTCATCTCTCCTTATTGTTCGAATATGAATGTATGGTTGGTATCCCACCACTTTTCAGCAAGAGCTTGCATTAATGGGACGTTCATATCGGCTCGATTGAGGCCATCTACCAGTGGTTGCAGTCCTGTAACTCGAACCCGTTCTCTGACTGCAGTTGGTAGTTCCATATACCAGTTCAGTAGGAGTACAGAGTTTCCAGCTCCTTTTATCTGAATTGTTTTATCCTAATGAAGTCAACAAGCGTCAAGTGAGCATTCAGAATGTACACACTTTTGTATTTTCCATTCAATTATGTACAAATTAGTTAATTAGAATTAACATGGTACTTCAATGCATTACTAATATGATACTTTCCCTATTGTGACTTTTGTGTAAAAATAAGCACATAGAAGTTTACCTCATAGGAGATGTGGTCCTGCTCATGTAGCCTGATAGATTCAATATGACGTAGTGATCTTATTTTTTTTTGCTTCCTCAGACCATGTTGGCCCTGTGGTATACTTATAAGTTCGTTTATATTCAGTGGGTCGGCGGTGGAGTATTCCGATCGAGTGTGACTTGAAATGGAGCCCCCAATGAAGGCATCGGTGTCCGAGGGCTCGTGGAGGTATTTGGTTAAGCTTGTAGAGAGGTTCATGTCTTATTAATTCCCTATCGAGTAGCAGATGTTTATTCCTTAAATAACACAATGGAGGATATACTTAAATTAGAAAGTTAGAAAAATTGATTTATATCAGGTTTTAAATAATTTTAATAAAAGTGGGAAAACATATATGTACAACCTGGGATTCCTCGAAAGAGTGAGTTGCAAAGATCCATAATACTTTTCACTATGATAACAATTATTATGGCATGTGGTAAGGGGTTTATTAATGCATTATATTACACATCAAATGGAAAAAGATTTAAATGACTATTTCATGGATTATTCCCTAATCTTCACGTAACAACATACATCCCTTTGAAAATCAATTGATCAGTAAGAAATACCTTACAGTCAGGGGCAGTCATGACTCGTCATAGTTGATGTTCTTTGATGACGGTGGTGTTGTACAGTGGGGAGGAGCTTCTGAATCTTCCGATCAATGGTCAATAGACTATTCCGGTTACTGGTTAATATTCCCTGTTGACAATGAAAATGAGATGCAGAACCCTTACTTGTCCACTCCATCAAACTGGCTAAAACCCTTACTGGGAAGGTGGTTGATCAATTGATCGGCCTCATTGAAGAAAGTACCCACCTTCGATCTCCATGTGCAGAATGGGGGATGATTCCGTTGATGATACACAGAGCCCCAAAATGGTTTTAGGCCTTTTCATTTGCAGTGGGCCTTTCCAAAAACATAAGCCAATGTCACGGCCCAATTACATAAACTACTGATAACATAGTTTTATATAGTTAATACATGGGCAGCTTAAATTTTTTTCCAAAAACAGATGGCCTTTTGTAACTATTAAACACAAATATGGGAATTGAGATTTTCCCAACTTTTTTGGCTTCATTGTATCCTATAAATGTTGATGGGATTAAATTACCAAGCTTGTTTTTTCTAATTTTGAAGGAATGTGATGTATATGAAAGAAGCTTAGTTGTTGTGTGTTAATACGTAAAAAAATGATTTAATTAATAGGTTTGTTTGTGGGAAAAAGGGTGATTGTGTAAGAATAAATTAATTATTGTATTATTAAAAAATGTTATGGATCGAGTATACATAAAGCCCTAAAGCCCAATAAGAATTTGGGCCTAGTAAATTCAAAATTAGCCTAGAGAATCAGAGTTTGTTATTTTATGGTTAGTTAGGATATTTGTGGATTAAGTTGTTATTTATATAATTTAGAATAGAAGTGAATAACTAAAATTTAGAATTCGTCATACAAATTAACAAAGATGAAAGTGGTTACAGTGAAAACCCTGGAAACCAAAATTAGGTCATGTTTATCATTAAAAAATCCATACAAAATAAACTAACATAAAGTAAATATAACTACAAAAGAACAAAAATCATAATCCTCTCTGGAATTACGGCTGCAGAATCGTCTTCTTGCGGTCGCAGGAATAGCGTAGAAAGTCATATCTCCCCTGGAATTGCGGCCGCAAAATCGTCTTCTTGCGGTCGCAGGAATAGCGTAGAAAGTCATATCTCCCCTAGAATTGCGGCCGCATAATAGTCTTATTGCGGTCGCAGTATTAGCGTACAAAGTCATATCTCCCCTGGAATTGCGGCCGCAGAATCGTCTTCTTGCGGTCGCAGGAATATCGTAGAAAGTCATTTCTTCCCTAGAATTGCGGCCGTAGTGTTGTATTCATGCGGTCGCAAGAATAACGTGGAAAGGCCTATCCTCCCTGGAATTGCGGCCGCAGAATCGTCGTCTTGCGGTCGCAGGAATAGCGTAGAAGTCATATTTCCCCTGGAATTGCGGCCGCAACATGTTCTTCCTGTGGTCGCATAAATTGCCCCTAACATATGTTTTCCCTTTGTTAATGGCAGACATATGAGAAATCTAAGGGCATGATTGGTTCGCGATTGGAAAACTGTATTTTTTAAAAGTGAGATTCTGAAATGAAAGTCTGAATTTAGTTACTGAAAACATGTTTCTGAAAATGTGATTGGTTCAATGTAAGTAAACTATTTTTGAGTTTTAAAGCACTGAGTCTATGATTGGGATTGAATTTGACAATATAAGAGAAACTGAATACGTGATTGGTTTAGCTGAAAGTAAAATTTAATTATATTGATAAATTAAAATTTAATAATAGTGCATTAATTAAATTCATAACAATATTGCATTGTCATTGACTTTCATTTTTTTTTATAAATTAAAGTTATATTTTTTTAGGGCATGATTGATTAGTGATTTAAAAATTGTATTTTGAAAAAGTATGATTCTGAAAAAAGAATCTAGATTTAGTGTCTGAAAATATGTTTACGAAAATGTGATTGAATGTATTGTCCATTTACTATTTTTGAGTTTTATAAAATTGAATAATTTTTTGGTAGAAAATCTAAAAATTGAATATGTAATATATATTTTTTATTTTTGGTATAATAATAATTGATACAATAACCCTAATTCTCTTGTAAGTGTATAGCTTCAATTAACCAAAAGCCAAAAAGTCCCTTCCTTGAGCTATCTTTCTCTATTTATAGGCTAAAGGAGGATTACATGAATTTTTTACAGATATTATCTCCTAATTAATCGAATAATCGGGAATTATCGGAGATAATCTCGGAATTGATTATGATTTCCCCAAGATCATCTTCAAATATGCGGAGTGTACGAGCATGTTGGTCGTAAGGAAACCTCAAACGCTACGCCAGGAGGATCTTACTGGTCGATGGTCGAACAGAACTCTGGCAGGTGTCAGCCACGTGTTTATAAACGCTTGCCACGTCACCCGTGCCCATTTTTTGGATAACAATAACCTACTAATAAAACTCATTTTTTTAACTGTAGATTCAACCACACTATAATTAGCAGGGTCCATCATTTCTTTTCAACTAACTTCAGTTATATTATAATTTACCTCAAAATGTTACATTATACCATACACTAGTTTTTCTATTTTTTTCTCTACATCATTTAAATATTAAATTTTTTAAATATATTTGATTCATTTTAAGAAATAATATAATTAAATATAGTAATATCATACTTATATATATACAAAAGTTTATAAAAAATAATAAAATATTTATAGCTTGATGAATAGTGTTACACTATATGTAGAGAAATATTACTCATTTAGGTAAAAAAATATAACTTTACATAACTCAATGGAAAATTATTTAACAATTTTATTATATTATAAAGAATTATATATTTTACCTCTTCCTTCGGGAGTGCTCTTGTGACAGGTGAGTTGTGTGTTTCCACCTTCCCTTGTCTCTAATTTGTTTTACGCTTAATTACTAGTATCTATAAGAAAGTTCTTCACAATAATACACCATACAATTTAATGCTTTCAATTATTGAGTACTCACATGAAAAAAAAATATAATAGTTACGTTTTACCCCAACTTTATAAATGTGGTTGATCAATGAAAAAGTCAAATAAAGCTTCAGTGGTCACTTCCATAGACTGCAGTAAAATAGAGCTTCAGTTGTCACTTCCAATAGAGAGTCATTTTGTATATAATTTGTCTGTTGTGGCACTGCTCACATGTGAATTCATATAAGTTAACAGCTGGCCATACCAATAATTTCAGCTGGCCATATAAGTTTACTGATTAGATGTCTTGTCCCTTATTTATAATCCAAGGCTGGGCCACTTTCCCAGTCTGCCTTGCTGCATGGCTCTCTGCAGGGCAGCTTTCGGCATGGCACACGTACCGAGAAGGCATTATCCAGTGATTTATTTATTTGAGCAGTGTTTCAGACATTGATGCACGCCTCTCTGCAGGGCAGATTGATGATTAATGTACTAGCCTTTCATTGACCACTCAATTCCCAGCATATTAATAGAGTTTGGCTTGACTATATAGCATAAAAATTACTGGGACCCACAGTGGACATCGTCCATCCACCATCCCACTCACCCTTCTTTATTCTATAAATAACTTTCATTTTCTACAATATTGTCCGACTGAGGTATGTTCAATGCCCACATGAAAATTATAGGAAAGTTGGAGTGTACCTTATACCCCCACCTCTACACATCACTTCCATATGTAAATGGATTCTAAATAAGAGATGAAGGAGACGTGGACGCCTGAAGAATTTCTTAAACAAAATGTTTCCGGCTTAACCCATTTTCAAATTGGTAAAGTAAGATTTCCAGTTATGTTACAACTTTCTATTTCAATCCTAACGTCTTCTCTATATGGTCACACCAATCGGCCTATAGTGGTGACAAAAAATTATGCAGGTTATTCAAGTTCATTTACTTTCCCACATTTGTTTAACATCTAAACAAATAAACTTATATAAGGTGGCCTTGGCCACACCGCTTCCCCAACAGTACAATATCTCACCTACCCGACAAGCCTATAAGAATTAGTAGGTGGTGGTATAGGTTGAGATATTGATGAAAATGATGACCTCTATGAAGGTCGGGGAGTATCCACAGCAACTACGTAATGTAATTTCAATAATATGTTTCATATACGACCTTTAGTATCAACTCAGATAATATTTATATGGAGTATTTTATTTTAGGAAATTTCTTTGGTAGGGCCTTCAAAACGAGCCCTACCATAGGGCTCTTTTGTGTTCTGAACCTTTGAACAACTTTTGACGGGATTTTTTTTTATGACCGTGTATATTGTAGTTATTTAGAGAATCCTGCAAATTTTCGGCACTGTAAATTATTCAGAATTTTGTGAAAATTTGCAGGATGCTCTAAATAACTACAATATACTTGGTCACAAAAAAAATCGCGCCGAAAGCTGTTCAAATGTTGAGAACACAAAAGAGCCATACGGTAGGGCTCTTTTTGAAGGCCTTACCAAAGAAATTTCCTTTTATTTTATTTTTGTTGAAGTATTTCTATTAAGCATTACCTCCATGTATTATCATATGAGAATGCAAATTAATAGTTGTAGAAGTTTTCTTGTCTATGTATAAGAGGTATAAAATGTTTGTGCAATGTAAAGGTCTGTAATATTAAAAATTGCCATAATAATAAATAAAAGTACATTTATAGTGTCACGCCCTGGTTACTCCAAGACCGTTGATGTGAACTTTGAACAGTGCTAAACTCGCTAATTGAGTTCTTTGGTTATAAACGTGCATCTAGGTGTTATTAATAGGTTTAGGTGAAAAACCAATCAAAAGGAAATTATATGTTTTATTTATAACATAAAACTGTTCATGGGGACATAAACAAGAAAATATCGTTCTCCACTTATTAGTCAGTACCATGTGACCAGTAGTCAGTATGTCACATATGGGGTGCAATTTTCTTACATCTGCAATCAATGTACCCATTTATGCAATCAATGTACACATTTAAACATTCAACATGCCTCAAATTGCTACCATGCATGTCACATATGGGGTGCAATTTTCTTACATCTGGTTCGAGCGAGAAATACTAACAGAACGACTCTTCAGAACCATCGACCTTTTGATTCCTTAGCAGTTACCTAGTCATAACCAATTATAACATCCTTTCATAAAAATCAACAATAATAAGGTGTAGACCTACACCTCACTGACAGAACCATGAATTGTACCCAAACGGTGAGTAGATTCGCTCCGAGTCGTAGGAATTTAAACCCCGAGCCAAAAACCCTGATAAATGGCCAAAACAGGAATCCGATGGAACAAAGTAGCACTACCCCCTAATCGTACACTCAGCCAGAAACGCCCTGAAACTTTCCCCCTTCGATTCCACCATTTCGATAATCATAACTAACACCCTTCAATTTCCGTTATTATCGACATTCTCAAATACCCATAATTAAAATTTTTGAGTGACTTCTTTATGAAATTGTCAAAAAGTATAATTCTAATTATTTTCGTTTTTAATGTAGGAGTATACAAATTTGAAATTGGGTTTATACCTTTTTGGACACTGTGTTTTTTTTCCATTACCTATTTGGACCTTGTGTTTTGACGAATTACTTTTTAGACTCTATGTTTTGTAAAATGGTTAAAATAGAACCCTAAACCCGAACTTGGTCAATGTTTTCTCATCTAAAATCACAAATAATTTACCAAACTAACAATTCACAACAAAAATAAAATAATTCTGCTTAAAAACTGTGTTGTTATATTCAATTTTTTTTTCATCAAAATTGAGTTTAGTGTTCTATTTTAACCATTTTACAAAACATAGGGTCCACAAAATAAATCAAAACACATAGTTTTAATATCATGGTTTATTGTACCAAATTTGTGTTTGAATAATATATTATATTTAATTAGTTATTTCGTATAATATGTCAAAGTGGTTTATTGTATCAAAACGTATGTTGAAGGTCTTGTCTCGTATTGTTTCCTGCCACATTTTGCGACTGCAGTGAATGGATTCTCCGGTCCCATCTACAGCATAGTTTGTCATTTCCAAGACACTGCTGCGACCGCAGGAACAACTTTATACGGCCGCAGCTTCAGTGGGCAACGCACCTTGGCGAGATTCCTGCGGTCGCACGCATGGTTTCCTGCGACCGCATGATCGCGTAATTTTATATAAAATACTATATGAATTTAATTAATTAAAAAATTAATTTTATCATACTCTCTTTCTTATCACCCTCATTTTATCATCTTCCTCTTCTCTTTATCACCTAATTTCATTATATCTCATTCTCCTTCTTTCTTCAATTTTTTTTTTCAAGAGGCCCTACCACTCCAAGATTTTGTAAGTGTATTTCCTTTTTAATCTTTGCCAACTTTCTCTCCACCATCATCCATCATTGTAAGTCTCCTTTATAATTTTGTTATTAAGTTCTACATTGTGTTCTCCATAAATTTTTCATGCTAAGCTAGTGAATCAGAAATTTGTGTGTCGTGTTTCATCTCGTATGTTATTTCTGGATTTTTATGCTACCATTGAACCAATTGTATTGAACGTTGGTGGATTAACATTTGGGTTGAGTTTGCTTTATTTTGAAATTGGGAAATTTTGACCTAGTTTTGGATAATTTGTTTTTTATGATTTTATGAAATTGATGTGACATTGGTGTAATTGGGAAGTCTAGATGCTTACATTTATGTCCAATTTCACCGGGTGACCAATTTATTTGGATAATTTTTCCATTTTGCAAATCTAAGCCATAATTTTTGGGATTTTTAAATTTGAAGGTATTGATCATTGTTCTTGTGCTTATTTTGATTGTGGACAATTCTAAATTGAACATTGATTATAATTTTTGAAATTTGTGGTCTTCAGTGAATTGGTCAGTGTGTGTGCATTATTTTGTGTAGTTTTGGTTATTGTGTAATAATGTCTACTAGTAGAAAAAGAACAAAAACTGGAAAAACGAAAAAACAACAACCACCACCCCCACCCATAGAGAATGAAGAAGACCTAAATTTTGAGGATGTGCCTAGGTTTGTCAACCCAATGGCCAATTCTAGGTACATTCAAGATAATGAGCGTAGCCTTATTAGGGAGAGAGGGTTTGCTACCAATTGAAAATATGAGTTTATTGTCCCTGAAGAGTATACATCAGTCATTAGAGCCCATAAGTGGGTGGTTTTCTGTGCTCCTCCAATTACTGCTATTATCCCTGTAGTTAGAGAATTTTATGCTAATGCTTTTCATCATGACTATACCTGGGAAGCAACTGTTAGGGGCAAAATTGTGAAATTTCACAGAAGTGATATCAATAAATATTTTAAATTGCCTGCCTTAGAAAATGATGAATATAGGGACTTACAGGACCAACTTTGTGAGGAGAGTACTTGGGACACTATCTTGCGAGCCTTAACCCCGCCAGGTACTGAATGGACCTTCAATGGCACTCATCGAGTGGGGTTTCCCTTCAATTTATTGACGAGGGAGAAAAGAGTGTGGTTGTATTTTATTTGTTCAAATCTGACACCCACCGAAGCCTTTACGATTGTCACACCTAGTAAAGCAGTATTGCTGTATGCTGTTTTACACAATAAATCTATAGATGTTGGCAATATTATTGCTGCTAATTTAAATGAGTGTTGTGTCACTGATTATGTGGGGCTTTATTTTCCTAGCCTCATCACTAGTTTGTGTTTGCAAGCAGGGGTCCCCATTAATGACTTAGAGGAGAAATTGCCCCCTCTAGTTTACGATTTGGTAAAGATTAACAAGGTCAAAACTTTTTCAGCTGATCCTAGTGCAGGTACATCAAATCAGTATGCTCGTCCACCACCAAGACCTCAGAATGTCAACCAAAGGTTGGACACTTTGGTGTCACAGTTCCAGCAGCACCACTTGTGGAGTGTCAGTGTGGCGCAGAACCAATATGCCTACAACCAAGCTTTCGCCACTCATTTTGGCATTGACATAAGTGGATTTCCACCATATCCACAACCACCCAATTTTGCGTATCCTCCACCTGATGGGGATGACGAGGCCGGTCCTTCATCGTGAGTCGAGTTAGGTAAGTTTCCTTTCCTTAAATTTTATTTAAACATTGGGGACAATGTTTTTGATAAGTTTGGGGAAGGAGGGTTTTCTTATTTGTATTAAGCTAGTTGAGTCAAGTGGCTGTTTCGTTTGGTGTTTTGTGTTTTGTTAAATTGTGTTTGGTTTGTTTTTTTTGCGTTAATTCTGTTTTGTGTTAGGGTATTTAGAGAGTCTGTCGAATCAAGATAACAATGATTAGCCAATGAGAATACATGAATGCCTTGTAATATAGTTCGAGAAAAATATGCTTGATTGTAAAAACAATCCGTGTGCTTGGTTTGACCACTTCTTTGGATTACTTTAATTCATTGTAAACTAAATATTTGATCATGATTGGTAAATTTTTATATTTAAATATATTTACACTTGCTGAATTTTGAATGTGGAAATAATGTATGAACAAATTCTAGAACTTGCTTGCTTGCTATTTGGGGCGATATCATAATCAATGCTTGTTTAGAAAAATGATTTAGGCAATTTTTTTTTCAGAACGTTTGACCCTTTCAAGCCAACCTTGAATATTTTATCCCTAGTTACCCTTTTTGAGCCTAAAAGAATATCTTTTTATTGTACAACACTTATTTTGAGCCTATTTGAACACTTTATTATTTTCCATTCCCTTGATTTATACCGTAAGCATATATATATAAAAACATATACATGGGGATTGATTTGTAATGGGTGTTATTTTTGTGATGTGGTTGTGACAATAGAAAAATAAAATGAAAGATTGAGAGGAAAATTCAGAAAAAAAAAGAAGAGTGAAAATAAACTACACTTCTTATGTTTGTTCACATCGAAAAACATAACTTTGGGGAAGTGTGGTTAAAAAAAAAAAAAAAGATATATCTAGTGTGAATTTTTCTCAATCTTGGAAAATAAAGGGAAATTTGGGGTTGTTTGGATTACAATGTGGATATCAGGTTTGGTTTGTTTGGATTATATACTTATGGTATATTTGAGCCAAAATAACTATTTTATCTACCATTACCTAAGCCTTTCAATATAAGCTCTAAAAGACCTTTTGATTCTTGAACATGCATTGATATATATTCGTGGAGAATAATAAGTTAGCAAGCATATGGAAATATGAGATTTGATGGATTGATGGTGAGAATTCAGTATGTGTAAATTATTTTAAATGTGTGTTATTTACTGTTCTTGATTGAGTAGACAAAAATTATCAATGAGTTAGGGTAAATTGAAGAAGTGGTTGTATTGAAAATCTGGATTACTTGTCAGTTATTTTTTGACGATTTTATATGCTTGTCATTCAATTATTTTATTGGTTTAAAAATTGTGGTTATCTTGATTCATTTGTTTAGTGTTTGTAATTTTTTGTGTCGTTTGTCTTCAGTCTTGTTTTCTCTGCACGAGGCCGAGCAAATTTTAAGTGAGTTTTACACTCGTTTATCTATGTGTTTTCAGGTTAAGTGCTAGGGGGTTAGTTTTGTTTTGTTCTATTTTACGCTTGTTTTCATGTGTTTTCAGGTGTCAATGGGCTTAGGTGACTTAGGTGTAGGAACATGATGGAAAGACCGACAAAAGGAAAAAAGTTGGGGGAAAACGGTGTTTTGGGCCACTTTCTGCGACCGCAGGTGAAGGATTATGCGGCCGCAGTTCCAGACGAGTTGGGGATTTCCAGGGCATTCCTGCGACCGCAGGAATCACAACGTGCGACCGCAGGAATTGTCGTCAAAGGTGGAAAATGCACATTATTGTGTTTGGTCATATTTTTGTTTGAAAAAAAACCTGAAATTAGGTTTAAATCAAGATCTAGGACACAAAATGAGGCACTTTTGCAGACCTATACTGAGAGAAAAGGAGTCGGATCATTTTGGAGAAGATTTGGGATGAACATAGAGTTCTTTTCTCTTCTTCTTATCTTCACTTTATGATTAATTTCTTGTTTATGGATTTATTAATGATGAACAACTAATTTCTATATCAGGGATTTCAATTTAATCATTGGAAATTCTTTTACGAAATAAAGAAAAGTTTTATTTTCTTTATTCCTCTATTGACCACTTCTCAGTTTATGTTTTTTGATGGACAATTGAATGGCTATCACTTTTCATAACCTACGTGTTTTGTAATCAAGACTTGAAAAGTGAGATTTGAGAATTGATTGCCTCCTAATGCTGATTTTCTCATAGAAATATAGAAAATGATTCTTTAGGTTGAGATTTATATTTCGTAATTTGAATATAAAATGATTTTGTTAAATTGCCATCTTAATAAGAATAAAGAATGTAACACAATCATTGATAAGTATTAGAGTGGATAGAGGAAACTAATTGAATTCCCTAATTTATTTTTCACAAAAATTATTTTTTTCAAGTCTTTGTGTTTTTGTTTTGAATTTATGGATTACTTGTAATTATTTTTGCTCATGCGTTAAATTTTACATTATAAAAATCAAACATATTATAAGTAAGTGAATCCACATTAAGAAAACTTTTGTAATTAAGGACAAAGAAGATTATAAAGTTATTTAACATACCCCTCTTCGACATATTATTATGATTATTTAGATATTGATTTTAGAAGGATTTTATGATAGGGGCTTTAGAAATACCTCCACCGGTAGGCCTCTTTTGTATTTATGAGGTGTAAACAATTTTTAGCGTTGTTATTTTTATGACCGTGACTAATGTAGTTATTTAGAGCATAACAATATAATGTCGAAATCATAATAATTTATAGTGATAAAAAATATTTTAAAGGAGAATGTCGCAGACGTGACTAATTTTTTTAGGCGCGTGGAAAATAACTTGTGAAAATAATCACTATAAAAAATAATAATAAATCTTCCACCTTTGGCAACTCACGTGGCACTCCCCCTTGCAGATATAAAAAAGTGGACAAAGTGGACAAAGTTTTGCCTTATATCACAGTGTAATCAATAAATTCTTAATAACCATATGCATTAATTTTTACTGAAAAGTTGATTGACGTGACTGAGGCAGTAAGGCAATGTATAGGAGAGGAGGTGCCCCTGGTCATATAAAGACAACACTTGTGGTGACCCAAACTTTATAAACAGATGTAGCCAAGTGGGAGATGCCCTTAAACCATTCAAAAAAATTACAATTTAAATTTAAACGACCCAGAATGTAAAAGTCCTCAACTCCTCTTTCGTTCATATTTTTGGCCCTCCAAAATATAATTTGCAGTACACTCTGAAACTTTACAATTAAGTTTATCAACGATTTATTGCGCGTTTGGAAATGGACTCTGACTCATCCGTGGATTCATGCAACTTGGAGGTTTTCCCCGTTGACCGCACTCAAAGACCTTCAACGCCGGATTCGGAGGTGGTCGGTTGTGTTAAGTTGACGGAGGTTTCGGTCGACCCTTTGAGAACCATTAACGAGCTGAGGCAAGAGGTTCAGGATCTGTCTTTCGAGATAAAATGTGGAAATTTATTTCGTCAGTAACAAGAACAAAAGATTGAATCGTTGAAGAAGAAGATTTCGTCTCTTGAGGGTAATGTAGGATGGAATATGCACCTAGCTTCATGCTGCTGTAGCTGTAACATTAATAATATTTCCAGGATTCCAGGATCATTACGTGGTCGAGAAAGAGAGGGCGTTGTGCAATCTGAAGCTTTTGTGGATGTGAAGGTGGATTTAATAGAAAAACGTCATACCGAGCTTGGAGCTGGACTGAGTGGAGGCAGAGAGTCAGAGGAATCCGTCATGGGTACTAACTGATTTTTTAACTCCTAACTCTAGTATTTCAAATGCTTATCAATATTTGTAACTCCTGTGGTAACTATGTATTTTGTTAATCTCTCAAAAAACATCATCCGAGGATTAAAGTGTTCCATAAACGTTGAGTGCATATGTCAGTTATGTAAACTGAAATTTACATTTATGGCAGGGGAACTATTGTAACTGGTAATGGCACGTATACAATTCAGAAGCTCCCAAGCTAATTAAATTATAAAAACTGATTTAAGAAGGGTGGTTGTTACATTTAAATATGTATTCAAAATTGTACAGAGTAAAATTGGTCGGATACTTCCTACCAAATCAAAATAATTTGTGACGTGCTTATAAGCTTCCCAGATGTATAATTGTTGACATGTATCTAATTTTAGGAATGAATGTGACTTTGGTGTACCATCATTGGATCAAGGGTGAAAATTTATCCATAATATTATAATATCTTAATAAATAATTGTGATTGAATCACCTCGCACTAAAGAAGTTAGTAGGAATTCGACTTGTACGTATGTATTGGGTCAATGGTTCTGTGTAGAAATTTGAACTGAATGTTTATAAATCTACCATATGAACCAGGATTGGAGAAGATCATAATGCAAGGCGATTGGAGAAGAGAAGGTGGCACATCATCCATTTTTTTTTAAGAAAAAGTAGAAATTAAAAAAAAAAAACAAAAAAACAAATGAAAAAGTCATTTTTTGCTAAATTCACTATTTCAGAATGCCATTTTGGCAAATTTATCTTCAATTGTCGAAGGTTAAATTTAAAATAAAAAAAGAAATACACTCCATAAATTTATCTACAGTATTTAAAATTTTACACACACAATAAGCTCCACCACAATGGATAAACTATCATTTGTTGCTTCGCATTAGAAAAATTGAGAACTTTATTGGTTGGTGCAAAAATTAGAGCAACACAGAACAACTCTGATCTAACTGAGGCTTCTTTATTATCCCTACACGATAGCCTACCATTTTCAACAAGTTGTGTAGACAAATTGACTTTTATAAATGAATGTCAATACATTTGAACATCCCCAAAAGGGAAACACAATATCTAACACATGTGCTTCAATATTTGGTCTTCAATTTTTGGGTGAGTCAAAATGTCTTTGTCCAAATTTAACTCTCATAACAGCAAAATTCCCCTGACTTGAAGATATTTATTGTCTTGTTCAATGGAGTTGCTGTGTTGGTGGTGCCCTATTTATGATATTGTTACATGATTTATTGAGTTTCATTTTCCATCTATTAGGCAAGACTACGTTCACCTGTTGCCAGGGGACTGTTTTCCTGAGGAGGTGGTTGCATTTTATATTCCCCCATCTCTGGACACCTCCAAAGATTTCCATTATCGGAGAGGTACAATTTCTTATGTTATAATTTTTGTTAAGATTTCTCCATGTCTCCTGTGTATTTGTTTTAGTGTAGCTTGTTAAAAAAATATGAAAAATAACAACTTCACTAGAAATACCTCCCCATCATATTTTAGCCTGTTAATAGGGTTGTAATATGTTCATACCAACATATGTGGGTAGTTTAAATTATTATCAGGATAATATGAAGGCAGATGTACAACCTAAGATCTCTACCCTCCAACTTTTGAGAACAAGAAGTTGGATTGCCCATTTTAGTGGACAGTGTAAGGTTATCTACCATTTTCCTGCTATAGAAATGTGTACGTAGCTTATTTTTCCACAACCAACTCTTGGGCGGGATATAGAAATTTTATTGATTTTCGAGACATGACAATGAATGTAAGATTACCTAAGCCAACCTTGAACTATGTTTTTATGTTGTAGTCGTAATATTCTCTCCAACCATAGATGTCATTTTACAAATGCAATATCATGTTCTGCCCTTTTTCAAACAAGGTTATACCTTTTTTATGGAGTACTGGGAAGCAGAATTGGAGGTGCAGGACCTCTTTAGCAGTGACTCTAGTGGAGAAAATGAGACATGTGAAGAGCAAGAAGTGGAATATGTACGCCAGGGGGGACCTATTGATGGTGACAAAGTAAATGAGGCACTTAAAACACAAGAGAACATAACTAATGAAGGGGGCATGCATATATCAAATGATGAAGGATTGTCCAACCAGGGGATATTTCTAAAGTACGGTATACATGTAGCGGCCACCAATTTGACAATGGATAACATGGTCGGTCATGCTTTTGCTACACTTCTTATGGCAGAAGAATTCATTTATGAGTACGCAAAGGTACTGGGGTTTAGTATTCGTAAAGGCCACATGCGTACAAATGTTCGAGGTAACGTTCGTTTGAGAGAGTGGGTCTGCTCAAGGTAGGGAAGTAGGTCTGAACAGCATACATCAAGACTTGATAGAGTGAGGGAGCCAAAGGCCATCACCCGATGTGGGTGCAATGTGGCTTTTCGAGTTATCCTTAACAGAAAGAGAGGTAACTGGATATGCAAATATTTTTTCCCATTTCATTCACACTCGTTAGCAAGTGATCGTTACAAACAGTACCTATGGTCAAATAGAGTGGTATCACCTGGCTATCTTCAGAAGGCAAATTGTATGAAGAAATCTCGCATTAGAACATGCCACATTATGTCATACATGGCAAAGCTAGTCGGCGGATATGATAAGACCCCATTTACAATCAAAGACCTATACAATAGAATGTCATCGGCTTCAACTATTGGCTTTAAGGGGTCGGATGCTGGCAGAGCCTTAGGGTATCTGGAGCACAAAGCAGATCACGATCTAGGTTTCTATGGTTTATTTGCTTATGATAAAGGCAAGAGATTACTTCACTTGTTCTGGGCAGATGCAAAATCAAGGTCGGATTGCGAAAGACATGGACACGCAATCGCCTTTGATTCTACATATAAGACAAATAGCTTTGGTAAGCCTTTGTTGATTTGGGTTGGTATTAATAACCACTTTTGGACTTGTATACTTGGTTTCGCAATCCTTGACAATGAATCCACTGCTAGCTACATGTGGGCAACGAGGGCCTTCTTGGCTTGTATGAAAGGTGTGCTACCGATAACAGTTGTCACCGATGGAGATCCTGCCATTGAAAAAACACTAAAAGAGTTGATGCCTAATGTCACACATCGGCTATGTTATTGGCATATACACAACAATGCCATTTCTCACACAAAAGACCCATCATTCGGGAAGGAACTAACTAATTTAGTGTTTAGATATTACACCAAGGAGGAATTTGAAAGAAGGTGGGCAGCATTGCTCACTCACTTTGATGTGGAAGATAACTCATATGTCGCAAGTCTTTATAAATCAAGAAAGAGTTGGGCAGAAACCTTCTTGAGGGGAATTTTTTTTTGCGGAATGACAACAACCCAAAGGAGCGAGGGTATTAATGCTGTCTTGAAGAAGAAGGTCAATCAACATATGAAGATGTATGAGTTTGTTAGAGCTCTTGACATGGCACTTTCATGGGTATGACAACGAGAGGCTAAAGACGAGTATGAGTCCTTGCACACAATCCCACAATTAGGCAAGACAAATTTGCACAACATAGAGGAGGAGTAGTCGATAATTTACACGAGGAACATGTTCTTCAGAGTAAGGAAGCAGATGTCCAAAGAAGGAAACTACACCGTTGCAACTACTGATGTAGAGGATGATGCAATGATATTGAAGTTGGAGAAGTATCCTCACCCAGGAATACGAAGGTCAGTCTATGTCACAGACGATCGTCAATTATTTGCTTGTGAGTGCCAGTATTTTCTTTCCTTTGGCATACCTTGTTGGCATATTTTTGCAGCAATTAAGCACCTACGTATCACACAAATGCCTAAATCACTAATCCTAACACAGTGGACGATTGACGCTACACAACTTCCTGATGTGGAAAACGATTCCTATGCAAGATATCAAGACACAGATGCAGAAGAGAGAGCAAGGTTTGGTGGCATTACTAGCAAAATGACTGAACTCGCTTACCTGGGATCGAGGACTCATTATGCATACGAAATAGCAAACTATGAGATTGATAGAATTTGCGCACAATTAAGAAACAACCTCCAAATTGGGGAAGAAGGTTCCAAGGACAAGCTTCCTTTACATCGTCAATCAGACTTCAACATATTGGATCCTTATTTGAGTAAGAATAAAGGCACAGTTAAGATGAGAGGGTCAAACGGTGGAGTAGCCCGAAAGTGTAGTATTTGCAAAAAAAAAGGACACAACAAGTCTACATGTCTACAAAGAAAGAAAAATGGTCACAAGAACGGGGGCTCTGACAACTCTGAACCACACGAACAAGACAAATATCTATATGGAACAGAGGATATGGATGACAAGGAAAGACATACTATCTACCATAATTCGGAAAGTGAAGACTTCAACGCACCTACTCACCAACAACCTTTCACACCAGATTGTACGAACCAAGTGAATAACTATACAGAAGAAAATTTGAGTTACTCTGCAACAGATGATATGAGTTCTGCCTTTAAGTGGTGGGAACCTCCATATGGTTATTGAAACTATCTTCTTGAGGTTGGGAATATAATGTCTGAAATTCATCGTTTTTAATCTTGGATAATTAGGTGGGAGAGAAGGATTAATTTTTATTTATTGAAAACCCACTCTATGCTTCATATATTCCAATATATATTAAGTTCAAAATTTCAGAAAGTTCCGAACACATAAATCGACACAAGTGTAAGCATAATACGCATGGTGGGAGTATACAAAATTAGGTACTGACCTTGATATTTACGTATATGTATAAACTTCCCCTCATCGACCATTAAATCACATAAATTTTCTACTATTCCTTTATTAAATTTTAATACAAGGTTCACAAAGCCTCACACTAATCAATCCATATCTTTAAAACTTCCCTCTCAAAATAACATTGCCTTATTATGTATAACTAGTAAATTAAAATGAAACATAAAAAATTTGTAAATCAGATCAAATCATATAGGTACTGCTTAATAAATGGAATTACACAAACAAGTTAAAAAATTCCATCAAAATTCAAATATAAATGGGAATGAAAGTATCAAAACCTGCATTTTTCACTAATGAAGGTAAAATAATCCACACAACTATAGTTATATAAAAAATTTACAAAATGATGTACTAATTAAATTCCAACTTCATATAAACAACATTCAACTCTCAAGTACTACTCAGTTTGAACAAACACGTCTCATCTCCAAAAAATTATGTACATTAGGTAGACGAACAACCACCAAAAAAACATTCTGCCAAAATGTACTAGTATTCCTATCACACATTACAACAAACTAATCGAGTAAATCAACTACAACAATTTCCCAAGGATTTCACCAACAACCTTCGCCTGCTTCCATGCAGTGGCTGCATTCTTAACTTCATCACGAACTTTGTTGTGTCTAGATGTGAGAAGACCAACGGCCACACGAGCCTTATCATTGTCAGAATCAAACTAAAACAAAACAACATTACTTAATACTATTACAAAATTTATAAATGATGATCGTAACAGTTTTAGGGAATAGTACTAAATCAAGTGTTATCCAGATTTCCGGATAGCGTTTAGATGGATATCCTCGGGGAAGCAGAATTATCAATGTCTTTCACGGTAGGTGACCAGAGCTCGCGGATGGACAGAAAGGCTTCACCTCTCCCGTTTAGTGTCCGGATTACTCTTTCAAGCAAACGCGACACGGAGCTCGTCAACTCTCCCGGACTCCCGAAGGGGTATCCTTCGGGGAAGCTCCTTCCAGGAGAAGCTCTTCAAGTGGTCTTCGCGGAAACAGTTCCGTGCCTCGCACGGAACAAGACCAGGCGGTCGAGTCGTGGAGGAGGCATGTTTGGAATGATATCCACCTGACACAGGATCCCGCCTGACACGCCCGACAGGTCAAAGCCGCACACATCCCAGCACGCCTAAGGGTACCTTTTCGCCTACTGTTCCGCTGACAACTTGGAAAAGATGGCTGACTTTGTGTATTCCCCATACTTTCACGTAAATATACCCACATAGAGTCTTGTAGCCATGCTACTACAGTAATTGTATCCCCTATTTATGGCTGGTGTAATTAAGACTCATGGACGTAGAGAAAAACACTAATCCAAAACCCTAGCTATAAAGACCCCCTCATTTTACAATAGGGAGGACGGCCAACAAATCACATAGCAAGAACTCTACTAAAATCTCTCTAGCTTCATCTTCTCCAAGAGAACCCGAGAGAAACACTGTGAGGTTGTGAGTTCCTTATACACCAGCTGTTTGATTGTTATTCTCTACAAGTATAATAACATCGACTCGTGGACTAGGGCTCGTTAACGCCTGAACCACGTAAAAAACACTGTTTGTTTATTTACATTTCTGCACTTTTATAGCTCTTGTCTTTTTATTATTCCGTTCGTATTCGTTTCCGAAAAGCTCGGTAAACATCAAGCAACCTAAAATTAAATGAATAAAATAAGCGAAGATACTAACAGCACAATGTTTCAAATATGATCCTGGACGCTGGTCCATCAATTTCATCACATGGATCCCGCAGTCATATCCATTCGTTTGTTGGACAATACCAGTGTTAATTCTAACTTGAAAGTTACAGAAAGACCCCCATTGTGGATTAATCCTTGCTATGTCTTCCGCTAGCAGAGAGTCCAACTTCTTCATCTAAATTTAATAACCAAAACACACACTTAGCTTCTCAACTATCATTTCCAAGCCTAAGTACCAAATAAAAAATATTTCTACGTCTAAAGCCCAAAAACAAAAAAAATAAAAAATTCACCTTCTAAATCTGCCTAGCAAAAAAAGAAAAATTAAAATTATATATGCACTTCCAAACTTTTCATCTCAACAACACAAATGAAATAAATTCTAAAATTTTCTACTCACAAAATAATAAAAATTTCAATTTAATCATCTAAACATATCCCCTTCATAAAAAAAAAGAGATTAAATAAATCATATTAAAGGTTATAAGAAATTTAGAGTAACTAAAATATGAATGAACTATCTTCTAAAATTTTGTATTCAGCACAAAACCATAAAATAAATAACATCACCTTCCAAAAATTTATAGTAAGCAATACACACTATAACTTGTTGAACAAAATATTATCAGTAACTACTAGCTATTCTAATACTCACCACGACCTTCACAAAAGCAACTCCACTTGATTCAAACCCCCTCTGCAGCAATGAGTCACAAATTTCTACAACTGCCTCATCCACCCGAACTATAAATAACAACCAGTGCAGTAGGTTTTCGTTGTGAATGGGAATATAAATCTGAAAAATCATGTTATATCCATAAAAATTTACTTTCTAAACAAGATAAAAACTCAACAAAAACAATATCTATGAATATCCATCAGTACATACCCTTTTACAATAAGCTAGATCTCCGATAAAAAATCGTCGAGCACATGTCTCCTTTCCATTATCAGGGTAAAGAGTTTGTATACTAATCACAGATAACTAAGTTCAAATAAAAAAAAACATAATCCTCGTTAGAAAAAGAAGATATGATTAAAATTATAACATACAATCAATATAAGAACCCATAACGACACACGAGTATTCAAATACCAGGTTGATCGACACTCCATTGACATGGAAACTTGCAACTCTGTGCATGTGTTCATCTCACACATTACATTCAAAATCTATGCCATCAACACCAAACAAAACATGAATAATCAATATAACCAATCTTAGTGCAGCTAAAAAAAATATCCAAAAATTTATATATATATATATATATAACTCCCACCTCCCCCAAAACCATGACACCGGGTGACAGTGATCTAATTATTCTCCTCGTCAGGTAATTAAATTCAGTGTCCACAACTACCTCACTAAATCACATAAATAGAAAAATAATGTAAACAATAATTTACCAATAATTTTTTATTTAAAAAATCGAAAATAAATTCAGACAGAAGAATTTCAGTCTCATCAAACAACCACACACTAACAACTTACTCCTTCGGTAATTTCTCGTTAAAAACATACTCCACTAATGCTGCAATGTCAACATCAAAAGATGGCAGGGATATCTTAAATGGCTCGATATCCTGGAGTTGCATAGTATCACAATTATGCGTGCCAACTCTACGTGAAATTGAGTCAAAATTACTCCCAACTAAACGTGATCTTGACTCAGAATTGCTCCCAACTCTGCCTCCACTTGAATCTGAATTACTTTGTAACTGTTCAATTTATACTACCATTTCCATTAATTGTCACCAACAAAATCACATATCAAATGACAATATAAGAACACATGTACCTTCCCTCTAACTCCACCGCCACTACCACCACCACCACCACTTACGGTGCGTCTCCGACTCTTGCTTGCAGCATTAACATCTGAAAAGCTTATCCCAGGTTTTATCAAACACTCACTTGGCTTCTAAATATTCAACAGACAAAGACCATATTAGAAATAATAACAGTATTGCATACCTAACAACATAATAACTAAAAAATAAAGAACAATTCATTACTATCTTACTTTCATAGACTGCTCATGTTGCAATAAAGTTTCCCCAAATTGCTTTGATGCCTTAAAAACTGAATCATCAAACTTCAACTTTTTATTACTTCCACATATATCATCCATGCTACCTATGAATCTCTCTGTTTTACTACCTAACTTAATAGAACTCTCCACACCACATTTAACCCCTTTTACCAAAGAGGAAGTGGGTCCTTTACAATCAGCCATACTACCTTTTGACTTATTCAACTCAACCTCTCCATCATCTGCCTTACTCTTCTCTACACAACCTTTCATCCTATCACCCTTATATACATCACACGAGTTAAAGTTACCAATTGGTTTGAAATACGATGGATCAGCATCATTAGATTTCGGTTCGAATCTATCCACCATCTTAAGTTGATAAACTTTTTGGTCCTCCTCTCTGCGTTTGCAATTATCAAGTAAAGAACGCAAGTCCTGATGTATGACCTGCAAGTCCTCCCTTACCTCCTTATAATCGGCCCGCAGTCTTTCCACACAACTCCATATGTATTTCAGAACAGTACCTTCCATCCTAATACATATACAACAAAATTAATTCTCGCCAAAAACTGTAAAACCACACCTATCTCTGTTAATCCCAAAAAAATAAACATTACAGAACAAATTCCCACATCATTCAAAATCAATTTGAATTTAATTTAATGCTATACCACAAAACCATCCAACTACTAGGTTTAGGGCTTCAGTTTATAGATCACTTATATGTGTTAAAATCTAATTTCGTAAAACCAAACAATCAATCTCAAATGAAGCTACAGATGTAGAAACAAAAAATCTCACCTCCCTCTTCGAATGAACCCCACCCGTATATTGCCAAGCCTCCTTCTTTCTATCTTTGTTCTCCTTCTTTCTTTCTCTGTTCGAAACACCAAACCCTAAAGTCAGGGTTCACTTCTACACTACATACATGTACAGACTAACGAAAAAAGACCAACAAAATTTCGAAAAATACTCTTTTCTGCCCAAGTGCACAATAACTTAAGTGTAATCAAGAATCAAGCATCCAATACAAATATACTGTATATTATAAAAGTCTGCATTGGTGGGGGCTATTTTAAAGTCCCCACAAGAGAAATATCCAAACAATCTTTTAGGATAATATCATACACTACATAAATAAAGACTATCGCAAACAATGTCTATGAAATATTTTACTTTACTTTTCTTTAATTACTATTGACTTTGCATTGCATACATACCCATGTATGGAAATCCAAACAATGTCAAATTACCACAGCAAGATTTACAATTTCAACAAACAAAGTGAAATATGTGGTGTACGCCCTGATTTTCCCACGGGCTGATTAGTGAGCTGAGATACGGCTTAATCATGGTTACCGTGTGAACGTCCCCAAGACCGGAGCTGCCATCGTAAGGTCCTACCTCCTTAGCTCGAGGTAACCTAAGGGTTCGCCAAGATCACCTAAGGATTGAGTCTGGACTCGAAAGGCCGCAGGTCGAGTGAAGATCCAACTCGTGATACGAGCTGGAGTTGGAAGCTGTGACCCCTTATGAAGTTAACCACGCAAGGTAAACGTGCATATATCAGACATCATGTGTTTGATATATCCCTGACTTCTCGGACACGCAGCAGGAACGTGCGTATTCAGACACCCACGACTGGGTTGGGCCGTGCGGCCCATTATCTCCTTACCTATTGATTTGACCCCACTTATGTGTTAGGTTTAGGAATTAATCGTGAATGTCACATAGTTGACATGATAGGCAAAAGGGTCACGGGATGACCTTCTTACCAACTCCCAGGTGCCTTCTCCTATAAATATGGAGACCTTGGGAGTTAATGGGGGGTTGGATTCTCAATTGTAAGAAATACCCTGTAATCAAATACCCAGTATATAGCAATAATACTGACTAGTGGAGTAGAAGGATTTTACCCTTTGAACCACTCAAAAAAGTGTTTTCGAGTCACCATTTCATCTTCTAAGATCATTGATATATTTCGGTTCAACCTAAGCACTAATCCCTTTCTCTTCTTTTCTTAATTACCTGTTGGCGAAGAACCGCGTCAACAGTTTGGTGCTTTCATTGAGAGCAAGATCGATTAGTGCTGTCGCAATCCAACTATGGTGACTACCCGATCCAGGCACGGTAACGAGACAGAACATCATGATGGGCAGGAGGCTCATCATACTGCCATCCCTGGTGAACAAATTCCTGAAGCCCAACAGCGGCCCGGTAAGCAGCCGGCGGGCCAAGATGACACTGGAAGTTCGGCACCCCGACCACCTAATCCGAACCCATGTTATTACACTGCGGTGGAGATGGAGAATGCTCAGCTGAGGAGCCAGGTAGCACTAACTAACCAGCAGATCAAGGATGTGCTGGCCCGGCTACCCCCTCTCACAACCGATGTTAATGTCGGAGAGAGGCAAGGCGAGGCTCCCAAGTCTCGCCGGGGTAATCGGTCCAGGCATAGCCGCTCGGACAGACTTCCGACAACCAAATCCAGTCCCTTGTCACACTGACGAGAGGCAGGCTTCAGAGGAATGCCTAGAGCCGAACAACAGCAGTACAACCGTTCGGTCAAAACTTCGACTCCTAGCTCCCAACTAGCTTCGAGTGCGCCCAGGGAAACTCGAAGAAATTCTAGAAGGAGGTCCGGGGAGGGCTCACAGCGTCAGCCCGTCCCCAACAGCCGTCCTGCGCCTCAACCAGATCGCCAGGCGCGGGACCAGCAGGTTGGCCGGGCCGAAAGGCCCCCACCGAACTTGATCCGACATGACGGAACCAGAATTGCCTCTCCGGTCAGGCATCCTCCGTCTCCAATCAGATATCCATCTCCTCCTCGGCCTATCCGAGATATTCCGGCCTATGGAAGTAGCAGGCGAAACCCGCCATCAGCTGGACCGTCCTGACGTAGCAGGGCACCAAGGGAAACTCCAGATCCTCAGCACCAAAGGCGAGCTCCGAGCCTCTCTAGCAGGAGCTACTGGACCGGCAATCGCCGGAGTGATCTTTCTGACGGGGACCTGCGTCAGCGTTTGAGCTCGGCACAAAGTCCACAAGCCACCTAGGGGGGCGACCTGCGAGATCGCCTTAACTCTCATAGAGGGGAGCCAGCAAAAGGAGACAGCCATGCTCGCTCGGGAGGAGCCTTGTCCGAAGTACGTAACGGTGGGAATGCCCCAAATAACCTATCTCAAGATAGGAGGGGAAATAACCCACCAAATATGTACAATGGATCCGGAGCTGTTGAACAGCCCCGGAATAACCAAGGACATCAGGACCAAACCCTCGAGCGCCTGGCCCAGATGGAGGAGTTGATGAGGAAGCTCCTGTCAGAAAAAAAAAGATGAATATGATTTAGGGGATGAGATGGAGCTCTTCGCCCCCAGCATAGCAGCAACGGCCTACCCACCTGGTTTCCGTATGCCGCACCTGTCCAAATTCAATGGGGGACGGAGACCCGTCGGATCACCTGGGGATGTTTAACACCCTGATGATGGCCCACAACATCGGCCCCGAGCTGAGATGTTTAATCTTCCCTTCCACACTGACTGGACCTGCTAGGTAGTGGTTCAAGCAAGGTAAAAGACAGTCAATCAGCTCCTGGAAGACTTTCTCGGCAGATTTCAAAAGGGCATTCTGAGCCTCCCAGGCTGCCCGCGTTCAGGCCGACTCTCTGGCTAACATGAGGCAGCAGCCCGACGAAACTCTGAAGGCCTACCTGAGCAGATTTGCGAACGTTGCTGCTCGGGCCAGAGACGCGGATGATAGCTCCAAGCTCATGGCCATGAGAACTGGAATCCTCATCGGAGGGGATCTCTGGAAAGACATACAAAGAAAGGGAGTCAGTTCAGTTAACGAATTCCTCAACAGGGCCTAGGAATGGATCAACTTGGAGGAAGCCGAAGCCTCAGCTGCAGGAACCAGCCAGGTCCCTGATCACCCCACTGGAGTGGGGACGGAGGTCGTGATAGCGACCCAAAATGTCACACATAACAACCAGCTCGGTGGAGGCAAAAGAAAGGGGAATGGTGAAGGCAGCCAGCACGACCAAAAGAAGAATAAGTCCGTGGACAAGTTCAAACCCATCTATGCGACTTATACAGAGCTCACCTAGTCTAGGGAGAATATCTTCCTAGCTAACTCTACTCGCCTCCCCTAGAAGAGGCCGAAGCCATTGAAGCACCAGAAGGGGAAGAGAGACACCTCCAAGTTTTGCCGCTTTCACAACGATGTTGGCCACAACACTGATGATTGTAGGCATTTGAAATATGAGATCGAGACTCTCATCCGAGCCGGCCCCTTGGCTCAATATGCGCGGAATAGGGTTCCAGCAAGCCGGCCTGCTCCGGAAGTCCTGGCCAGTCAGCCCGGGTCTCGGGTAGATCAGGACGTCCCCCCTCCAGTGGTAGAAGGGGAGATATCCACCATCTCTGGAGGGCCGCATATGGCTGGCATGAGCAGGGGTGCCCAGAAGAGGTACGTGAACGAACTTAAGGTGCACAATGGAGAAGAGTTCGTCTCGGAGTAGCGCCTGCCAAAGCAACAGCGATTGGAGAAGCAACCGATCATTTTCACAGAAGATGATGCGGGCCATGTCCAGTTCTCGCACAATGACCCTCTGGTCATAGCAGTTCAGCTCGCTAATCGGAGGGTTAGGAGGGTGCTGGTCGACAACGGGAGCTCGGTGAGCCTCCTATTCTGGTCCACTTTAGAAAAGATGGGTTTGACTGTCGCCGAGCTGAAGGCGACCTCCATGATGCTGTATGGTTTTTCGGGAGAAGGATCGGCGGCCATAGGGACGATCGAGCTAGTGAGCACCCTGGGAGAAGGACCCCGAACAGTCTCAAAACTCCTCGAGTTTGTGGTCATCGACTGCTCCGCCGCATACAATGCAATTTTGGGATGACCTACTCTCATAGCTTTTGAGGCCGTCACGTCCATTCGCCACCTCGCGATGAAATTCCCTGCTTCCACGGAAATATGCACTGTCTGTGGCGATCAGCTCGCTGCCAGGGAATGCTACAGCATTTCCATGAAGGGAAAATCCAAACCCGGGCAGCTGGCAATGGCCATCCAAGGTGGTGAAGAGGAATCTCAGGAACCCTTAGCTGATCTTGAGATTGAAAAACCTTGAAGCACCGAAGGGGAAAATATCGTCTTAAGTGAGGACATTGACCCCCGAATAGGCGAGGACAGATCCGAGCTCCAAGCTATTGTGGAGCTCGAGGAGGTAAACATTGATCCGCAGAATCCATCACGGATGGTCAAGCTCGGAAAAAACCTCTGCAGCGAGAGGAAGGCGGAGCTGGTCAGATTTCTGCGGGATAACCTGAATGTGTTTGCGTGGTCACACGAGGACATGGTGGGAATCAGCCCGAGTGACATCATGCACATACTTCATCTGGATAAAAACGTTCCTACAAAGTCCCAGAAGCAGAGATGCCTAGGAACCACCCGAGCTAAAGCCTTAGAGGAAGAGGTAGCCTGGCTCAAAAAATGCGGCTTTATCCGTGAAGCCAAATTTCCAATATGGGTCTCTAACCCCGTGCTGGTCCCGAAGCCCAGCGGGAAATGGCGGACCTGCATCGACTTCTCCGACCTGAATAAAGCCTGCCCCAAGGATTGTTTTCCATTGCCAAGGATTGACTAGTTGGTGGATGCCACGGCGGGGCACGAGCTCATGTCCTTTATGGACACGTACTCAGGCTACAACCAGATCGCCATGAATCCGGCAGACTAGGAGCACACCAGTTTCATGACCCCGACTAACGTTTATTGTTACAAGGTCATGCCCTTCGGATTGAAGAACGCCGGAGCTACGTATCAAAGGTTGGTAAATAGAATGTTCGCAGACCAGATCAGAAAAAACATGGAGGTGTACGTTGATGACATGCTAGTCAAGTCAAAGATTGCCGATAACCATGTTTCCGACCTAGAAGAATGCTTCAAGACCCTACGGGAGTACGACATGAGGCTAAATCCCCAGAAGTGCACTTTCGGGGTCGCATCGGGAAAATTCCTGGGTTTTTTCGTCAATACCCGAGGAATCGAGCGAACCCCGACAAGATCAGATCGTTGCTCGAGCTTCCCTCACCCAGGTCTCGCAAAGATGTCCAAGGACTGAAAGGAAGAGTGGTAGCTCTCAATCGGTTTATTTCCAAGTCCACCGATAAGTGTTTGCCATTCTACAACCTGCTCCGAGGAAATAAGAAGTTCGAGTGGACAGAAGAGTGCAAAAGCGCTTTCCTCGACCTGAAAGCACATCTGGCCGAGCCACCCATTCTATCCAAACCAAAAGCAGGCGAGCCTCTTTTTCTCTACCTGGCTGTCACGGAGGATGCAGCCAGTGCCGTATTGGTCCGGGAAGAAGACCGGATTCAGAAGCCAGTCTACTACATCAGCAAGAGACTTCACGGAGCTGAATCCTGATACCCGTTGATGGAGAAATTGGCGTTCTGCCTAATCACGGTCTCGCGAAAGCTCAGGCCGTATTTCCAGTCCCACTCCATACATGTCATGACCGATCAGCCTTTAAGGCAGGTTTTACAAAAATCTGAAGCAACGGGACGCTTGTTAAAGTGGCCAATCGAGCTTAGCCGGTTCGAGATTCTGTACACTCCGTGAACTGCTGTAAAGAGTCAAGCCCTGGCCGATTTTGTAGCCGAGTGCACAGGATTCCGGGAGGATCCTGCAGAAGACTCACCCCAGGTCACCTTGGCCCAAGCATCGTGGAGAATATTTGTGGATGGTTCATCCAACGAGAACGGCTCCGGAGCTAGAATCATTTTGATATCCCCTGAAGGACATAGATTCCACTCGGTGCTGAGGTTCGGGTTCAAGGCCTCCAACAATGAGGCCGAATACGAAGCTTTGCTGGCTGGGCTAAGGATAGCTCAGGAGCTGAAGGCGAGCTCCGTCCAGTGCTTCAGTGACTCCCAGCTCGTGGTAAACCAGGTTCTGGGCGAATATCAAGCACGGGGACCTAAGATGGCTGCCTATCTAGCAAGGGTAAAGGTTGAGCTGTCCGCTTTCGGGCGGGGCTCGATCGAGCAGATACCTCGGGAGTAGAACACTAACGCAGACGCTCTCGCCAAGCTCGCCACCTCTGGGGAAACGGAGACCTTAGGGTTAGTGCCGGTAGAATTCTTGGAGAAACCAAGTATAGAGGAAGCCAGGGTGGAGGTTGAGATGATTGACGCCAGGCCGAACTGGATGACCCCCATCCTTGAGTATCTTGTTGAGGGAAAGCTACCTGAAGGGCGTAATGATGCACGATGAGTTCTGTATCAAGCTCCCAGGTACACTGTAGTAGATGGGGTGTTGTACCGACGTGGGCACTCCCTACCTCTCCTGCGATGTGTTCTTCCAGGAAAAGAAAAGGCCATCTTGCAGGAGGTGCATGAAGGTTTTTGCGGAGGTCACACTGGGGGGAAAAGCCTGGCCTTAAAGGTCCTGAGGCAAAGTTATTACTGGCCAACTCTGTCCAAAGACTCAATCTCATACGTGAAGAAGTGCAACAAGTGCCAGCGATTCACCACAGTTGCCCGAGCTCCCCCAGTTGAGCTAAAGATGATCTCTTCCCCATGGCCGTTTGCAGTTTGGGGGATCGACTTGGTTGGCGCCCTCCCTACTGGAAAGGGCAGGGTCCGTTACGCCGTGGTGGCCATCGACTACTTTACGAAGTGGGCTGAAGCAGAACCTCTGGCAACGATAACTTCCAAAAAAGTCCTTGACTTCGTGGTTAAGAGCATTATCTGTCGGTTTGGTCTGCCCAAGAAGATTGTCTCCGACAATGGGACTCAGTTCGACAGCGACCTGTTTACCGAATTTTGCGAAAGGTACGAAATTGTGAAAAGTTTATCCTCCGTGGCCTATCCTCAGGCGAACGGCCAGGTCGAGGCTGTCAACAATACTCTCAAGGCGAGCCTCAAGAAGAGACTAGATGAAGCGAAGGGGGTCTGGCTGGAACAGCTCCCCCAGGTCCTCTGGGCGTACCGGACCTCGCATCGGACTCCTGCAGGTCATACTCCTTTTTCCTTGACCTTTGGGAGTGAGGCAGTCCTACCTGTGGAGGTTAAGGTGCTTTCGCATAGGGTCCAGTCATACGACCAAGACCGCAACCACGAGCTTCTTTGCACCTCTTTAGACTTGATTGATGAAAGGCGAGAAGACTCGCAGCTCCAGCTCGCACATTATCAACAGAAGATCACTCACTATTTCAACTCAAAAGTCAAGAATCGCGCCTTTAGCGTTGGCGACCTGGTCCTCAGGAGAGTTTTCTTGGCCAGTAAGGACCCCAAAGATGGAGTCTTGGGACCGAACTGGGAAGGACCATATCAAGTCATCGAGGTCATTAAGGAGGGAACTTATAAGTTAGCTCGTCTTGATGGAGGGGTAGTCCCACGGACTTGGAACGCCATCCATTTGAAGAGATATTATCAATGATTCACTTGTAAGGCCTGAAAGGCCATTTTTTATGTATTAAGCAACGAGAATCAACTTTTGTTTATATTTGTACGTATTTTCAAGTGTAATCTTAAGTAACCACGAAAGACCCTTTCCCAGTTACTTGGGGGGCATATGGTACTTGGATATAACCAGGTCACCTTAATGACTTAGAAGTTGATTCATATTGATTGACCGTTGTTTTTCCTAAAAAACGCGAGATATTGATAGGGATTAACGCTAACTAAGTCCTATCTTGGATATAACCAGATCATAAAGCTTAGAAGTTGATTCATATCGATTGATTGTTGTTCTTCTTAAAGAGCTCGAGATATTGATAAAAATTAACACGAACTAAGTTTTCAAATTAAGTCCCTGGATATAACCAGGTCATAAAACTTAGAAGTTGATTTAAATCTATTAATCATTGTTCTTCTTAAAGAGCTCGAGATATAGATAAAGATTAACGCGAACTAAGTTTTTCAAAAATAGTAACTAAAGTGCGTAGAGGCAAAGGGCAATAAATCAATTAAAAATAAAATTGAGTTAAATTGTCTCGAGGTGGAAGCACCTCATGCAAAAGTTACAGAGAAAAGTTTAAAAAAAAATATTCAAGAAAAGGGCACAAAGAGGAAGGCCCTAAACTCCGCCAGTTGGACCCTTGGAGGTCACCGTCTCGCCTTGCTCAGCTGCGCCGGAGCTCTCCCCAGCCTCGGAGGGCGCTTCTTTATTGAGGCGAGCTTTGAACTTCACCAGCAAGCGCTCCCAGATGTTCGCTGCCAGGAAGGAGAAGTCGGCGTCCTTGTTATAGGCCCAACAATGGTAGAACATGTCTTCCATGGCGGCCTCTGAAGTTGCCCGCTCGGTCGCCAGCTCGGCCTTGGCCTCCGCCTTCGCGGCATCTAGGTCTGCCCGCGCAGTGGCGAGGGCAATCTCGAGCTCTTGAAGCTTCGGGCGAGTCTTTTCCAGCTCGGCCTGCGATGCCGCCTGCAGAGAAGCCTGGTGGGTGGCCACGGCCGCCTGGTGCTTGTTCCTCATCTCCTCGAGCTGAGTTTTGGTCCTGGCGATGCTCCGATGAAGGACAACGGCGCTCTGCGAAAACGGAGAGGCAATTGCCTTAGAAAAAAAAGAGAAGGGAGAAAAGAAACACAGGGCAAGGCATGGTAATAAAAAACCACAAAAGGGTAAGGTTAGCTCACCGTCAGGGCCATGCCCAGTGAAGGCTCCAGCACGCCCATCGGGCTCCTGGTTTCGATGGCCTGGAGCTCCTTCTCGTTGAACTTGTATATGTGGCTGATGGCGTAGTTCGCCGACTCATACACCGTTCCCCGGAAGGCCTCTGGGATCTTCTCCAGGTCTTGGGGATTGACTGGGATGCGTACCTCGGAGGGTACAATCGCCGAAGCCTCTAGCTCTGCCCCTGCGTCCCGGGCGGGGGCTGGAGCTCGCGAAGGGGGTGGGGGCATGTTGCTCCCCCCCGCAGCAGGAGGAACAGTTCCCGTGACCTGGGCAGTTGGGGGCTGCTCCTTCTCCTTTGCAGGAGACTTAGTTGGGGTCCCGGCGCCATGCTTAGACGTCCGGAGCCTCTTCATTCTTGGCCCAACAACCCCAGCTGAGGGGTTCCCCCCGGCGAACGCACCTCGCAGACTCTCTTCGGGCTGAGATATCTCTTCTGTCAAAACAAAGATAGGGTTAGTACAGAAGTTAGCAGTCATGCAAAAACCAAAAAAAAGGGGGAAAAAGAGAAATTCAAGTATGTATATGTATACTAAAAGGGATCCTACCCCCCAAGCTAGAAGAACCTATGGTTACGACCATCGGCTCCGGAGCTCCCGCGAGAGAATCTAAGTCGATTATCTCCCGAGCTGGTGCAAGTTCTGGATCCGACTGTGGTTCCGGGCTAGATTCCTCTACATATTGCCTAAGTCCCAGAGCTACGACACCTCTTCGGAGTGATGGCCATGACCGAAGATTGGTCCCATACTCCTCAAATAAGATCAACCTAAAGGCTAGGGTGTTATCTACGACTATGGTACCCCTAGGTCGGCTATCTTGGTAGTCCAGCACGAGCTGGTTGACACAGTGAAGCAGGGTTGTATCCAGGTCCGGATCTCTTCGGTGACGTTGGGCGATCTGTCTGGGATTGAACCTAGCTAGCCGGGGGTCGGCAATGCCCCTATCTAAATTCCTAAACATGTAAGGGTTACCTTGGCCAGAAGGACCCGCAGTTGCTCTGGACTGGATCCTCTCCTCGCCCATTCTCTGGGCGACCTCCAGCCCCCGCTTCCTGTTCCTCACGAGGGGAACCTCGTTCTCATCGTCCTCCTCATCTTCGTTTCCCGCGACCTCCTCCATGATGATAGGTCTGGTATTGCGGGCTGGGGGAAGCCCCCGGGACCTCCTTAGGTTCAGATTCTGATTTGGGAAGATCAGCTTGCAGGCCACCATCGTCTCGTCTGTCACGAGCACGCGGTAATCCTTTTCACTGGGGGGTAAGCCCGCCAGTCTCTCGTACTGGGCCCCGAGGGTCACAGATTTCTTTGTCCTCGCGAAGATAGCTGCAGAATAAATCTAATTCAGAAAGGGATACAGGAGGAGCTAAATGATACTTAACTTATGAGCTAAGGTTGAAAAGCACTTACGAGGACGATTGAAGTAGTGGAGCTTGCAGTTTCTGAACCCTGTCGACATAAGGAATTGATCTTTGAAGTCGTTGGGGTGGCTGGGCAGCTCGATGACCACAGCCGTGTTGGGAAATCGGGTTAAGTAGTAAAACCCATCGCCTCGCCCCAGCTGCTCCGGGCTGGCCTTGAGGCAGAAAAAGTACAAAATATCCGCAGGAGTGGGGACCTCCCACTCCTGTTTCAAAAATAAATATCTTAACCCCGCCAACAGCCGATAATAGTTGGGGGGGAGCTGGAAGGGGGCCAACTTCACATAATTGAGGAAGTCAGCAAAATACTGATCCAGCGGGAGGAAGGCCCCCACCTTGAAGTGCTCGTCGCTCCAGGCCGCGAAGGCCTCGTCAAGCGGCGCACAGCTCCGCTCGCCCTCTGCGGGAGGTCGGGCAATCACTGATGCTCTCCCCAGCCTGATGTTGTGGGAGAGGAATATTTTGTTGACCTTCGTCTGGTCAGTAATCTTTGAGACGATCCTCTCCGCCTCAAAGAACGCGTCAGGAGCCACCTCGAGCTCCTGTTCCACCGCAGGCCCAAAGTTGGGGATCGGGGATTCGGGCATCACCGCTTTTCCTTTGTCTTGCTGGGAGGCCGAGCTGCCAGCGGTCTTCTTTGGGGCATTCTTCTTCGGTGCCATCTGGTCGCCTAGCGAACAAAAGAGAAGATTTCAGAAAAGGCAACCCAAGCATAAGGAAGAGTAAAAAAGAGTGTTCTTTGCACGAGCTGAGGTAAGCCCAGCCCGTGGAGAGTGAGACCACGCAGTTCTATGAACACGCGCCTGTGCTCCCAACAGATCCCCGATTACTCGGAATTCGTGTGTCAGGAGGGTCAGGTTAAAATGTTGCCTTGGAGGGAAAGTTCCAATAGGCATGAAAGGCAAAACCGCCTGTGAAGCGTGTCCCCTAAGCTACCCGGTTTTGCACCCAAAATACCAAAAATCCTGCCCAGAAATTTTCCCCAGAAAAGGCATCCTGTAAACCATACTCCTAAGTGATATCCTACTGAAAAAATACCCTAACCTAAAAGGCTTTCACCCCTCATACCCACAAAAACCAGTAAACCCTTGCATGCGGCTACAGTAAATATTTACCTAAGCTACAGTGAAAAATATTTTCAAGACAAGCACAGTCAGGAGACTTACAAAGTGTTTGGCTGGAAAGTGGGTGTAGGAGTCGCCTAGGTCGGAGCTTCGTCGGAGTATTTGTTTCCAAAGCTTCGAGGGAGTCCTTACGCCTGAGCTTCTTGAACGCTGAGGGTGGCAGACGAAAAGAAGAGGGTTTTTCTTCTAAGACGAAGAGAGAAGAAGAAGAGAATTTCTGAGAAATTTCAAATGAAAGGGTGGCCCAGGCGTAGGGTGGCCACCCCTTTTATATACGTGAAGGGTCACGTGAAGAGGGCCGTTGGATGGCCTTGGTGTGGGATCCAAGGCCCTCCACTCAAAATACGAAATGACGGCTGAGTATAGGCTAGGCCATTAAATGCGGTTCTCGGAAGACGTACCGTCACCAACCACGATGTTCCACGTATCAGGCGCCTGCGTAAAATGTGGAATGTGAAGAGTTCATGGGGAAGCCTAAAAGCCCCTACTGTGGCCTTATACGACGTCGTGTACCATGAGCAGGGGCTTGGGGGGCAGATGTACACCCTGATTTTCCCACGGGCTGATTAGCGAGCTGAGATATGGCTTAATCATGGTTACCGTGTGAACGTCCCCAAGACCGGAGCTGCCATCGTAAGGTCCTACCTCCTTAGCTCGAGGTAACCTAAGGGTTCGCCAAGATCACCTAAGGATTGAGTGTGGACTCGGAAGGCCGCAGGTCGAGTGAAGATCCAGCTCGTGATACGAGCTGGAGTTGGAGGCTGTGACCCCTTATGAAGTCAACCACGCAAGGTAAACGTGCATATATCAGACATCACATGTTTGATATATCCCTGACTTCTCGGACACGCAGTAGGAACGTGCGTATTCAAACACCCACGACTGGGTTGGGCCGTGCGGCCCATTATCTCCTTACCTATTGATTTGACCCCACTTATGTGTCAGGTTTAGGAATTAATCATGAATGTCACATAGTTGACATGATAGGCAAGAAGGTCACGGGATGACCTTCTTACCAACTCCCAGGTGCCTTCTCCTATAAATATGGAGACCTTGGGAGTTAATGGGGGTTGGATTCTCAATTGTAAGAAATACCCTGTAATCAAATACCCAGTATATAGCAATAATACTGACTAGTGGAGTAGAAGGATTTAACCCTTTGAACCACTCAAAAACGTGTTTTCGAGTCACCATTTCATCTTCTAAGATCATTGATCTGTTTTGGTTCAACCTAAGCACTAATCCCTTTCTCTTCTTTTCTTAATTACCTGTTGGCGAAGAACCGCGTCAACATATGGCAATCAAAATTTATTGAAGCACAACATAATTAAACGACAAGCTTCTACCCTGGAAGAGTGCTTCAGGTGCCTTTAAGACCTCTCGTTTGTTCACCCTTCAACCCAGCAGAAAAACAAAAAATATGACTGTGATTTGCAAATCAAGAAGAACTCAAGTATGAGATGCTTGAGAGATGAAGAATAGAAACTGAAAATGTTAGGGAATATCGAAATCACCAATACACACCATAACCTATAATGTTAGGGAATTTAATAAGCATTGCATATGCAAAGACTTCTATAACCCACTAAATCTCCATCAAAATTATCTCCAAAGAAATTAAATCCAAGGGAAAAACCTTATACAAAATGATAAGCTCAAATGAAACCAATAAAGCCTAACAAATAAGATATATTATACTTGATTAGTTTTATAACAGTGCAAAGTCATAAACAATCAAGATTTATAACAGGGCAAATTATTTGTGCTTATATTTTCAAACACACGGGTTTCAAGTTTTATCAAGGTTATGCAAACAGAATAGCCATACAACAGCTCAGTTCCAAGGTTAATCGAAAATGCGGTTGGAATCAAATTGCCCCTTTCTCCAATGACAATTTCATAAAAAACACTACAAAATGACAGCTCTTGCTTAAACATGTTCTTGCTTAAACATCACCAGCCATAAAAATGTTCTTGCTTAAACAACCTTATTTTTCTTCAGAAAAGGACAGTTCAACTCATTGAGCCTTTCATCGACAAGTAAATCAAGTACAATTTCAAACAAAATAACAACTTTCATCCAATTATAGGACTATCTATCAACTACAAAAAATCAAACATATTCACTAAAACATTTACTAAAATGAAGACAAAAAATTTGAAAACTTTGGAGTTCAGAGTTAAAACATACATCCAAATACCAAAGAAAACTGACACCATCACAAATATGACATTCAATTCAACCATCACAAATAAAAAACTGATAACAAAGAAAAAATTAACTACACCCTAAAAATGAAGATCCATTAACAATAAAAATAATTAATCCCAAATTTCATACACCCTAAACACAGCCCTCCAATACAGAACTGCAGTATATTTCATACTAACCAAAAAATTTCAAACAAAAAATTTCATACTAACCAGGGAAAGTGACTTTGGTTGGAGCGCAGAAATGGCTGTAGGCAGAAATGACTGTGCAGATGCTTGACGATGGAGGAGCTTCAAAACCCAGAACTTGACGATGGAGGACCCTCCAAGATGTCCGAGATCTTGCCCAAAACCCAGAACTTAGAACCCAGATCTTGCACTCCGTTCTGAAGCTCCTTTCAAGGCACTGGCGTGGTGGGTTCTTGTTGGGGGTGGGTGAACACCGAACTTGACGATGGAGGAGCCTCCAAGATGTCAGAGATCTCACCCAAAACCCAGAACTTAGAACCCAGATCTTGCCCTCCGTTCTGAAGCTCCTTTCAAGGCACTGGCGTGGTGGGTTCTTGTCGGGGGTGGGTGAACGTCAAAGGTGGTTCTTACATGGGTGTGTTTGTTAGATTTTATTTTATTCGGGTGGGGATGAGAAAAAATAATACCCAATACACCCATTGTAATGCCCTACTTCCTTAGAGCCGTTACCAAGTGAGTTTTAAGACAAAACAGTGTGCAATGAACTCGCTAACCGAGGTTTTTACAACAAAAGTGTGACTAATAAAAAGTTAGGGCTGTAATCTTTGAAAATGCGTCGTTTCATTAAAAACTTCTAGTATTAAACACTTGGGATCCCAAAATAAGGTTTGAAAACTATTTACATCTTGAAATAAGTTTACAGTTGATTAGTTATAAAAATCATAGATTATTACAGCCGTTTTCGAATAAACCCCCAACCAAAGCAGTCGGGCAGGCCAAACATGTACGCGTCGCTTCATGCTCTCCGTACTCATGGTTGGTTGACTCAGTCTTTGCCCTTACCTGCAACACGGAGCACCCGTGAGCTGAAGCCCAGCAAGAAAACTCATGCAGTTCATAACATATGCAAAATATACAGTTAATCATATCAGATAGTCCACAGATAAACAAGTCAACCATTAAACTAAGCAAACACGACCATGCCGCCCCAGAACCCTTACCACAGCCTGGGGTCTCGGTCCTCACCGTAAGGATCTCACATGTATCCTCTGGGTCCTACCCTGACTATAAGCATCCCATGTGCTAAGTGTTACTTCTGGCCCCGCTGCCGTTCTCGGCCTTGCCGCCCTCGGCCATAGCCGTTCATTTCACTATAAACATATATAGCATAAATCAAACAACATTCGAACAAATATCAATTCATTTAAATCTGCACCCTAACATGTAATGCAATATAGGGTCGTGCCTGGCAATCATCTCATCATGCAATATAGGGCCGTGCCCCGCAATCACACTATGGGCCCACGCCCTATCCTACGGGTGTTATAGTTTTCTTACCTTTCCATTCAATAGCTTAGATCACCTGACTCCTTGAGCACGATCCCACTCGAGCCTTAGCGTACACCTAGGCACAAACATAGGTCAAAGTCAACACCGAACCCCAAGTCCGCATACCTAGCCTCGGGACCAATCCCGAGCCCCCGGGAAGTCCTAAATCCCCAAAACAAAGTGGCGGAATCGAACCCCGAACCCTAGGTCAAAATCCCTCATCAAAAACCCAAAAATCCACCTCTGTGAACAGTGCAGTGCTACAGCGCTCAAAAGAGGGCGCTGTAGCGCTACAAGCAGAACACTCCCCCCAGAACAGGGGCTAGCGCTACAGCGCCCACTGACTAGCGCTGTAGCGCTAGTTGCAGCCCAGCAGAACCCAAAAATCGCTTCTTGCGATTTCCTTCAACCAAATCAACACCAAACTTTCCCAAACATTTTCCAATCCCAAAATCAAGCTTATAAACACCTCACACTCATCCCAAGCTTCCCAAGAACTCAAAACCCAAGCACAATCAACCCAAATCTCAAAATTCACCATGAACAACCCTAAACCCAGAAATTCAATCAACAACAAAGTTAAAGGCTTAGAATTCTTACCATTGATGAAAATTTCGACCTTGATTCAAACCTAGACCTCCTTAGCTTGTTCATCATCAAAGCTTGCCCAGAAATTCCCTAAAATTCCCATCAACTCAGCTCAAAACACAGCTCAAACCATCAAAACCCTTAAAACTGAAATCTCTAAAACTTACCTCAAAAGTTGATGTGTTCTTGCCAAATCTTCAAGTCTAACCCAAGATCCTTGATGCTCAGCCTACCATTGCTCTCCACTAAGCTTTGCTCCAAGAAAAATGGAGAGGAATGGTGCAAAAATGCACAAACCGATCCTTTGGAAAACCCCTCTGTTTTTCTCTCTTTTCTTTCTTTCCTTTTTCTTTCTTTTCTTTCTTTCTCTCCACAGCCAACACTCTTTCTCTATAAATCCCACTAAGTGTATAAAGCCTCATAAATCAACCTTCTAAAAGCCAATTGACCAAAATGCCCTTCCTATTAACTCTAAATCCTTTTGTCCAAATAGGGCCATTTTAGTCATTTTACCCAATTCCCGCTAATCCTCAAGTGTCTCTAATATTTCCCCGTTGCTTTCCAACACCTGATAAACCACCAAATAAATATTCCCCATCATCAAAATTAATCTCAATCTATTCTCTAAATTCCTGCTTATACCCCCAGGCTCGCCCCGAGCTGGGTATAAATTCCCGTCATGACTCTTCGCTAGCCTGCTCACTGGGATCGCCTCGAGTCACAAATCACAGATACATCCACATCACAATGTGGTCTCAACAATCATCACATATCAATACAGTTATGCCCAACATGGCCAAAATTAAAATTATGCCCTTCTAATACGATCCGGGCCTACATGCATACTAATATACCTAGTCATGCATCTCAGATAAACAAATAGTCATATAACATGCTTTAAATCATAACCATGCATTTAATTCATAAAAATCACACATAAATCCCATCATGCCCTCCTGGCACGCTAATCAAGGCCCTTAAGCCTTATTAGCTAAATTGGGTCGTTACACCCATGCCTATTTTATTAAGAAGTTCCCATCAATATAAAACCCAATCAAGTTACAAAAAAAGGTTCCCACGGGTTGGGACGTTTTTAACACCCGCACCACAGACTTCCCCTCTAATAAAATACCAATACTTTTAATAGAAAAATTTATAATAAGTACCTCTTTTTACCTTATTGGTAGGATACGACTTAATTTAAGGCAAATAAATTAATTATGATTCTAATTTTTTTAATGATAATATTGATTGTAGTCATTATAGATTTTTAAAATTTTCAAGAAATTCAGAATAATTTATAATACAAAAATTATAATTTAAACTGTCTGATTATTTTTTTAATACACGTGTAAAACATATTATTTGAATATTGATTTTGACATCGTAAATTATTTGGAATTTATCGAAAATTCATAGTGGCTATAACGAACATTGTCATAAAAAAATGTCATAATTAATTTACGTGCTTAAAACAGTATTGTGCCCTACTAGTAAGGTAAAAAATTATACATTACTCTAGACTCTCTCTACTTTTATTTGTATAGTAATATATCAACAATATTACAAAAAAATTGGTTTTATTACGACATAAAAAAAACTTAATTTGATACTTAATGTAATGCCCCGAATTATCTGATGTGGTTTAATGGCGGGATTAGTAGGCCGGGAGGGCCATACTTGTTTAAATATGCCATTAAATGATAATATGCATGTATATGTGAATTATATTATAATATGATGTTAAATGCATGCATGTGGGTCCACATTTTAATTACAGGGGTGTGATGGTAATTTGGCCCGTTGAGGGTATAACTGTATATTTATAAGCATGTTGATGATATATGTTGAGACCACATTATAATGTGGGTTTGTTCGAGCTATTCGGCATGAGACTATCTTGGAATATTGATTAGCGGTCTAGTCACAACAGGTTTAAGTTCGGGGCTCGGGATGAGTCTCGGGGTGATTTTAAGGATTAGAACGTTGCCGGGAATTAAAGGGTAACGGGATATGAATTATTGGTGTTTGAGATTATTGAGAATAGCGGGAATTGGAGAGTGTTAATTATGATTAATGAGATAGGTGGAAAATACCAATTTTGCCCTTGGGAGCCTTTAGAAACCTTAATTAGACCTAGGGGTATTTTGGTCTTTTCACCCCTAGGATAGATATAAGCCATTTTGAGTTGAGAAAGAGGTAGAAAAATAGAGCAACTTGGAGAGCCTTCCCATACCATCCTTTCCTTCATTTTCCTTTGATATTTTTGAGCCATTCTTGAGGATTCAAGCTTGGGAAGTAAGCCTTGAGAGTTTGGGAGAGTGTTCCTCCATTGAAGAGCATCATAAGCTGAGCTTTGGGTAAGTTTCTAACCATTGAAATCCCTGGTTTGCCCTGTTTTAGTTATGTTTTAGAGCTGAGATTTCTAGGCTGAATACTTGGTCTTGTTAGGAGTTTTGGGGTATGTTAGGATGGTTTTTGGGTTCATTTGGCACCAAAAATGGGATTTGGAAGCATTGGAAACAGGTTAGAATCGAAGGAGATGAAGAAGGAGGTTTCATGGGGTTTCTGATATGGAGGTAGCGCTATAGCGCCCACCTTAGGGTGCTACAATGCTACTCAGGGGGCATTTGGGCGTGTTGGGGGGTTCTGAGTATAGCACTGGGGCGCTAGGGGTCAGCGCTGTAGCGCTACTCTGTTCCTTCAAAGTCCCGTTTTGAGTGTTTTTAAGGGTTTTTGACTTGGGGTTTCAATCCTTAAGGCCCGAGATCGAATTTACTCACTGTGTGGGCATGTTTCGAGGTCCCGAGAGTGGTGCTTAGGTTAAGACCCTATCCATGTTGATTTCATTAATGGAGATTATAATTGGTTGTGGTTAGGTAACCGTTAAGGAACCAAAAGATTGATCGTTCTCAGGAGTCGTTCTTATAATATTTCTCGCTCGAACCTGAGGTAAGAAAATTGCACCTCGTGTATATGACATGTATGATAGTTGTTGAGGCATGCTGGTTGATAAATGTGGACATGGATTGCATATTAAATGCTAGTGAATATTGTTTACTTTTATATGGCACTGACTAGTCAGGGACACTGACCTAAGAGTCAGAACCGGCATAAGCGTCCTGAATGCAGGGCCGAATGAAGATTAGATCTAATCGATATCAGCATTGAATGGCTCTAAAGGATTAATGCTGGACCGACCCTAAGGTCGATGAAACTTATAAGCACTTGGCTAGTCTAAGACTAGTTACTCAGAGCCAGGGCCTAAGGCCCAGGTGACCGTTTGTCACATGGCTAGGGAACGATGTTCCAGGGTTATGACTCTATGGTCATGAGGAAGGTTATGTTGGTGACCAGTCACCATGCACCTATCCTGTCTAAGCTAGTGAAAGGTTCACTTATCTGTAAAGCCTGGTGGCCCTATCGTCACATCGCTTAAGGGAGCTGTACCCACATTAGTGACTTTTGCGACGGTCACCTATCTATTTTGGACTGATAGTCCTGAGTGATTATTATGATCATTGTTGATATTATATCATGCTATATTGTGTTTTCTTGCTGGGCCTTGGCTCATGGGTGCTATGTGGTGCAGGTAAAGGGAAAGAAAAGCTCACCCAGCCTTGAGTGGAGAGCTTAGGTGGTGATGTGTACATATGCGACTGCTTGACCACCACGGCCAAGGAGTTCTCAGAGGAACTAGGGGGTTTACCCTATTTTTTTCGCTTAGGTCGGCGGGGTTGTAAATTTGAAACAGTAGTGGCCATTTTGAGTTGTAAATAACTTGTAAATGTTTTAATAAGCTCATGAGTAATTATATACTTAATAAAATATATCCTTTCCTCTTTATTATTTTTTTTCCACCTTAACCTGTTAATAACACTTAGAACACGTTTTTAACCAAAGGACTCGGGTAGCGGGTCAAATTTTCGGTTCACCGATCACCGTAACTGTTCTGGGGTAACCAGGGCGTTACAACTTGGTATTAGAGCATACGAAGGTTAGGGTTCTTGCAGATTGGCTGGGCATGTACACACATCATTGAAGTCAAGCTCGACTCATGGTTTGGTAACTATTTATGTAGTTATATGTATAACTGCTTAAATATAGTATATGTGTTTTACCTGTATGCATGAGACACTATGTTAAACTTGTGCCCTGAAATATTATATTCTCAGCAAGAGTGTGCTAATTAGTACTGAGATTGCTGGAACATACTTATAAGTATGATTGATTGTGAACTATTATGTGATACATGCTGAGTGCTAAATGCTATAAACATGTATCTGCCTGTATATTTGTATGACTGGAATGTGATAATTGTCTGCTTGTTCTTGGACCGTAAGGCGGCAAGAGGTTTAGTTATTACTACTTGACTGGCCGTATTGATCATTATTTCAGCAAGGTATCAGTGATAGAATTATGAATCCAGGGCAGATAGACACTTCAGCTGGCCAGAGTGATCAGGGCCAGAATAATAATAACAGTCAGGGTCAAGAAAATGACCAGTCACAGATTCCACAGCCAGCTCCTGTAAACTGGCAGCAAATAGTCAGTGATCTGCAGGCTACAATATTAAGACAGGGAGAAGAGCTACGTCTCCTGAAACAACATCAAGTGCCTGCAGTGGCCAGTGGATCAGAGGCACCTCCTGTGTTGGTGCCAACAGCTGGGTAGCTACCTGAGGTTGGAAATAAATGGGAACCTCTCTATGAAAGGTTCAGGAAGCAGCAACCTCCAGTTTTTGAGGGCAGTGCAGATCCTGTCAAGGCTGAACAATGGATGAGTATGATTACCACTATCCTTGATTTCATGAGGGTAACTGGTAATGAGTGGGTGGCCTGTGCTACCTATATGTTTCGGGAGGATGCCCGGATTTGGTGGGAGGTGATTACCCAGACAAAGAATGTCAATGCCCTGAGTTGGGAAGAGTTTCAAACTCTGTTTAACGAGAAATATTATAATGATGCCATCAGGGTAGCTAAAGCTGAGGAATTCATTAGGCTACTTCAGGGGAACTTGTCAGTCACTGAGTATGCCTTAAAATTTGATCGTTTGGCAAAGTTTGCCATGGAGCTGGTGCCCACTGATGGGGCCGGGAGAGAGAGATTTTTGCAGGGGCTACAACCCAGATTAGACCGTGATGTACGTATCACCACTGTGGCTGGGGTTACTACCTATGCACAGGTGGTTGAGAAGGCACTCACAACTGAGAGTGCAGAGAACAGAATGAACCGGTGCATGAAGGGGAAGAACACCCTGAAGAATGGAGTCTCTACATAGACAATGCATCTAACGAAGGAGGAGCCAGCGCTGGCATAGTAATGACGGGACCTGAGGGGCACAAGATGTATTGTGCCTTGAGATTCAGATTTGAAGCTTCCAACAATGAAGCAGAGTACGAGGCACTGTTGGTTGGCCTGCGGCTAGCTAAGGAGTTAAAGGTAACCCATTTGCATGTCTTTAGTGACTCACAGCTGGTGGTGTTTCAGGTGAAGGGTGCATATCAAGCTAGAGGCCCAAAAATGGCTGCATATCTCGCCAAGGTGAAAGAGTATTTGGATCAGTTCAAAAAGTGCACCATAGAGCAGATCCCGAGGGAGCAAAACACAAACACTAATGCACTCGCAAAACTCGCCTCTACTCGAGATGAAGACATGCTTGAGTCCATCCCAGTCGAATACCTCTCCAAGCCAAGTATAGCGGAAGAAAGGATCCATATGGTCAATAGCCCAGAGGAGTCATGGTTTGCGCCCATCGCGAAGTACTTAAGAAACAGGACCTTGCCTCTGGACAAAAAAGATGCCCGTAAGCTGACTTACAAAGCTGCCCAATACTCCCTGGTAGACGAAGTCTTATATAAGAGAGGCTTATCTACCCCGCTCCTACGGTGTGTAAATAAGGGAGAGGCTCTAAAAATTATGCAGGAGATTCATGAAGGGGAATGTGGAAATCATGCTGGGGGGCAGTCCACGACAAAAAAGGCCATCCACTAGGGGTACTATTGGCCTACCGTGGAAAAGGATGCGAGCGATTTTGCAAAATGGTGTGACAAGTGCCAGAGGCATGCAAATTACCCTAGACAGCCACCAAATGAGCTGGTGAGCATGACCAGTCCGTGGCCCTTCGCTGTGTGGGGGATTGACTTGATTGGAGCGTTGCTGACAGGAAGAGGAGGAGCAAAATATGTGGTGGTAGTAGTCGATTATTTTACTAAGTGGGTGGAAGCAGAGCCTCTAGTCAACATAACGGCTAAGCAAATCACCACCTTCGTCAACAAATTTATTGTCTGCAGGTTTGGAGTACCCTACAAGATAATCTTCGACAATAGGACGCAATTTGAAGGAGGAGTATTCGAGGAATATTGCAGGGAAAAAGGAATCAAGAGGAGTTTCTCCGCTGTAGTACACCCACAAGCCAATAAACAAGTGGAGGCCATCAACAAGATCCTAAAAAAGAACTTGAAAACAAAGTTGGAAAGTTGAAATGGGCCTGGGTCGAAGAACTTCCCAATGTGCTTTGGGCCTATAGGAACACACCTCGTTCCACCACGGGAGAGATGCCTTTTGCCTTAGCCTATGGCTGCGAGGCTGTCCTTCCAAAAGAAACAAAGATTAACTCCATCCGTACACAAGCATATGATGAACAGGCCAATATCGCAGCATTGGCTGTGAACTTGGACTTATTGGAAGCTAAGAGAGATAGGGCACAACTGAGGCTAGCCACATATCAGTAACGAGCCGCGAGATACTATAATTTGAGGGTGCGAGAGAGGGCGTTTAGAGTTGGAGACCTCGTGTTGCGGAAAGTCCTGCCCAATACTCGAGATTCAAGCGCGGGTGTGTTAGGAGAAAACTAGGAAGGGCCCTATCAAGTTGCTCAGGTTGTGCCCCCTAACACCTACAAGCTTGCACGCTTGTATGATACCATGGTACCTAGAGCATGGAACGTGGAGCATCTAAAAAAATATTACCAGTAAGACCCCCATGTATGAGGTAAGAATGTTATTGTTCTAACGTGCAAGTCTAGTGTAATAGCTATGACGTAGAAGGCTAAATTAGATTCCTTAATATGTTGTAAGAACGAAGTCACATTAAGTTACCATGTATTTCACCTGCTTCCAATGAATATGATATGACATTAGACAAGCATGTAGTAAGCAAGGTGATTATTGAGATGCATGAATGGAATGATCAAAGTGCTTGCTGAGATAAATCTCGCCAACCACTTGGGGGGGGGGGGGGGGAGAATATATAGCAAAGAGGAGGATCCTAAAATGACCTATTATATCAAGAGGATCCTAAAAGGACCTCTTCTATCAGGAGAGTCCTAAAAGGACCCCTCATCCTAAAAGGACCCCTTCTATCAGAGGACCCTAAAAGGACCCCTTATATCAAGAGGATCCTAAAAGGACCCCTTTTATCAGGAGGGTCCTAAAAGGACCCCTCATCAGGAGGACCCTAAAAGGACCCCTCATCAGGAGGATCCTAAAAGGACCCCTTCTATTAGGAGGATCCTAAAAGGACCCTTTATATAAAGAGGATCCTAAATGGACTCCTTATATCAAGACCCTAAACGAGACCCTGATATATATAACAAAAAAAAAAACCCCTATAAACAAAGAAGAAGACCTTACAAGGCATCACTTGAGTTCACGAGGATTAGCTACCCTTGTGAACATCAAGGAGGCCAAAAGGTCCTACAAGAAAAGCCTCCTAATAAAGGCAGATGCTCCCTCGAGAGGAAAGGCCTAAGGAAGAGCACCCACCAATAAGCCTAGAGCGGTCACCAAGCCATCTAGCCAAAAAGGGTCCTAAAAGAGACCCTTGCAAAAATAGTACTATGAATAACGACGAGAAGGATGCTTCTCGCAAAAGATAATAAGCGCGCGCAAAAATATATAAAAGGATAACTAGAACCCAAAGGGTCAATATATCCTTATAGATACAATCAAGAGGCACCAAAGAGAGACCTATCGAACCCCTTTGTATGGGCTCCAAAGGACCTCAAGCCTGATAAATAAATAAAAAAAGAGAACCTATCGAACCCCATTGTGCGGGTTCAAAAGGACCTCAAACACAGAGGAACAAAATTCAATGATCACATATGTATATATATAAAAAGAGTTTGATAATGTAATAGGACTCAGAGAAATTACAAGCAAAATAAGGCTCAAATGAGCATACAACCACATTGGACTGAACGACAAAAATCGCAGAAGCAAGATCTCAAGGCCTCCTACCGTAGGTGTTCCACTCAGCCACCCTGGCAACGGCGTGCTCACCAAAGGAGGAGAAATCAAAGTTAGGATTTTGCCTCCATACTCCGTAGAGGGCGCGCTCTATGGATCTATACTCGATATTAGCCTTATCCGCCTCTAAGGAAGTAACCCTCCCCTGCAACGTTGCGATTGTAGCCTTTTCCCCCTCAAGGTCGGCCTCTAAACGAGTGACCTTCTCCTGCAGCAACACGACCTTGGAAATCACCCTCTTCTTCTTTTTTGATGATGAAGAGGCCTTCGCCAGGGCCTTCTCAAGCTCAAGTTTGGTTTCAACAAGTTCCCTCTCGAGCCCCTAGACCTGGACCGTTAGATGGTCCCTTTCAGCATTTGATGTGGAGAGGTCTTGAGCCGAGTCGGAAAATTGTTGAGCCACTGTATAAGTCTGCACAAGAAAAATAACAATAATGATGATAAGCAAAAATAAAAAAAGAGAGAGAAAAGGGATAAGGCTGACGTAAGATGCATGAACTCACCCAAGTGGCAGAGCGCACAAGAGTCTCCCCAAGCTCCGACAAAACGAAATTCCCAAGATCTCTCCAATCAGCCTCAGGAAGATCCATGGCGACCTGGACATACCGTTGCCCATAAGAGGCCACCATGCAGTCCACCCAAGGTGCCCCCTCCGAGCCAAGGGCGCCTGGCTGGGTAGGGACAGATGACCCGCTCACTGAAGGAGGAGGGGGTGCAGGAAGATCAGAAAAATAAGCCCTCGATGGACCAGGATTGAGGGAAGCCTGAGGAAAAGCATCGAAGTCCTCAGAATAGGGACAGACGAAGCCCCTCGGCATGGCCTGTTGATCGTGGGAGTGGGAGGCCATGCATGGTTTGTAGGGGCTAAAGGAGGGCACCCCCTGGGAGACAAAGATGATCGGCGGGGTTGCCTATGTCCTGGGGAGACCCCCTCTGGCACACACTATGCCTCACCCCCATCCGAGTGAGGTTCAACCAAAACAACCTTTTTCTTCTGCTCAGAAATATGCCACAACAACTCTGGCTTCGAAACCGGGGATAGCTTGTAACGGTTGAGGTTGGTCACGGTGAAGAGACGTGCAACCATTTTTTCGGCAGGGTCAGCATCAAGAAATTTATCCACTGCATCCGCCTCCGACCCGAGAACGTCGGACACAATGAAATTCTCTGCACAATCAACATAGTTGCCAACACGAACATAAGTTCCAAAACAGTAAGTTCAAAAAAAAAATTGAAGTACTTACTAGGAGCTGAATGAAAGTGCTCACGAATAGAGAGGGGACCCTTCACAAAGAAGAAGTCCTGCTTCTAGGTCCCTGGGTTGGATACAGAACCCTCTATCAAGGAGACCGAAGAATTGGACTTTTGCAGGAAATAAAAGCCTTTGGATTTAGGAGTGGGCATGAGGTTGTACATGTAATGCACCTCTTGAGCCGTGGGAGCACGCCCATTATGCTCCATATACGCAATAAAGAGGCAGCTCAAGGTCAGCTAGCTGTTGGGCACCAACTAGAGCGGAGCGAGGTCAAAATGGTTGAGAACCATGAAGAAAAATGGGTGTAATGGAATTGTGCCACCCGCCTTCAAGATGTGCTCACTCATGGCCACATAACCCTGAGTTGGGTTATCAGCCCGACACTTGTTCGAAGGAACATATAACTTGTATTCCGGGCTAACACGGTATTTCTCCGCTAATTCCAGCAATTTATTTTCAGACACATGGGACACTAGGGTGGATGCCAATAGGGGACTAGGGTGTTGCTTCTCAGGGGCCACCTGTCGCCGTGCTCTCTTCGACATATCTGCAAAACCAAAAGAAAAAGGTGAGGTAGAAACATGGCACTTTACCCTCCATTTTTTCTTTCTAGCAAGGGTCTTCCACTGAGGCACTGAATGCGAAAAGCGCTAAGCAAGGGTAGACTGAGAACAAGGGTTGAGGAGAAGACAAAGTGGCTCCATGATAATCATTAGGGGAAAATGGGGTAGGTGGTTTAGGCGGGAGATTTTCCTCCATAAACTCCAACTCCATCTGCAAATCTAAAAGGGTCACCCTAAGGTTCGCTATATGGTTGTTAAGGTCAAGGGGGAAAGATACTCCGTCGCCCCTCAGAACTGAGTCTATTTCGCTCTCCACCACCCAGATTTTACGTCTAAGTTCAGCCATATGCTCAAGATGATGAATACAAGCCTGCCTCAAGGTGTCGCAGTCTTGGTGAGGGGTGTCTTCGGGGGACTCCGAGTCTGAAGATAAGTCTACAAACTCGACCCCCAGAGGAGCACCAGATGATCCTTCACATGCCATGGGACCTCGTCTCGTAAGTAAATAGGGTTCACGTATAAATGAGAGGATTGCTACAAAACACAAAGGAATGGGCTCAAAACCTCTAGGCACAAACGCTCTAAATGACCAACTACGGGGTATGAATGAGGGCATGTAACTGGGTTAACTCACGACGAGCTTAGGCCAAAGTACCCCATCTCGAGTGGTGCTAATTTAGACCTAGTAAACATAAGGGAGAAATAAAGTATACCTCAAGCAGGTAAAATCGGGCGCTGTCGTGGTCAAAAGGAGGTTGAGGGGCAAAAGCACCCTCACAGTCGAAGAGAAGTAGAGGGTCGAAAGTACACGTCTGCAAAAACAAAGGAAAATGATGTTTTAGTCCCCAAGCACCTACATGAATATGGGCATAAAAAAATGACACAAATAATAAAAAGTGAGGTGGTGAGGAATCGAACCCCTCACCTCTTGAAAAAAGTAAGGATTCCAAAACCACTAAGCCAAAGGGATAAAGTGTAAAGGATAGGCTAGACATGAAGGACTATTTATAAGAATCGTGAGCTCATCTTAGCCATCAAATCTAGTGTTTGATCTATGGTCCAAAATGGATTCAAACACCCACATTAGGATCTGCGAGGCCAAATAATAGGCTCACATTCAACCTCAAAGTAATAACAAGGATCATCACAAACACCACCTATGCTTTGGAGGCCTATTTCTAAGAACCAAAGAGAAGAGTCAACCAGAACACCTAAAGGTCCTCTCCTAGATTGGGGGGCAAGTGTGGATGCTCAAAACTCCATGCTTGTAAGAGATCCAAAGCACATGCTAGGGTCCCCTAAATTCCTAAATACATGCTTGTGCCACAAGGCCCTTGGGCCACCATCTTCTCGCAAGGAGGCAAGTGAGGCTATTCTCGGCGTGCCTAGCACCCATGCACCCAGCGAGGCCACGACTCGCACACCAGGCAGCGCCCCACGTCACGCGCATCAGCCCCTCGTGAGACCCATCTCACGACTGCCTCCACTCGAGTGGGATCCTTAGCATGGCCTCGCGACACCACCTGGGATCCGCGCGCAGGGCCTCGTGACACCACCAGGGGCTCGCGCCAAGGGCCGTGCATCGTGGCCTCGCTCCAAAGGGCCTTGCCTAAGAGCCATCTCACATGCCTAGGGGCCTTGGCCAGGAGCCATCTCGTGTGCCTAGGGGCCTCGCCCAGGAGCCATCTCGCGCAGGTGCTCCTACGACCTCGCGCCTCACGCAGCCACGGCCCCGCGGCTCGTCTAGGTGCCGTCTCTTGCGCCTAGGGGCCTCGCCCATGTGCTGTCTCGCACGCCTAGGGGCCTCGCCCAGGTGCTGCCTCATGCGCCTAGGAGCCTCGCCTCGCATGACAACCCATCACAAGGATTGCTGGGGGTGTCCTGACAAAGGCATCACGAGACACCTCTCGACTCATTTTCATGGAGCCATCCCACAAGGTCCATGATTGCAAAGCACCTAAGAATAATGTATAAGGGTTTCAACACTTGAAGTCCATGGGAATAAGATACCTTGCGAGGATAAAAACCAGTGGCTTGAGGAGGCCATACAAGTACGATATGCGCCTGCAAACCAAGAGGAGTTAGAGTACGGATACGATGTCCATGCCAGATAAGTAATGGCCATATAAGAATGGTATATGGTATGGAATTCCTCAGCATGCTTATGAGGTCCGTATCCGGCAAGTAGTGGAGGCCTAATATGGTACCAAGACATGAGCGCTTTTGCAGACCCTTGACATGTACTGGAGTAGACCACCACTCTTCCAACACCACTACACCTGAAACCACTCTCCTGACAATGTACTTATGTACGATCTGGTCCCCAAGACCACAATGTATCAGGGGCCATTAGAGCCCACTATAAAGGGAACCCCTCTTCAACATTGAGGGGGGTTGGAAAAAACACTGTAGCTTGAGACAACAAAGGAACACAGGTTCTTTTCCCCATTTTTCTTCAGCAACTATTTTCTAAGTTTCTGATTACATTGTTGAAGTTCTTCATTGATAAGCAATAGACTTTGATTTTTATAATGTAACTTCATTGACGAGTTCTCACTGTCAACAATCTCAATTACATATTTGCCTTGAAGAACAAATTTCTTCCAAATATGTCATTTCACTGATTTATCCCAGTTTTAACTCTTACCTTGAATAGTGTTGATAAAGCCACCTTGGGGACCTATGGACCTATAATTTCAAGCTCCAATAAATTTAGATTATTAATTAAATATGTTTAATAGAATAACCTTAATTTATTAATCTCAATATTATTCAACTAAAAATATGAGACTACACTATTGCAATTATAGACATTTATTCAATCCTCTATTAATGGTTCATAATTAAAGTAGGGATAAGATCACCGTTTTACCTCTTTAATTATTTCTTGTTTCCTTAATTACCATTAATTTTACTAGTGAATGTTAATTCATAAATTGATTTATGAATTTGATCTCAATAACCTTTTAGTTCCAAAAGCTAACCCTTAAGGGAACCATTATTCAATTCTTCTAGGAAAGGTATAGATTCCATATCTATATACTATGTCCCTAGCCACTTACATCGATGAGTTCCCAAAATAAAAGTTTTTAGCTTGGTCATTTTGACAATCGTAATGAGTGAATAAAATGACATAAACATGAGTTCATAGTAACTTCAGGACTGAGATCAATTTGTATATGATCATCTTATTTATATAGTTTAATTAATACTATATAATCACATTATACAAAGTACCTCCACTAAGATGTCCTACTACATCAGTAATCTGGATCTAGATTACATGTATTCATAATACTAGTGAATCGTACTAACAATATTTAATCCAAAGATTCCATATAACTTTGTTTTACTGTGAACTATTTAAATTTTCTTCCTACAATCTTAATAATCTTGTATCAATACGAGATTGTAGTCACAATAACGAATTTGAGAATTTTCTGATATTCATATAATATTATTCAAATAATAATAATAAACAATTAATATATGCAAAAATTCATCTCAACCATTTATTTCATAAAAACATAACCTTATGCTTTCAAGGGCACCATTCTGAACAATCTACCAGTTACCCTAAAACAAATGAGACATCTCTCTCAAACCCATCTTTCTAACATGATCCTTAAAAGACTTAGTAGCTAAATTCTTAGTGAAAGGATCTAGAAGGTTATGCTCAGAAGCTATCTTCATAACTACTACATCTCCTTTGTGGACTATGTCCCTGATCAAGCGGTACTTCCTCTCGATGTGCTTTCCCCTCTTGTGACTCCTTGCTTCTTTTGAGTTAGCTACCGCCCCATTGTTGTCACAATATAGGACCAATGGCTTATCCATGTCTGGAACAACTTCCAAATCAGTATATAAATTTTTAAGCCACACGACCTCTTTATCTTCTTCATAAGCCGCTATGTATTTACCTTCCATGGTAGAATCTGCAATGTTGGTTTGTTTGATACTACACCAGACTACAACTCCCCCACCAAGTGTGAACACTAATTCAGAAGTCGATTTCCAACTATCTCTGTTTGATTGAAAATTAGAATTAGTGTAACCAGTGGGGTTCATGTCACCACCTGAATATACAAGCATATATTCTCTTGTTTTCCTAAGATACTTGAGAATATTCTTTACTGCAACCCAATGAATCAATCCTGATTGGATTGATAACAACTGACTATCTCTACTACATAACAAATGTTAGGTCTTGTACACATCATGTCGTACATAAGACTACCTACTGTAGAGGCGTAGGGATACCATCTCATGTCCTCTTCTTCTTGAGGTGTCTTAGGACACTGTTCTTTAGAAAGGAAAATTCCACGACGGGTTGGCATGTCACCTTTCTTGCAATTTTGCATACTAAAGTGTTCCAGTATCTTATCAATATAAGTTGCTTGAGACAGTGCCAAAACTTTGTTCTATCGATCCCTAAGAATCTGAATGCCTAGAACATAGTTTTCTTCTCCCAAATCCTTCATTTGGAATTGTTCAGCTAGCCATTTTTTTTTACTTTTATTAATGTGTCTACGTCATTTCCAATAAGTAGAATATCATCAATGAAAAAAGCTAAGAAGACCACTATGCCTTCTTTGATTTGTTTACAGGCAAAAGGTTCATCAATGTTTTGTTTAAAACCATACATTTTTATTGTGTCATCAAATCTTAGATTCCAGGATCTTGAAGCTTGTTTGAGTCCATAAATTGACCTAAGAAGCTTGCAAACCCTTTGCTCTTGACCTTTGACTTAGAACCCTTCTGGTTGAGACATATAAATGCTCTCATCAAGATATCCATTCATAAATGTTGTCTTTACATCCATTTGCCATATTTCATAATCCATGGACGCAGCTATGGACAAGAGTATGCGAATTGATTTTAGCATGGCTACAGGAGAAAAAATTTCTTCATAATCAACCCATTCTCTTTGGGTATAGCCTTTGGCTACAAGCCTAGCTTTGAAAGTCTATACTTTCCCATCCATTCCTCTTTTCTTCTTGAATATCAATTTGCAACCGATATGTTTAACATTTTTTTGGTAGATCTTTAAGAATCTAGATGGAATTGGAATACATTGACTCCATTTCCAACTTCATGGACTCTTGCCATTTTTCTTTGTCAGAATGTCTCATTGCATCTCTATATGTCAATGGATCATCTTTGTTTGTGTTGAACACATGCTTTGAACTTCATGTTCATAGCTGTTGACGCGGTTTTTCGCCAACAATGTATTAAGAAATTAAACAGGCAGATTAGTGCTGAATTATAAACCGTAATGAAATATTTTAACACTCTCTCGAACACACACAACTTTTACGTGGTTCAGTGGTTAAAATCCACCTAGTTCACGAGTCAATATTATTACTTTTCTCTCTCAATTTCTGCAGAGTTTTGGTAATACAAAAATGGCCGTCCCCTTCCCTGTCCATTATTCCTAGTATTTATAGAGGAATTTCATGGACAGGTTTGGGTAGCCGCGTGAATAAATATGATATCTATTTAATACAGATTATTCCCATTTACATTGGGATATGATTTGATAACATAATAGAATATACATTTATTATCTCAGATAATAAATGATAGATATGTGATACAGCCTGGGCATTAGTGAGCGTATAAGGAGTCTCTGAATCTATTAGGATCCTCCAATATGCATTATATCCAAGTTTCCACGAGCTGAATATCTCACCCGAGCTTGTGTTCAACGACTATCTAAACCCTAGCTCGTAGTAAGCTTAGAGCGCCCAAAGTTAGATCTGGTTATTATAAGTCTCGAACTCAATTGTTATCCTGAGAAGCGGTCTAATAATAACCTGTGTATCGTCCTGTCCAACCCCCAAACTTGAGCTATTCACATCTTTGTTAGCTAGGTGTTCTACTTGGCTATCTTTCCACATATTAATCTGCTAGCTAAACCCGAGCTGAATAATTGAACTCGTGCTAATTTCAGGGTACAACATTTTCCACCCAAGCTCCTGCTCATGCTTGATGTCATCACTTTTTGACATGCACAGGAGGGGCTTTTAGGCCTTTTCCATGTAAAATCATGCCTGCCCACTACTCAAGTACTGGACACGTGGCTGCCTGTAATTGGCGTCCGTTCGGGTTTTGAGGACTGTGACAACTATCCTGTCAACTTTTTGCTGCCATATGGCTCATTTAATCTAGGCCTTTAGATCTTGAACTAACCCAATCAGATAGCCCAAATTGATTCTCATAGTTTACATATAAATAGAGTGATCAGTCCTGAACCTTACCACCTTTGCATTCAAAACTTTCCTTTAAAAAACAAAGTTCCCCTTTTTCTCTCAAAACCTTCTCAAAAACCTTCATTTCCTTTCATAATTTCAGAAGCTTTCAAGGAGCTTCCTGTGGACATATCAACATCCTCTTTGAACGAACGTATAATCTATAAGCATTTCCTCACCTGGTTTGAATTTTTTCAATTCTTTATTTTTCAGTGAGTTTTTTACTTTGAAAAATGCTCTTTGCTCAATATCGTTTAGGCTATGTCTGATTGTAGATAGGAAATAGGGTTTGGTTTAGGCTAAATGAATGAAATTAGACTTGTTTAGAAATAAGGTACTCATAAAACAGGGAAAATTTTCTGGGTTTTTCTAAGAAAATTCTAAAGGTAAATCGGTTTGTATACCTAATTGGGGTGTAGAAGACAAAGGGGTTTTAGGTAGCTTAAAGGATAAGATTCCTTAGGCGGTTTCGCATTAAACCACTTTCAAAAAGAAAGTAGTGGGTCTGACAGATTTGACACACGAATCCCGAAGTATCTGAGAATTTTAAGAAATCGAGGCGCGTAGCCTAGGACCACGTGTGACACCACACATTGAGGCTAGGACACAACTTAAACTCGTATAAATTTTCAAATCTCGAAAGTAAACCACTTAAAACTTTTCTCTTCTATACCTCCACAACTGTAGCTAGAAACCATCTTAGGTCGCCTACTAATAGGCCACTTTGTCATCAGGCGATCTAAAAAAATGGCACTCGCAAAGAAGAATGCCGCGAGCTCCTCTACTCATAACCAAAATAAAGGCAAGCAGGCCGCCCCTGAGTCTCCCATCCCTCACTTTGTTCTTGTGGTGGAGAGAGAAATCATGGTCGACCCCAACGCGTTCTTTGAGGCTGAGCACATAGTCTCCAGGATAACTACTTAGGGGAAAGTGAACAAGATTCTGCTGAGTCATAGGATTGAGATGGGAGCTGACGGTCTTATTGCTCGACCTGCGCTGGAGGGAGAGCGGAGCTGCGCCCCTCTCCAAGATGACTACGGGGCTTGGAGTGATGAGCACCTGAAGGCTGGTTCCTTTCTCTCGTTGGACCAATATTTCGTAGACTTTTTGAACTATGTCAAACTGGCTCCATTCCAGCTTCCCCCAAACTCATACAGGGTTTTGGCAGGATGAAAGTAATTTTTTATGAGGCAGGAGTGGGAGGTCCCCACTCCAGCAGACATTATGTATTTCTTTTGCCTTAAGGCCAGTACCGACCAGAATGGGCGGGGTGATGGTTTTTACTACCTCACTCGTTCCCAAACTCTGCTCTGTCATCGACCTCCCCAGCCACCCAAATGACTATAAAGATTTATTCTTGATGTCAAATGGGTTCAAGAACTCGACCATCGATACTTCAACCGTCCTCGTAAGTCTTCTATCTTTGTGAATTCAACACGTGAAATTTTTATCACTTGTGCACTATATATTTTTATGTTTAAAGATTTTGACTGAGTTCGCACATTGTGCAGCTATATTCACTAGGAAAAAGCGGTTTGTGACCCTCGGGGGTCAGTACGAGACCCTATCTAGTCTTTCTCCTAGGGAGAAAGACTATTGCTAGATTATGAACGATGCCACCATGGTGGCATGCAATCTGATTAGCAAGGGCCAGACGTTAGCTCTGAGGACTCGAGCTCCTTTTCCCATCATCCCCAAGCTTCCCCCTTCTCAAGAGGCCTTGCCAGCTAATGAGGATGCCGAGGAGGAAGAAAACGTGGCATTGCTGGTGCGAAAAAGGCGAGCTCCTGAAGATAATCAGGGGCCCGATCCTAAGCGAGCTGCGTCCAGAGCAGTAGCCGCCCCCTCTGGCCAAGGTAACCCATACCCTTATAGAAAGTTAGATTGGGCGGCTGCTGCCAGTTTTAGGCTAATTCAATTCAACCCTAACCAGCTCATTCGTCGTCACCCTACTGACCTGGACCTAAACACAACCCTCCTCTAGTGTATGGACCATTTGGTGGTACACTATGATCATAGCTACCCCAACGGTACCATCGTAGTTGACAACACTTTTCATTTTAGATCAACCATTTTTGAGGAATATGGGACAAACCGTAGGTTCTGGCCTTCCCTGCTTCAGGGTGCGTATGCCCCTTGTTTTAGGCAGTACATAGATGAGTGTAGCCCCAAGGAAGGACCTGAACCCCCTAGGATCCAGGAGGTCATAGCTTTAGATTCTCCTCTACTTCCGTTAATCCCAATGTTAGAGGTTGTGCCTAGCCCGATTAATACCCCCTGGCTGATCATAATAGATTCCTCCCCTAGTCCAGAGGGTAGGGTTCTTGCTCTTCATCTTGTATTTACAATACTTTTAAATAATTATTTTTGTAAACTGATTCCTCTGATCGCTCTTTTTCAAGTGAAGAGACAGGAGCTTCAGATTTGAGGGGTGATTTCAAGGCCGGCGGGACCGGATCTGGTCTCACGGTGAAAAGGCCTAGGGTGGCCAAGAAAACAACTCTGAAGACGGGAGGTACAACCAAATCTCCGTCTAAGGACAAGGATGCCAGCACCGCTCGGGAGTAGCCACAAAGAGAACTTCCCCCAGCTCAGGCAACAACAGTTACTATTCAGCAAGCTCCTCCTCCTCCTCCTCCTCGACACATACCTCCCTTAAATCCTCAAGTGATTCAAGGTGAAGCCCCCATTGTCCAAATCCCAGTCAAGCCACACGACCTGGACAAGATCCCTGAGGCATTTTGGGGTATTGTGTATGAGATGGCAAGCCACATGGTCGGCCATTAGAACTAGCACTAGAGACTTAAGGGCCATTGAGGAGCACAGTCCTGAGGATGTCCTCGAATCTGCCATAGGGATGAACCTTACTGTGAGTCCCTTTTGCTATTCTAACCATTTCTTTTTCTTTAGTTTTTTTTTTACTATTCTTGACTTGCTTCATCTTTCTGCAGTCCATCTTGGCCCAATATCGAGGAATAACTCGCGTTAAAGCCAGGGAGGAGGAACTCCGAGATGCCCTGGGCACCGCTTAAGAGAGCGAGCAGGCCGCCAAAGCTGCCCTGAATTCTTCTAAGGAGGGCGAGCGATCTGCAAAGGCTGCTTTGTCCACCTCACAAGCTCAGGTCGTGGAGGCGAGCCGTCACTTGGATCAGCTTCAGGTCAAAATTGAAGAGCTCAAGAAGAAGTTGATCAAGGTCGAGGCCAAGGCCAAGGGGGAAGCTTTAGTGTCCTCATCTCAAATGGAGGAGATGCTTTACCGTTGCTGGGCCTTCAACTGGGACGGTCACTTCTCTTTCATGTAGCCTGAGCTGTGGGATTCGTATCATGCTCAGTTCAAGATTTGGTTCTCACATGAACCCTCGGAGACTGGCGAAGCTTCCAGAGATGTAGAGGGGGATGGTGAGGAGGTGACCTCATTGGAGCATGTTGATGGAGCTCAGTGATTTTATTTCACCCTTTGTATTCTTATTATTTTAAACTTTTGTAATAGTCCCTTGGGACCGAAACAATTGCCTTCGGGCTTAGGTCAAGGTTTTTTCTCCTTGGGATGATAATATACTTTTTAATATACACCTAACTTGTGATCGATTTGTATTTCCATCAGTTTATTATTTTCTCATGTTTATGAATCCTTAGACTCTTGTAGATTCAAAATCTTATGGATTGACTTTTAGACTGAGATAGATTTTATCGATATCTTAGTTATATCCAAGATTTTGCTTGCTTATTTGCATCATGCCTGTTAAGAATCAAGCCTTGGACCAGGTTATGTCCACGGTTTTTAATAAACTTAATAGCATTATACCTGTTAGAAATCAGGTCTCAGACCTAGTTATATCCAAGGTTTTTAATAAACTTAATAGCATTAAACTAGTTAGAAATCATGCCTCAGTCCTGGTTATGTCCAGGGTTTTAGTGATTTCTCAAATTTAGTTCGCGTTAGGTTTATTGAAAACTCGAGCTTTAAAAAGTCGTTGAATAATCAATTTCTCCAAACTCCTAAGTTTTTAATCCTTATCCGAGTAAGTACTTTCCCAAAAACTCTCCCCGGTTATGTGATCCTCAAGGAACCAGAACGTATAGACGTTCTTGGTTGCTTTTAAAACATGAGCTCGTAATAATAAAATAAAGAAATAGTTATTTAATATTCCAACTGTTATTGAATTGAAATGGAATTTATAAATAAGCCTTACATAAATGGTAGTACCATTGATAATACTTTTTTAAATGGAGGGAATTCCAGGTTCGTGGGCCTATTTCCCTATTTAGTCGGGCTAGCTTGAAAGTTCCTTTGCGTAGGACCTTTATGATTTGATACGACCCTTCCCAGTTCGAGCCTAAAACACCATCCTTGGGATCTTTATTCGCCAAAAAGACCCTTCGGAGAACTAGATCGCCTAATCTAAGTTTGCGTCCTTGACCTTTGAATTGAAATAACGAGTGATCTTTTTTTGATAATGGGTGAGCGGTAACTACGATGCCTCTCACTTTTCTTCGACCAGATCGAAGGATGCCCTAAGTAGCTTGTTGTTATGATCTTGATCAAATGTCTTTTGTCTGTGAGTAGTCACCATTGCTTCAATTGGAAGCATAGCCTCGCTTCTAAAGGTTAGGAAAAAAGGGGTATGTCCCGTAGAGGTTCTATGCGAGGTCTGGTAGGCCCAGAGTACATGTGGAAGCTGTTGTGTAAATTGATTCAATTAAAATGTGCAAGTGTACATAGTCACAAAACAAGTAATAAAGTAGTAAGTATTCAAGATCGTCTCCACAGGGATTGCAAATTAAAACTAAATGCAAAAATTAATTACTAAACAATTACACTAGTGAACAATTTGAATGTCATTGATTTTCCAAATTAACCCAATAAAAAGAAAGTAAAATTACTCAAAGTAAACTGAACAAGAACCTTGAGAGAAATATATAAATTTTAAAATGGACTTGAATCATTGAATCCCCCTATATTATTTTTCCTGAACACATTGCGAACGTATTGATGCAGTAGTTTTCTAGCAAAACTCCCAGGATAACAAAAAGTTCATTTAACATGCATAAAACTTTCCCAAATCTTATGACCTTAATTCTTCTACCTAATTAAACATATTCCTATGCAAAATCAGATTTAAGAATGCAATCACAGTTCACTTCTCATATGTTACACAAGGTAATTAACATATCCCTATATTAATTACTAACATAACCTAACCTAGATTATGACTTGTGTCGTCCAAGTTCTTCCTATTACATTCAACCTTTCCAGCATTAAATATAATTAAAATAACTTGCCATTGCTGGCCAAACAACAACAAGAAATCAATTTAAGCACACTTGAATGATCAAGGGAAATTTTACTAAAATAACGTGCAAGAAATGGATAGATTATAACATAGGGTTCATCAAAAATTCAAGCCACCAAGAAATTAGTTCATGGCGGATTTCATATACATTAATTCATAATCAAAACAACCCATAATATTAAGTTAAAATCCAACTCAGAAATTAATACAATAGAGTTTAGAAAGAAGAGAAAAACAAATCCAAAATGATGCTTGAGCTTCTTTGGTTGGCCTCCTTCTTTCTTGAATCTCTTTTCTATTTCTTCTTGGCGTTTTTATCTGATATTCTCTCTGGTTTTCTGCAGTAAACTTCTGGCTCAAGTCTTATAAAAAATGGAGGCTGCTCCTTCCTTAATTAGCTAGGGTACAACCCTCTCCTTTTCCCTTCTTTTAATTTCTCCATTTTGCCCTCTTTCTTTCTCTCACACGTGGCCCACTTACTAAAATAACTACTGATTTAATATCTTTTTCCACTCTGCCACGTCAGTCTCCTTTACAGCTGGATAAATGATGCCACATGACCTCCTTTTTGAGCTGCTGATTCCTCCTTCTTTTGCTAGAAAAATGCTGCAGCAAAAGCTCCTGTCTTCAACAATCCCTATATTTTATCACAAGCAACACCTAATAAAAATATGTTTGCTTTTCTTGCTTTCTTCATAGAGCATCATGCAAAATCTCTCTAAGTGCTATTAAATGTTAGGATAATTCAAAAAGACTAAAGGATAAGATAAGACCATAAAAAAATGGATAATAAAATGAAATGAAACCATTAAAAAGTATCACTCAGCTTATTCTTTTTTGTTTATCATAAGCTTAAAAGTATGACAAATAACTCTTTATTCAAGAGTTATCACACCCCCAAACTTAAGACATTACTCGCCCTCAAGTGATGAATCTCAAAAGATGATGCATGACACACAATAGCAACAAATGAAAAGACTGAACAGTACAACAAAATAAACAAACAAACACAGAGGATATACTTTGCCTAGCTAATGATTAAAAAGGGTAAAAGCTCTCAGGAATGTTGGTTTGAAAATGGGAAGCTGAATTTCAATCTTACACAAGTTTTAAATCAAATCCTTCAAGTATTAATGTTGCTGCCAAAAATATGAATCAAGTGTTTCACCCTTTAGTGCATGCATAGCTTTTCCTAAACAATTTCAATCACCAAAAATCAAGCTAGCCCTTGGTCCTCAAGCTTAAATAATGTCCCCATACGTTACTTAGTGACTCTCTCTCCACTAATGTAGACAAACACCACACCAAAGATCAATAGGACTTTATCAAGCTTGTAATGATAAGCTAGGGTAAAGGTAGGATAAGAGAGATACATTTTTGGCTCAAATCACCCTAAACACCTCAATCTTTCTAGGACCTAAATACATAAATGCACACATTAATTTCCCCAAAGAAAACCCCACAACACTATAAATCTTGCCACTAGCCTTTATATCTAACATACAAAGACAAAACTAAAACAACTTTTACTTTATTTGAAAAGTACACCCCCAAACTTATTTACAAACATACATACTCTTTTTTTTTTTTATATATGCTTTGATGCAAGGGAGTGTACTCTTAAGTATATATATATATTTTGATTCTCTATTTTTTACTTTTTTTTATTTTTTTATTTTTTTACTATGAAAATAAACAACTAGAAGGCAAGAGTACAAGAAAAATGAGAACACACTCTCCCCCCCAAACTTAAAATCAACATTGTCCCCAATGGTGAAAACAAGCAAAATAAGAAAAGGAAAACACTCACCCAATTTTCTTGCTCACACTCAACCCTTCACAACCCCCCAAAATGCACAGCAAATAAATCCTATAAAGATCAAGGTGCTAAAAGGGTGTGGTGAAAAGAGGTGAATATAAATATATGTAAAGCTAGGCTAATGAGTGGCTAAGAAAGAAAAATGACACTTAAGCTCAATGGGGTGACTATGGATAAAAATGCATACAAGGTAGGCTTCAAAGGCTCAAACGGTCCAAAGATGGCCTAAATCATTTCATCGGTGTGGTATTGTCTAGGATTTCGCCTCAAGGAAAATCACTACGTAATTCTAGAAACTTAAGCTCTCACAAGGACCTAACTCTCACTAGGTTCTCAAAACTGTTTAGTCAAGCTATGCACACCCTAAAGAGAGAAACAGAGTCATCAAGGAGTGGCAAGCAACATTCAAACCCAAAGGATATAATTTAAAACGAAAGTAAGATAGATATTCAGCTTCAACCTAGGGGGAATATACGGTCATATTATGCAAATCGTCATCGAGCCCCCGAATTAATATTAACAAGACAAAATATATCCTTAGAACAACACAAACACAAGACAAAATATACAATGACTCTAAATCAAAAAATCAACGAACAAGACAACAATGAAGTCAAAAGTACAGAATAGCGACAATACAAAAGCACTGAATAAAAAAAAAAAAATAAACAAGCTAAGATAAGAAACTCTCTCCGCCTATTCCTCGGAAGTGTCCTCCGAAGGAGTAGGGTCGTCTGGCGGTAGTGGGATGGTCCATTCCTTCAAAATGGCATCAGGAAACTCAGGGAAAGGCACTGTGGGCCTGGTGAAGTTCCGCTGAAGAGACTTAATCAAGGCAGCATCCCTCTTCTTTGCATACTTAAAATACTCAATCTGCTGCTGCTCATTGTGTGCCACACGACTCAGGATCAGAGACAACATCATGGCAGTAGTGGAGGTAGGCAGCACTTCATTGTTCACAGGTGCTTTACCACGATCTGATTTAGCACCATGGCCTTGCACGCGGTGAATGGAAACCAAATCAATGTCGACACACCCTTGTAACACTTCCTCCGAAGGGATGATAGTGACGCCGACCTTCAAACATAACTGCGTAATCAGCGCAGGAAAGAACAAACGCCCAGAATTTTTTTTGGCACAGCTGAAGATTTCTTGCATAATTATTTGCCCAACATCGATAGTTTTGCCTGCCAAAATACAACAAAGTAGCAGTACGCGGTCTTGATTCACTGTTGTATCATGGGTGATTGGTTGCAGTGCCCATTTGATAAAGGTGAGCCATACACTGGCTTCAGGAGTCACGACAGCATAGGATAAGGTACGACGACCAGTGGCGGACACAGTCCACGAGGCAGTAGGAATTGCCACTGTACGAAGTGCCTCCTCAAAGTGCTTTGGCGTGGGGGCAGCAACTAATTCCTGGAAGTCAGCATTGATATAAATGGGCAACCCATAAAATTCATTAATAACCTCTACTGAAAAGGACACAGAGGTACCGCAGACTAATACTTCAGGGCTGGCATCGTTCACCAAGTTGGCATAGAATTCACGCACAAGGGGCACACACGCCCGCTTGGGCTTCAAACAGAACCTGGCCCACTGGTGCTTCTCGATAACTTCTATGATATAGGCTGGCAACTCAAAAGCAGCAGGCAAAAACCCTCGTTCAGGACATAACTTTTTATTTTTAAGCTTCTCAAATCGCTTTACAACCTTGGCGCAATGAAATGTCTCCGCATTGCGGGGTTCAGTAGATGGACCCGCCGTGGTGTGCTCGGTGGCCCTGGATTGTGTCTTCCGGTTCCGTGGTGTTCTGGTGGTCTCTTTTTGCTTGGATTTGTGGGTTGGTTTAGGTTGCTGTTTCTTGGGATGTGCTGGATTGGTTTTTTCTGCAGTATCTGGTGATGGCTAAGGAGCAGGTGGTGTGGGGTCAGGTGTGATAGTGGAGGCCTCAGGGTTGGTGGACTTTGGTGAGGCTGATGGTGGGGCAGGGGAAAGTGGGGTAGTTTTTTGTTTCTTTCTCTGGGCTCTCGATTTAGTGGTCATAATTGGCAAAAAACAACAGCTAAGTAACAAAATGGGTACCCAACAAGTCAATATCCTGCTTATCAGTAAAGAGAGTGGGCCAGAGCAACACAGCAACAGAGCAGTAGAATAAATATTGGCAACCAATAATCCAATAGCTGACTCCCAAGCGAACACACTAACAGAGAAAACCAAAGCCCCAACAATAGCAACAATAGCCATAGGAGTATATCTGAATAAAGAACTAGTACCCTAAATGGTTGGCTTGTGAGGAGCTTGGACTGTGATGCACCGGAGTGGACTGGGCTGAGAGTGCCTTGGCTGAGTAGAGGTGGGCGCGGTCTGGGTTTGGTCCGAGTTGCTTGAGCTGAAGAGAAGTTTCTCTCGGCTGGTGACAAGGGTCTCGCCTGGTTCTGGGGTGCTGGGCTATGGCGTGTGAAGAGGCGAGGGCAGGGCCTCACGGGGATTGGTTTGTGGCGTGCACTTGGACTGGGTGAATGGGCTGGGTCGTGGCTGGTGGAATGCCGCCTGGGGTCGGTGGTGGGTGAAATGTCGTGGGTCTTCGTGAGGTGGAGAGGCGGAGAGGTCGACTTGGGTTTCGGGTCCGGGGCTGGTTTTGTGAGGTGGTTCTCGGTCTGGGGTCGCCGTGGGGTCGTGGGTTCGTGAGGTGGGTCAGGTGGTGGGTCGGCTGGGGTGGGGATCGTGAGTGTGGAAGAGAGAGAGGTATGGGGTATTAGGTAATATACATATATATATTATAAAATAAAAATAAAATAGATAAAAATATATACAGGAAATTGATAATATATACATTATACTAATATATATAACTTTTCTCTCTTTTTTTTTATGTAATTTTTCTATTTACGTGCATATGCATATAATTATATATATATAAAGTAAAATATGTAGAAATGATATTAAATATAGCACATATATGTATATATGTAAATTTTTTTTATAGTAATATATATATATATATATATCTGAATGACACCATGACCCATGTTTGATTCTCTGCCCAGATTGCTACAGTGCTCAAGATGTGCTTCAGCAACCCAACTTTGACGGAACTCCTCATTTTTTTTCAGAAATATTTGCTGCCATTTTGCTGCAGCAAAACTCTCGCAAAACCTTCAGACTTCAAACTCACTTCCAAACACCCTGTTTCTTGCTTTCTTAACATCTGAAACACCAAAATACACATAAAACTACTCCAAAATATCACACTAAAATGAAATTAAAATTACAAAAAATAAAAATAAGATAAAAACAATTAAAAACACTCATTTGTATGTATATATATATATTTTTTTTTTCTCTTTTTTTTTTCTTATACATATAAACTAATATTTCACACTTTCTTCTTTCTGGGTTGTCCTTAAATTAGTGCCTAAATCACTTGACAACCCAAAATAACCTCAGCCTTATGGATCCTCCAAGGTGATGGAGGTCTTCTCTCGGTCGACCTCACCTCCCAAATAATGTTTCAGCTGCTGCCCATTCACTTTGAACTCTCTTTCGGATTGATCTTCACGAACTTCAATAGCTCCAAAGGGGTAAACTCGCACCACTGTGAATGGACTAGACCAGCGGGACTTTAACTTTCCAGGAAATAATTTCAAGCGTGAGTTGAAGAGCAATACTTTCTGCCCCTTCTCAAAGAATCGAGGTTGAATCCTCTTATCATGCCATCTCTTAGTCTTTTCCTTATACAACTTGGCATTTTCATAAGAGAACAACCTCATCTCTTCAAGCTCGTTCAATTGCAACATGCGAGCTTCCCCAGCAGCTTGAAGATCCATGTTAAGCTTCTTAATGGCCCAATAAGCCCGATGCTCTAACTCCACGGGCAAGTGACAAGCCTTCCCATAAACCAAGCGGTAAGGGGACATTCGCAATGGTGTTTTAAATGCAGTTCGGTAAGCCCAAAGAGAGTTATCTAATATTTGAGACCAATCTTTGCGAGATGGATTAACAACTTTCTCTAGCACACCCTTGATCTCTCTATTGGAAAGCTCGGCTTGACCATTTTTTTGAGGATGGTAGGTAGTAGCGATCTTATGTTTCACACTGTATTTAGCCAACAAGGCTGCCAAAATCTTATTCACAAAGTGGGTTCCCTCATCACTTATTAGAGCTCTTGGAGTGCCAAAGTGGGTGAAAATATGCTTATGTAAGAACTTCATGACCACCTTGGAATCATTGGTAGGACTCGCCACTGCTTCAACCCATTTAGAGACATAATCAACTGCCACCAAGATATACAAGTTCCCAAATGACGGTGGGAATGGCCCCATAAAGTCAACTCCCCAAACATCGAATAATTCCACTTCAAGGATGCAATTCAACGGCATTTCATTCCTTGCTGAAATATTTCCAACATGTTGGCAGCGATCACATCTTTTAGCAAAATCATGAGCATCCTTGAAATAGAAGGCCAATAGTAACCCGATTGAAAAACTTTAGCTGCTGTCCTTTGACCACCAAAATGCCCACCATAAGGAGCTGAATGACAATGCTCTAGAATACTTGAACCTTCCTCCTCAGGCACACAACGTCTCATGATACGATCTGGACATTGCTTGTACAAATAGGGCTCATCCCAATAAAAAAATTGCACATCATGGAAGAACTTTTTAAGTTGCTGCCTATTCAAATCAGGAGGGTGCATTCCACTCACCAAGTAGTTTACAAAATTAGCATACCAAGGGGTGGTATTTTGGGTTACAACCAGCAGCTGTTCGTTAGGAAAATTCTCTTGAATTTGCACTTCATCTTGCTTGTTACAGCCTGCTTCAAGCCGAGATAAGTGAACAGCCACTTGATTCTCCCTTCCTCTTCTATCTCGAATTTCTAAGTCAAATTCTTGAAGAAGAAGAACCCAACGAATAAGTCTCAGTTTAGCATCCTTCTTGGCAATTAAATATTTGATGGCTGAATGATCGGTGTATACTATCACCTTTGTTCCCACAAGATAAGACCTGAATTTATCAAAAGCAAAGACCACGACCAGCAGCTCTTTCTCGGTGGTTGAGTAATGGATGTGAGCATCAATGAGTGTCTTACTTGCATAATAGATGGAGTGAAAAATCTTCTCTCTTCACTGCCCAAGTACTGCACCAATGGCAAAATCACTAGCATCACACATCAATTCGAAAGGCAAAGACCAATCCGGAGCTACAATGATTGGGGCAGTAACCAAAGCCTTTTTCAAATTCAAAAACGCATCATGGCACTCCTTGGTGAACTCAAATGGGCGGTTTTGCTCCAACAACGAACAAAGAGGCTTTGAAATCTTTGAAAATTCCTTGATGAATCTTCTATAGAACCCCGCATGCCCCAAAAAGCTTCTAATACCCTTGACCGTGGTAGGAGGTGGTAGCTTTTCAATAACTTCCAACTTTTCCTTATCCACCTCAATACCCTTGTGAGAGACTTTGTGGCCCAAAACAATGCCCTCTTTTACCATAAAATGGCATTTCTCCCAATTCAACACCAAGTTTGTCTCCTCGCACCTTGTCAACACTTTCTCTAAATTAGCCAAACAATCATTAAATGGCTCACCAAAGATGGAAAAGTCATCCATAAAAATTTCTAGAGTCTTTTCTACCATGTCGGAGAAGATTGCCATCATACATCGTTGGAAGGTAGCGGGAGCATTGCACAAGCCAAATGGCATCCTTCGAAAGGCAAAGGTGCCATATGGGCAAGTAAAGGTTGTCTTTTCTTGGTCTTCCGGAGCAATAGAGATCTGATTATAGCCCGAGTATCCATCAAGAAAGCAATAAAACTCTTTTCCCGCCAACCGATCAAGCATTTGATCAATGAATGGCAGCGGGAAGTGATCCTTCCGAGTGGCATTGTTTAGCTTCCGATAATCCATGCAAACTCTCCAACCAGTCACCGTTCTCGTCGGAATCAACTCATTGTTGTCATTGGCCACCACCGTAACTCCTCCTTTCTTAGGAACACATTGAACCGGGCTGACCCATGAACTATCTGAAATCGGGTATACAATACCATAATCCAGCCACTTTATAACTTCTTTTCGAACCACTTCCTTCATGATAGGATTCAACCTTCGCTACTGCTCAATGGAGTTGTTACAGCCAGCCTCCAATAGTATCTTGTGCATGCAAATTTTTGGGCTAATGCCTTCTATGTCAGCCATAGTCCAACCAATTGCTTTCTTATGCTCTTTCAACACCTCTAGCAACAAACTTTCAGCTTCAGCTCCCAACAATGCTGAAATAATGACTGGCAGCGTTTCATTTTCCCCCAAATAGGAATATTTCAAGTGACTTGGCAAGGGTTTCAACTCTAGCTTCGGTGGTTCTTGAATGGAAGGCTTTGGAGGTTTGAAATTCCCTTCGGACAGGTTTAAAGACTCGAATGGCTTGTTGAATTTCATGGCTGGTTTGTTGGATTCTATCCATATGACTTGAGATTCCTCCTCTTTGCTAATTTCTTCATCATCTTCAAAGACATTCACACCCAAATCAGCCTTGCTAATCTCTTTTTGAAAAGTTTAAGCAACAAGTGTCTCAATTACGCTCAATCTAGAGCACTCTTCTATGTCATCCGAAAATTTCATAGCTTTGAAAACACTAAAAGTCACTTGTTGATCATTTACCCTCATGGTAAGTTCTCCATTTTTCACATCAATCAAAGTCCTCCCGGTAGCAAGAAATGGCCTCCCCAAAATGATTGGTACATCTCTATTCGCTTCATAATCAAGAATAATGAAGTCGGCCGGAAAGATGAACTTGTCAACTTGCACTAGAACATCTTCAATTTTTCCTTCCGGATGAGCCATAGAATAGTCCGCCAATTGCAAAGTAACTGTGGTTGGTCTAGCTTCCCCAATGCCTAGCTTTTTGAAAATTGACATAGGCATTAGATTAATACTAGCACCTAAGTCACATAGAGCTCTTCCCACATCTCCTCCACCAATTGAACATGGAATTGTAAAGCTGCCCAGATCTTTCAATTTAGGAGGAATCTTGATTTTTAACATTGCACTACAACCCTCCGTCAAAGCAACTGTTTCAAACTCACCAAGCCTCCTCTTCTTTGTCAAAATATCTTTCAAGAACTTCACATAAGTTGGCATTTGCTCCAATGCTTCTACCAAGGGAATGTTGATATGGAGCTGCTTTAAAACATCCAAAAATTTCCTGAATTGACCATCCTGCTGTTGCTTTTTGAATCGTTGAGGAAATGGTGGAGGTGGCTTGCTTGTAGGCTCTCCTGTAGCATTTTGCGGAGGAATTGCTGCAGCAATTGCTTCATGATTAGCATTTAATTTTTTTGATTTCACAGCTTTGTCTCCTTTGTCCCCACTGCTTTGGATTGAAGTGGGCTCGCTGTTTCTAGCACAATTATCCTCAGTAAATTCCACATTTTTTCCACTTCTCAAGGTAACCGCCTTGTAATGCTCCTTGCCATCTTTTCTTGGATTTTCTGTATCACTAGGCAAAGTGCCTTGTGGTCTATTCCTTAGCTCATTAGCAAGCTGCCCCAGCTGAGTTTCTAGATTCCTCAAGGATGCCGCTTGACTCTGAATTACATTATCGTTCTTGGCCATGTATTCCTTCATTAAACTCTCCAAAGAGCTTGATTGAGACACTTGAGGATGAGGTGGTGGAGCTCTTTGTTGTTGTTGAGAAAACCCCGGTGGATATGTAGGCTTGTTTTGCATTGGTACTCCGCTTGATGTAGCTCCTTGACCCCCCCATGAGAAGTTCAGATGGTTCCTCCAACCCGGATTGTAAGAGTGAGAATATGGGTTATTACGGCTCACATTTTGATTCCCCAAGTAACAAACTGATGCAGGATTTGATGGACAGCTGTCAAATGCGTGCCCATCTACACAATAAACACAAGAAACATCTGCCACTTGGCCCATAGAAGCTGATTGTAAGTTACCTCCCATACTCATAGTCTTTAAGAGGTTGGTCATCGATGAAACTTGCACGGTCAAAGCAGTCAAAGCATCTACCTCATGAATTCCAGCCACTTTCCTTCCCGTTGGGGCTCTAGCATTAGACCATTGATAGTTGTTGTTGGCAATCCGCTCCAAAATCTCATAAGCTTCATTGTAGGATTTAGAGAGAATAGCCCCATTGGCTGAAGCATCCAATACCATGCGTGTAGAGGCATTGAGACCATTATAAAAAGTCTCCATTTGAATACAATGCGGAATGCCATGATGCGGGCATTTTCTAAGTAACTCCTTGAACCTCTCCCAAGCATCACATACAGATTCATCCTCCAACTGTTGAAAAGAAATAATTTCATTCCGGAACTTAGCATTTTTCGTTGGAGGAAAATACTTCATCAGAAACTTCTCTGCCAACTCATTCCATGTAGTCACCGAGTCTGAAGGAAGTGTGTTGAGCCAAGCTCTAGCTCTATCCCTTAAAGAGAAAGGGAATAATTTCAACCTCAAGGCTTCTTCAGTAACGCCTTGCAACTTGAAAGAATCACTCACTTCTAAGAATGAACGCAGATGGAGGTGAGGATCCTCTGTAGGCAGCCCACTAAATTGACCCACTGTTTGTAACATTTGGAACATCACAAGCTTTAGCTCAAATTGTGCCGCTTGAATTTCTGGCTTAACAATGCCAGGATTAAGCTCATTAAACATTGGGGCAGCGTACTCCCTTATGGCTCTTTCTCTATCATCAGCCATAATGATTGCATTAGCGGCATTCAAAGCATTGGCTGCATCATTAGCATCTCCTACAGCCGCATCAAACATAGGTTGAGCTCTCATATCACCAGCTCTATTACCTTCTTGAGCCATATCACTGTTATTTTGAGCCCTTTGTTCCCTTCCTTCTTGAGCCATATCACAGTTATTTTGAGCCCTTTGTTCCCTTCTTCTTCTTCGAAATGTACGCTCAATCTTAGGGTCAATAGGGGCTAGTTCAAGATCTTGCTGCTCATTCCTACAACGAAATCACACCGCCAAGTATAAAATCCAGCAACAAGATTAGTAATAAACAAGAAAACCAATTGCACAGTAATTAATAATACACAAACTTTTAATTTCAATCCCCGGCAACGGCGCCAAAAACTTGTTGTGTAAATTGATTCAATTAAAATGTGCAAGTGTACACAGTCACAAAACAAGTAATAAAGTAGTAAGTATTCAAGATCGTCTCCACAGGGATTGCAAATTAAAACTAAATGCAAAAATTAATTACTAAACAATTACACTAGTGACCAATTTGAATGTCTTTGATTTTCCAAATTAACCCAATAAAAAGAAAGTAAAATTACTCAAAGTAAACTGAACAAGAACCTTGAGAGAAATATATAAATTTTAAAATGGACTTGAATCATTGAATCCCCCTATATTATTTTTCCTGAACACATTGCGAACGTATTGCTGCAGCAGTTTTCTAGCAAAACTCCCAGGATAACAAAAAGTTCATTTAACATGCATAAAACTTTCCCAAATCTTATGACCTTAATTCTTATACCTAATTAAACATATTCCTATGCAAAATCAGATTTAAGAATGCAATCACAGTTCACTTCTCATATGTTACACAAGGTAATTAACATATCCCTATATTAATTACTAACATAACCTAACTTAGATTATGACTTGTGTCGTCCAAGTTCTTCCTATTACATTCAACCTTTCCAGCATTAAATATAATTAAAATAACTTGCCATTGCTGGCCAAACAACAACAAGAAATCAATTTAAGCACACTTGAATGATCAAGGGAGATTTTACTAAAATAAAGTGCAAGAAATGGATAGATTATAACATAGGGTTCATCAACAATTCAAGCCACCAAGAAATTAGTTCATGGCGGATTTCATATACATTAATTCATAATCAAAACAGCCCATAATATTCAGTTAAAAGCCAACTCAGAAATTAATACAATAGAGTTTAGAAAGAAGAGAAAAACAAATCCAAAATGATGCTTGAGCTTCTTTGGTTGGCCTCCTTCTTTCTTGAATCTCTTTTCTATTTCTTCTTGGCGTTTTTATCTGATATTCTCTCTGGTTTTCTGCAGTAAACTTCTGGCTCAAGTCTTATAAAAAATGGAGGCTGCTCCTTCCTTAATTAGCTAGGGTACAACCCTCTCCTTTTCCCTTCTTTTAATTTCTCCATTTTGCCCTCTTTCTTTCTCTCACACGTGGCCCACTTACTAAAATAACTGCTGATTTAATATCTTTTTCCACTCTGCCACGTCAGTCTCCTTTACAGCTGGATAAATGATGCCACATGACCTCCTTTTTGAGCTGCTGATTCCTCCTTCTTTTGCTAGAAAAATGCTGCAGCAAAAGCTCCTGTCTTCAACAATCCCTATATTTTATCACAAGCAACACCTAATAAAAATCTGTTTTCTTTTCTTGCTTTCTTCAGAGAGCATCATGCAAAAACTCTCTAAGTGCTATTAAATGTTAGGATAATTCAAAAAGACTAAAGGATAAGATAAGACCATCAAAAATGGATAATAAAATGAAATGAAACCATTAAAAAGTATCACTCAGCTTATTCTTTTTTGTTTATCATAAGCTTAAAAGTATGACAAATAATAACTCTTTATTCAAGAGTTATCAGAATCTGCTTGGGAAATAATCCCTTGGCTTCATCTAATCTTTTCTTCAGGCTTGCCTTCAAGGTCTTATTTACAGCCTTGACCTGCCCATTGGCTTGTGGGTATGCAACCAACGAGAAACTCTTAGTTTTGTCATATTTTCACAAAACTCTGTGAAGAGATCACTATCGAACTGCATTTTTTTGTCTTACATGATCTTTTTAGGGAGTCCAAATTGACATATGATATTCTACATAATGAAATCTAAGAGTCTCTTCGAGGTGATGGTTGCCAGAGGTTCAGGCTCTACCCACTTCGTGAAATAATTGATCGCCACTATTGCATACCAAACTCCTCAATTTCCCATTGGCAAGGAACCTATCAAGTCAATTCCACATGCTGCAAATGGCCAAGAGGATGAAATCATGGTTAGCTCGACTGGAGCAGCTCGGGTAACTATGGCAAAACGCTGGCATTTGTCGCACTTTTACACATACGAGATCGAGTCCTTTGTTAAAGTGGGCCAAAAATAGCCCTGCCTCAGTACCTTCAGAGCTAGGTTTTTCCCCCAGCATGATCTCTGCAGAAGCCTTCGTGTATTTCTTGTAAAATAGTTTTTGCTTCCTCAGACATAACACATCACAGGAGGGACAATGAATGACCTCGTCGATATTGGATTCCTTCCACAATTACATACCGTGGAGCTTGATAAAGCATTTTTCTCACGTCTTTCCTGTCATCAGGTAGCTTTTTGGTTGTGAGGTACTCCATTATAGGAGTCATCTAGGTCGGTCTTATATCAATCATTCTGACCTACACCGTTTCTCCCGTTACACTCGGGATTTCCAAGAACTCCACTGGAACTACATTCAATGTTTTAGCCTCTTTGGTGGTTGCGAATTGAGCCAGAGCATCAACATTGGAATTCTGCTCGTGGGGGTATCTGCTCAACGGAGCTAAACTCGAACTCAGACAACTCACCCTTTACCTTAGTCAGGTAGGCCACCATCTTGATGCCTCGGGCTTGATACTCCCCTAATATTTGATTTACCATGAGATGGGAATCATATAGCATTGGATGGATTTATCCTTCAGCTTTTCTCCACCTTTAGCCCTACCAATAAGGCCTCATACTCCGCTTTGTTGTTGGATGCTTCAAACTCGAACCTGAGAGCTGTATGGAACCGATGTCCTTTAGGTGAGATTAAGATTATCCCAGCTTTTGATCCATTCTCGTTTGATAATCTATCAACAAAGATTTTCCATAATTCCTGCATTGGCTCCCTTATTAGCTCGTCCTGAAAACCAGTGCACTCTGCCACAAAGTCAGCAAGGTCTTGACTCTTGATTGATGTTCGTGGCATGTATAATATCTCGAATCGGCTAAGTTTGATGACCCATTTTAATAGACATCCTGACGTTTCAGGCTTTTGCAACACCTGCCTTAAAGGTTGACCGATTAAGATGTTAATAGAATGGGACTAGAAATACATCCTAAGATTTCTCGAAGCCAAAATGAGACAGAATTCCAGCTTCTCTATTAGTGGGTACCATGATTCAGCTCCAAGAAGCCTCTTGCTTACATAATATACAGGTTTTTGTGCCCAATTTTCTTCTCAAACTAAAAGACACTGACTGCATTCTCTGTCACGGCCAGGTAAAGAAACAGACACTCTCTAGACGTCAGCTTTGATAGTATGGGGGGTTCAGCTAGACGCATTTTCAGATCGTGAAATGCTTGTTCCCATTCTTCGGTCCACTCAAATTTCTTGTTTCCCCTGAGAAAGTTGTAGAATGGTAGACACTTGTAAGTGGATTTTCAAATGAAGCGGTTTAGAGCTGCAACCTTCCCAGTAAGGCTTTGTACTTCTTTACGCGACTTGGGCGACGACATTTCTAGTAGTGACCTGATTTTTTCTGGATTCACATCTATCCTCCTTATGTTGATTATAAATCTCAGAAACTTTCTTGACACAACTCTGAAAGTGCACTTATGGGGATTTAGCTTCATGTCGTACTTTCACAGTATGCCAAAACATTCTTCAGGTCAGATACATGGTTATTGGCAGTCTTTGATTTAACGAGCATATCATCGACATAACCCTACATGTTTCCCCTGATCTGGTTAGCGAACATCTTGTTGATCAACTGTTGGTATGTAGCCTCGACATTTTTTTAGCCCGAATGGCATAACTTTGTAGCAATATACGTTATGCTCGGTCATGAAACTAGTATGCTCTTGGTCTGCAGGGTTCATCGCGATCTGGTTATATCTAGAATACGCGTCCATGAAAGACATGAGCTCATGACCGACCGTGGCATCTACCAACTGATCAATTCTTGGTAGTGAGAAACAATCATTGGGACAAGCCTTGTTGAGGTCAGAGAAATCGATACAGGGTCTCCACTTCCCATTTGGCTTCGGGACCAACACGGGGTTAGTAACCCAGATCAGGTATTTTGCTTCCCTGATAAATTCACATTTTAGTAGACGAGGTCCTTCTTCTAACGCTTCAACTCGTACTGTCCCCAAAAGCCTCCATTTTTGGGACTATGTAGGCACGCTCTTGTCTAAGTTTAAGGTATGCATTATTATACTCGGACTGATTCCCACCATATCCTGTGTGACTAGGCAAAAACATCCAGGTTCTTCTGTAGAAACTTGACCAACTCCTTCTTCCTTTAGACTTCAAGATTTTTCCCAATCTTTACAACTCTTGAAGGTGTTTTCGGGTCGATGTTTATTTCCTCGAGCTCTTCTATTGGTTTAGGCTCAGACCTATCTTCGCCTACCCATGGATCAATATCATCTCGTTGGGCGACCTCACCATCTTCTTCTCAAGGTTCTTCCGTCCCACAGGTAATTTCCACCCCCTGAGACTCCTCACCTCCCTCACTTATGACCATTGCCTGCTGCCCGGGTTATGATTTTTCCGTTCATAGAAATGTTATAGCATTCTCGAGCCGGTCTCCTCTTACTGTGCATATCCCTGAGGTTGAGGGGAATTTCATTGCCAAGTGTCAGATTAAAGTGATGACATCAAATGCCATCAGTGCAGGTCGGCCCAAAATTTCATTATATGCGGCTGGACAATCGATTACCACGAAATCGAGTATTTTAGAGATAGTTCGTGACTCTTCTCCCAATGTCACTACTAGTTTGATTATCCCTATGGCTGCTGCTCCTTCACCCATAAATACGTACAAAGTCATTGAGGTTGCCTTCAAATCAGATACGGACAATCCCATCTTTTCCAGGGTGGACCTGAAAAGTAAATTTATGAAACATCCGTTATCCACCAATATTCTCCGTACCCTTCGATTAGCGAGCTGCACGGTTACCACCATCAGATCATTGTGTGGGAATTGGATGTGGCAAGCATCCTCTTCCATGAAAATGATTGGTTGTTTTTCCAACCACCATTGTTTTGATAACCGCTACACAGGGACAAACTCCACATCGTTATGAGCTTTCAACTCATTGATATACCTTTCTTGGGCCCCGCTATTCGTGCCCGCCAAATGAGGTCCTCCTGCAATAGTGTTTATATCTCCTCCTACTATTGGGGGAGGATTGATCTGATTCATTTAAGCGCCATGTTGACGTATCAGAGCTTTTGGAACCGACTGAGGATTTTTCCTAGTAGGTTGATTGGGAACTACCCGAATTCGGGTGTACTAGGCTAATGGTCCAACTCGAGTGAGAGTCTAAATTTCATCCTTCAACTACCGGTAATTATCAGTGTTATGACCGATGTCATTGTGGAATCGGCAAAAATTTGAAGAATCTCTCTTCGCCCTCTAGTGCCTTAAAGGTTTGGCTTTTTCCATGGGAGGTGATTAGAATTAGCCAGGAAGATACGCTCTCGGGTGATTGTTAGGTCGGTGTAGGTGGCGTAAATGGGTTTGAATTTCTCCATAGACTTGTTCTTCTTCATCCCATTCTGGTCGCCCTCACAAATCCCCTTCCTCTTATTATTTCCCCTAGTTATTCTGGGTAACGGGTTGGGCCGTAGCTGCAACATCCGTCATTGCTCCAATGGGTTAGACGGGGGCCTGGCTAGTTCCTGCGATAGAAGATCATGCCTCCTCCAAGTTTATCCACTCCTGAGCTTGGGCCAGAAATTCATCTACACTTTTAACTCATTTTCGTTGGAGTTCTTGCCACAGGTAGGCTCCCACCAGGATTCTCATTCTCATTGCCATGAGCTTGGAGCTATCATCAACATCCTTAGCTCGTGCAACAACATTGGCAAATTTGCTCAGGTATGCTTTTAGTGTTTCACTAGGTTGCTACTTTACATTGGCCAATGAATCAGCTTCAACACGAGCTGCCTGTGAAGCTCAGAATGCTCTTTTAAACATGGAAGAAAATTTCTTCCACGAGCTGTTGACCTATGAAATTGTCCAACGATCATATGTAAAATATACGACACCTTTTGAATGAAATAAATAAAATGAATGACAGAGTATGATTATCTTAAATAAACACACATGAATTTTATAGTGGTTCAACCCTGTTCTGATGAATAGTAATAACCTAATCCACTTAGTCTTTAGTATTGAATCACTCAACAATTACACTGATGAACCAAAGTGTTAACTCGTTTCTCACTTGCCCAAAATTCCAGCTAGAAAAGCCCTTAGAAAATAGACCCCCTTTAATGAAGTCCTGGGTCCTTTATTTATAGTACCTAGAAGATGTTACACGACTAGTGATACTGGGATCGTGGTTTGGCACACGATTATCAGGTAGTGGAGATACGTGTCCACCTTCCCATGATTATGAGATCGTGTGTCTTCCTATTGTCTTCTCTGGATCGTGGTTGATAATGCACAATAGAAACTTCCGGGAGATGTTAAGCCTCTGTTGGTATATTAGACTTATGCGCTAGGCCCGATGACCAAAGCTTGGGTGCTTGACCTATTGATCTTCAGGGTGTTAGGCCTATTGATCTCAGTTTGAACGAGAGTGATTATTTCTCAGTGAAGTGTACTTAGGGGTTTGGGCTGACCACCCCATGAAAGATAAGGTGGGCCGACCACCCAGGTGGCTCTTGGGCTTGCTTAGGCCGACCACCCTAGGGGTTGAGGTCAGGCCGACCACCCCTAGGGGTCCTTATGTATGCTAGGGCCGACCACCCCTAGGGGTTGGGGTCAGGCCGACCACCCCTAGGGGGTTTAGGCTTGGTCTGCTTTCCTAGGTCCTGGACCTAACTGTTTTGCTCGTCGGTCTTTTCTCAATACTTTGTCATTTTCCCCTGATTGGTGATGTCACGTGTCTCATTCTCTTTTTCCATGTCATCTTCGTATTTTTGAGGGATAACACGAGCTTATCGAATGATTCTTATATTGTTTAAACCACTGTTTGGCAGGCTGACCAGAGTTTCAGGGAACAAGATACATCTTAGATCGAGCCCGACATTGAGGGCCATCATCATTGTGTGAAACATCCTGAAGTGATAAGACAGATCTGCATTTCCATCAAATTTTGGCATGTGCGATATCCTAAAGCCAATAGGATATGTAGCCGCTGCGATGTTTGGAGCAAAAGGTTCGAGCTCCTCATCTGAGTCGCAATAGTCCTTTCCTTTTCCCAATAAGAGTATTTTCATTCGTTCTTCCATCAAAGCCAGTCTTTCAAGGGTTTGGTCCCTGATCCCTAGGTTAGTTGGGGGTTGTTCAATAGCTCCCATTATATTATACACGTTTGATGGGTTGTTGTCCCTCCAAGTTTGAGCTTAGTTAGGTTGGACATTCCCATTGTTGCATACAATGGGACTAGATACCTTCTATGTGAGTTCAAATGATCGTATAGGTCGGGCTGTGGATCATATCAAGGATTTTGTGCTGAACTCAAGCGAATTTATCATATCACTCTCAGACCTGCCTTCACACCGGTTCTCTGTCCAGTAACTTCCATTTGCAAAACTTATGACTCGCAGTTGAGATCGAGGACTTGGGCTCTCAGCACGTATCCGTGGGGTGTAAGTATTTACAGATGGTGGAGGATTTCTTCTATTGTTCCCATGAGCTGGAGCATCTCGTTGTGGGTGAGGTGGTGTTGGATGTTCTATCGGTGACGGAGGATGCCTTATTGGCGAGGCTATCCTTATTCCATCAGGATGAACTAAATTAGCCCGCCTCGGCTCCATTTCAACGTCCCTAGTTCTATGTGCCTGTGGATTTGATCATGGAACAGGAGGATTCATTGGAGCATTTTTCCTTTGTGAGCTTATCCCAGCCCCTCCCCACGGGTTTTTGTGGGCAATTCTGGGAATCTGTGAAGAAGGTACAGAGCTAGGGGTCGCAGTCCTGATTGACCGAGTGACATGCTGATGATGACCCCTGTGATGACCAGTGGGTTAAGCACTTTGATGGTTTCGATCTGAAGGCACAGAACTCAGATTAGCAGTTCTGGAAAAATGATTCGGTTTAGACCGATTATTCCTGTGGGACTTATGAGACCCACTTTGCCTCTTTCCGACATTACCATCAGTTACAAGAGGGGGTAATCGAGCCAAGACCTCTTCAATCTGCCTATTTTCCCTAGCAGGATGGCTCTTTAACTGGGTGTTTTCCATCTCGATGGTAGTCAAGTATCCTGGATTAGGATTTGGTGGGAGTGACGCTGAACTTCCAGCGTCGTCCTGACCCACTGGTTGTTTCCCAGGGCGTTGTTGAACATCTGGGCCCTTGTCATTGGGAACAACGGTATGATGGGCCTCCTGCCCACCAGGCTGTTCCATCTCATTATCATCCATCGATCGAGTGAGTACCATGATGAATGTCGACTGAAACTTGCCAAGCACTAACTTCCTCTCAATGAAAGCACCAAACTGTTGACGCAATTTTTTGCCAACAGTGTATTAAGAAATTAAACAGAAAGATTAGTGTTGAATTATAAATCATAATGAAATAATTAACACTCTCTCTCGAACACACACAACTTTTACGTGGTTCAGTGGTTAAAATCCACCTAGTCCACGAGTCAATATTATTACTTTTCTCTCTCAATTTTTGCAGAGTTTGGGTGATACAAAAATGGTCGTCCCCTTCCCTGTCCATTATTCCTAGTATTTATAGAGGTTTTTATGGACAGGTTTGGGTAACCAAGTGAATAAATATGGTATCTATTTAATACAGATTATTCCCATTTATATTGGGATATGATTTGATAACAAAGTAGAATATACATTTATTATCTCGGATAATAAATAATAGATATGTGATACAACCTGGGCATTAATGAGCGTATAAGGAGTCTCCGAATCTCTTGGGATCCTCTAGTATGCATTCTATCCAAGTTTCCACGAGTCGAATATCTCACCCAAGCTTGTGTTCAACAACTATCTAAACCCTAGCTCGTAGTAAGCTCAGAGCGCCCAAAGTTGGATCTGGTTATCATAAGTCTCGAACTCAATGGTTATCCTGAGAGGCAGTCTAATAATAACATGTGTATCGTCCTGTCCAACCCCCAAAACTCGAGTTGTTCCACATCACTGTGAGCCAGGTGTTCTACTTGGTTATCTTTCCACATATTCGTCTGCCAGCTGTACCCGAGCTGAATAATTGAACTCGTGCTAATTTTAGGGTACAACAATAGTGAATTGGTTGCTTAACAACCCTCCCACTATGAAGAAGTTCTCTTTTATTCTGACTAGAACTTGTGGCTTCTTCTTATCGTTGTTCATTGCGAATAATCAGTGATTTATTTATTTGATCTGAGACCAGTTCCTCCAGTACATCTTTACTGCGAGGCTTGTGGTTATTAATATAGTCATGTTCAAGAAAAATTGCATTTGTCATGAAAAATGTTTTGTTTTCTTTTGGACTATAGACTTTACCACCTCTAGTCTCATTGGTGTTGTGATTGGTTAAATTCATGTTAGAATTGTTTACAGGCACAAAGAGGTGTAAAAACAATAACGATCTCACAAAATTCAACATGTGAAAATTGACTTTCGGTATAGGCATTTATAAATCATCTTTTTGGGTCCAAAATATTTATTTGGAGTATATAAGAGTACCCAAGAAGTTTGGGAGCATTTGGGGATGTTTTGAGACAAAGTTTGGAGCATTATTACAGAGGCATCGGCAATGGCGACGCATCACCTGGCCCTTGAAAATGGAATAAAACTGACCAGGCGATACATCGCCTAGTGCCAGGTGACACATTGCCTAGTTTGTCCATACATATCCGTACAGTTACGTGTTTTAGTTCCATAACTTAAATTTAAATGCTCTAATCTCATTGGTTGAGTCTAATGAGGGTCCTATACTATTTAAAGGGTTGATATGAGTTAATTGGTGAATTGATCACTCACATCTCTCTCTCTCTCTCTCTCTAAAAGAAGAACTCTCTCTAGCTTTTAAGATTACTAGTTTTCTCCAAGATCTTCATCAAGAAAGCTTGGCTTGTATGAAGACCCAAGACTTGTGTATCCCAATCTCATTCCATTGTAGTAGCTTCAAGCATTTTCATAGAGCAAGCTAGGAGTAAAGATTTTTGGACAACAAATCTACATTTGTGTCAAGCCTTGCAACTTTTGTGTTTCACATAAAATCATAGCTTTATCATTTTATGTTCTAAGGGTTGTTCTTAAAGAAATGCCTACTCTACACTTTGATCTCTTTGTGTTTATGTAATTTGTGTTTACTACCATTAAAATTAGATTACTTGTATCTTTTGTTTTGGGTTGTAACACATAACTAAGGTTGCTTATAGCCTAACCCCAACAAAAAAAAAAAATCTCTATCTCTAAACCTTTGTTTTGTGTCAAAGTTTGTATTTTATCTAAAGGTTGTGCTAGTGAAAGTCATGGAAGAAAGCTCATCAATCTCAGCCCTCAAGTTCAAGTCTCAAGATATAGTCACACTAGATATGTTTGATGGCTCAAATTTTGTAAGGTGGCAGGACAAGATCAAGTTTCTTCTCACAACTTTGAAGGTGCACTACATTCTTGACAAAGATTTGAAGACTTTGGAGCCCCAAAAAGATGATGATTCTCAAGAAGTGATGAAAGAAAGGAAGAAAAGGGAAGAGTATGAACTCATTTGTAGAGGCCACATACTCAATGCTTTGTCGGATTGTCTCTATGATTTCTACACAAACACTACATCAACAAAAGATATATGAGAAGCTCTTGAGAAGAAATACAAAACCGAAGAAGAAGGTACCAAGAAATTCTTCATCACTCAATATATGGAATTTAAATTTTTTGATGGTAAACCCTTACTCCCCCAAGTACATAAGCTTAAAATTATTCTGAATATGTTGTATACTCTTAAGATAAAATTACCAGAACCCTTCCTTCTGGGAGAGATTATAGCTAAACTACCTCCATCTTCGAGAGGCTATAGAAAGAAGATTCTCCATAAGAATGAAGAGATATATTTGGAAGAAATCTTGAAACACCTAATGATTGAAGAAGAGTCTCGTTCTAGAGACAAGTGTATGGAAGAGTCCAATGTTGGGACATCCAAGGCTAATGCCATAGAGAAACCCTCTCAATCCAAAGGAAAGACTCACAAGAAGCCCTAATCAAAGAAAAATACTCTTCTAGCTCCAAGGAAGAATGAAGGTAAATTCAAGGGTGTGAGAGGCCCTTGTTTTGTTTGTGGCAATAGTGGTCACATGGCTAGAGAAGGAAAGTATCAAAAGCCCCTTAACCATGGATCCAAAGTCAATTAAACCAAAGATGAGTTGGTTGCAACTTGAGTGAGGTGAATGCCATCCAAGGGAAAGTACAAATGTGGTTGTATGATACTTGTGACACCATTCATATTGCTTATGATAAAGAGGCTTCAAGACCTTTGAACAATCAAAGGATGGGCATGAGATCCAAATGGGAAATGAGCAAAGGTCCAAGGTGTTTGGCAAGGGGAATGTTGATCTTTACTTCACATCTGAAAAGAAGGTTCTATTGACCAATGTGTTGTATGTTCCAGATGTGAGTAGGAATCTTGTGAGTGGGCATTTGTTGAGCAAATCAGACATCAAAGTGGTGTTTGAGTTCGGTAAGCTAATTCTATCCAAGGGCAACTACTTTGTGGGGAAATGGTATGTGTGTGATGGGATGATTGATTTGTGTGCCAAAAACAATATTTTTGATAATAATGCATGCTTATCTTCCTCTTATGTGCTTGGTTTTGATTCTATTACTTTATGGCATAATAGACTTGCTCATATAGGATATAGTACACTTATAAGAGTTATCAAATGTGGTTTAATTGTATGCAATGATGTTGAACATGATAAGTGTGAATTATGAATTAAATCTAAGATGGTAAAGAAACCTTTTCCAAGTGTTGAAAATAAAACTAACTTGTTAGATTTGATGCATAGTGATTTATGTGAATTAAATGGAATAATTACTAGAGGTGGACATAGGTATTTTATTACCTTTATTGATTATTGTTCTAGATTCACATATTTGTACTTGCTTAAGAATAAGGATGAGACCTGTAGCTTGTTTAAAATCTATAAAGTTGAAGTTGAAAATCAATCAGAAAAGAAAATATAAATAATTAGAAGTGATAGGGGCGGTGGATACTTTTCCAATGAATTCATTGTGTTTTTTGAGATGCATGGTATAATACATGAATGTACAACCCCTTAGAAAAAATAGAACATATGTTGAAATGATTAATGCTATGCTATTACATGCGAATTTGAGTTTTACGTTATGGGGAGAAGTCTTGCTTACCGCTTGTCATATTGTAAATCAGATTCCTCTAAAGAAGAATCAAATCTCATCATATGATATATGGAGAGGAAAGAGGCCCAACCAAAGGTATCTCATAGTGTAGGGGTGCTTTTCTTATTGCAAGAGCACATAGCCTAAAAGGACCAAGTTGGGTCCAAGAGCCATTAAATGTGTATTTGTAGGCTATGCCTCAAATAGCAAGGCCTAAAAGCTATTAGACTTGGAGTATAATGTGATAATTGAATCAAGAGAAGTGGGGTTCTTTGAGAGTTTGTTGTGTAGTCAAAATAAGCCTCAAGAACCAATCTCATTAGAAGGAACTCAAGAGAAGTTACCTTCAAGGGTTGTAGAGCAACCAACATTGCCTAGAAGAAGCCAAAGGCTTAAAGAGATTGGATCACAAAATGAAACCTCCCAAGTGGAGACTTTTTACATAGTAGAGGGAAACCATAAGGGAGACATGTGGAAGTATCCTATGGTACTTCAAGTGGAGGATGATCCTAAGAATTTCCAAGAAGCTATGTCCTCAATGGACTCTAACTTTTGGAAAGAGGCAGTAAATGATGAGATAGATTCAGTTATGTTTAACCATACTTGGAAGATTGTTGATCTACCACAAGGATCAAATCCAATAGGTTGCAAATGGGTATTTCGAAAGAAATACAACACTAATGGGACCATTCAAGCCCATAAGGCAAGATTGGTGGCCAAAGGGTTTAGAAAAAAAATGAGGTATATATTATTTTGATACTTTTGAACCAGTAGCAAGGACACAATCTATAAGATTGTTGTTTGCCTTATCATCAATACACAACCTATATGTTCATCAAATGGATGTCAAAATGACATTCCTAAATGGTAACCTCGATGAGGAGGTGTACATGGAACAACCAAAATGGTTTGTTCTAAGAGTAAACGAACATAAGGTGTGCAGACTTGTTAAATCGTTGTATGTTTTAAAACAAGCACCAAAACAATGGCATGAGAAGTTCAATGAGGTCATTGTTTCGAATGTGTTTAGACACAATAGTGAAGACAAGTGCTTATACTCTAAGACTTGCAATGGCTATGTAATCTTAGTGTGTCTATATGTTGATGATATGTTGATATTAAGCAATGACTTGAAAGAAATTATAGATATGAAGAAGTAACTATCTTCTTACTTCAAAATGAAAGACCTTGGAGAGGTTGATAACATATTAGGTATTAAAGTTAGAAGAAATGTTGATGGGTATGACTTAGGTCAAGCTCATTATGTTGAGAAAATGCTTGACAAGTTTGGTCATCTTAATATCAAAGAGGCAACACCCTTCGATCAAGGTCAAAAACTTGAAAAGAATGAAAGGAGAGCGGTGGCTCAACTAGAGTATGCAAGTGCAATTGGGAGTTTGATGAATGCCACTCATTGTGCTAGAACGGACATGACATTTGCGGTTAGTAAACTAAGTAGGTTTACTAGCAACCTAAGTATCTTACATTGGAAGGACATTGAAAGAGTATTTGGATACCTTAAAAGGACCAAAGAGTTATGCCTCCAATATTCTAAGTTTCCTAAGATACTTGAGGGATATTCTGACGCAAGTTAGTTATCCGGTGTAGGAGACAATCTCTCCGCAACCGGTTGGGTGTTCACCCTTGGTGGAGGTGCAGTTTCTTGGGGATCTAAGAAACAAACATGTATATGTCACTCAACCATGGAGTCCAAGTTTTTAGCTCTAGCGGCAACCAACAAAGAGGCTGAGTGGCTAAGAGATCTTATGTTGGAGATATCAAAAAATCGCAGTTGATGTATTGCCGATTTTGATACATTGTGGTAATCAAGCCACTTTGATTAGAGCTTACAACAAAATTTATAATGGGAAGTCTAGACATATAAGTCCAAGACATGACTATGTGAAAGAATTGATTAATAAAAGTGTCATATGAATTTCAAAAGTGAAATTAGGTGAGAACTTAGCGGTTCTGTTTACCAAAACTCTTGGGAGAGATTTGGTTAGTTCTAGAGATAAAGGGACGAGACTAAAACTCCTTGAGTAAGAGGTGTGTAAGACATTACCGATTTTTATCACTAGGAATGTTGGGTTCAATCCTGTAAGAATACCTTAGCATTTCAATTTAAGCTTTGTAGTGTTTTCACTAAGGTAAAGTTCAAACCCAAAATGTACTTTACTTTATGCACTAATATTGTTTGGCTAGAGAATTAAGGATGTATTTAACCAAGTAAGGGAATGTTGTAATTGGTTAAATACATGGTGAAATTGTTTATGCACGAAGAGGTGTAAAAACAATAATGATTTCACAAAAGTCAACATGTGAAAGTTTACTTTTTGAATAGACATTTATAAATCATTTTTTTGGTTTCAAAATATTTATTTGGAGTATATAAGAGTACCTAAGAAGTTTGGGAGAATTTGGGGATATTTTGAGACAAATTTTGGAGCATTATTACAGAGGCACCGGCGACACGTCGCCTGGCCCTTGAAAATGGACTAAAATGGACCAAACTATATGTAACACCCCAATTTTCTTAAGACGTTAATGTTGACACAATTTTTCATCAACAGGAGATTTAGAAATCCAATACAAAGAGAATAAGTTTTTTTTTAAACTGAATGTATAAGAATATAAAAACACCCATAATTTACATGGTTAAGTTGTTAAAATCTACCTAGTCAACAAGTCACTGTTATTGATTTGTTTATGAACTTTTAGACAAAATTGTTTAAAGCAATTTTGTCAGAGTATTTTCATACAGAATGTCGGTCCTTTCTACAGTCCATCCCCTTTATATTTATAGGGGAAAATGGTGGAAAATACTGGGTAATCGTAATATAAATGGTAACGTAAAACATTGGGTAAATTCCCAAGTTAATGGACATTTAAATATCCTAATAAAGCCTATTGCCATTTTACATCAATCTATAAACGTATACAACGATCGTATGCAGTTATTGCGCATAACGGGTATCCGAGTCTATAGGGATTCTCCTATCCGGGCTAGATGCCAATCTCAAGCTGGACATGAATGGAACAAGATGGTTTGTCTTAAAAAAAATGTCTAAGCCTGATTTAGGCCATCTGAATGCTGGGTTCCTCGTTCTCCATCATTTGCCTCTCTAACGATCTAGAAGATCCTAGGTTGTTTCAGACTTAGTGACACAACCTCGAACTGTTAGGTTCGAAGTTAAATAAAAATTTATGAAGTCTTGCCTCTGTTCATTTTGCGCCAACTATACCCCGAGCTAGATGGATGAGCTTGTATTTTTAGGGTACAACATTTGCCTCCCAAGCTCTTACTTGTGCATGACGTTACCTCTGACATGCATATTGGGGTATTTTCGGCTTCTGTTAAGAGAAAACGTGCCCACCTACTCACTCAAGTATGGGACACGTGTTTGCCTGTTATAGGTGCCTGTTTGGGTTTTGAGTACTGTGACAGTTGTATTGTCAACCTTTTTTTGTTTTTTGGTTTATTTAATTTTGACCAACATATCTCTTTCTACTTTAATCTTGTGGCTCAGATTTGTCCTAGAAGTTTACGTATAAATAGAAGAGCAGAATCTGAGCCTAACCACCTTTGCATTCGAAACTTTCCTTTTGCCACTCTTCTTCTAAAAAAATTCAAACTTTATGAAATCCCTTGCTTCCCAAAAATCCCCAGGTCTGCATGCTCAGATTTTTCAAGCACTTTCTATTCTTACTTCACTCATCGATCAAGAAACCAATTTGTAAGTATGATCATCCCTGGTTTCAATTTCATTTTCTCATTTTTTAACAAGTTTTATAAAATTTTCTAGTGTTTTTGCCTTACTTTGGTTCTGAATGAGTTTAGTGTGGGTTTTTGCTAGGCCAAAAACAATAGCACTAGATCCAATTAGAAATAATGCATAAAAAATGGGTGATTTTCTAGGTTTAAAGGATGAATATTTGACTTTTTGGGCTTGAAGATTCAAGGGTTTTGGGTAGCTTAAGGGTTATGGCACTAGGGCAGTTTTGCATTAAATCGCCTTTCAAAACCACTGCGTTTGACACGTGAATCCTAAAATTTTAGCACCTTCCCGAGATTCGGGCGTGTGAACTAAAGATGCGCGTGAGACCATGCGCTGGGACACCATGCCTGCTCTTTACTCATAACATGCTTTAGGTCAAGTAATGAAGCCTTAGAAATTTTGGTCGCCATTTCTTCCGCTATTAGAGTTAGGTTATATTCCCAGGTCGCCTCTACTAGATCATTTTGTAATCATGCGAAATAAAATCTTTGTCATGGCCCCTAAGAAAAAGATTGTAACAGGCTCATCTTCTCGAGGTAAGGAGAAGCAGGTCACCCTGGAGACCCCCATTCCCCACTTTGGCCTAGTGGTGGAGAGGGAGGCCGAGGTAAGACCCGATAGTTTCTTTGAGGCTGAGATGATTGTGTCTCAAATAATAACTCTGGACAAAGTCAACAAGATTATGCTAAGTCATGGGATAGAGATGACCCTCGAGTTTAATGCTTGGCCTCCTTTGGAAGGTGAACGAAGTTGTGCCTCATTGGAAGATGACTTTCGGGCCTGGAGTGATGAGCATCTGAAAGCAGGTGCCTTCCTCCCGCTTGACCAGTACTTCATAGACTTCTCGAACTACGTCAAGCTCGCTCTGTTCCAGCTCCCCCCGAATTCATATCTCCTTTTTGTGGTGTTAAAATATTTATTCCTCAAGAACAAGTGGGAGGTCCCCACTCTAGAGGACATTTTGTATTTTTTCAGTTTGAAAGCCAATCTAGACACCAAAACCTGATGTGACGGTTTCTACTACCTTACCCTGTTTCCTAAATCTGACAACGTCATTGACCTCCCTAGCAACCCAAATGACTATAAAGACCAATTCTTTATGTCAAACGTGTTGGTAACTAGTTTACCATGTACGCAGCGGAAAGCACGGGGTGTTGGGCATAAAGATTTCAATTTTTTTTATTTTAAAAAAATTTAAATAATTGGATCCATTAACATGCGAAACATTAATCATATAAAAAAGAAAAGATGAGGATTTAACAGTTGAAGAACTATCAAGAGTCCTCACTATCTTTTTGTATCTCTAACGAACATATTTACCAAAGAACATATTTCTTTCAAATATGTCATTTTCTTGATTTTTCCCAATTTCAATTCTTAACTTGAATATTGTTGATAGAGCCATCTCTGGGACATATGGACATATAATTTCAAGCTCCAATAAATTCAGATTATTAATTAAAACTCTTTAATTTAATAACCTTAATTTATTATTCTCAATATTATTCCACTAAAAATATGAGAATGCACTCTTGTAATTATAGACATTTATTTATTGAGTACTTTTAAACATATAAAAAGTGTCCATCGATTTAATCACTACATACAATTCATTCCTCTATTCATGGTTCATAATTAAAATAGAAATTAATCACCATTTAACCTCTTTAATTATATCTTGTTTCCTTAAGTACCATTAACTTTATTAGTGAAGGTTTTATTCATAAATTGATTTATGAATTTGAGCTCAATAACCTTTCAGTTCCAAAAATCAAACCCTTAAGAGAACCATTATTCAATTCCTCTAAGAAAGGTATAGATTCCATATCTGTATATTATGTCCCCAACCATTTACATCAATGAGTTCCTAATGCAAAAGTTTTCAGCTTGATCATTCTGAAAAACCATAACGAGTGAATCAAAGAACTTATATTTCGTAAACAAGAGTTCATAATAACTTCAGGATTAAGATCAATTTGTATATGATCATTTTAATGATATGTTAAATTAAAACTTATAAAGTAAACAATATTATTAAGTATTAATAACATATCGAGTCTCGTTAGTGTATAACAAATTTATAGAAAGTACATCCACTAAGATGTTTAACTATATTAGTAATCCGGATCTAGATTACACATATTCATAATACTAGTGAATCGTACTTGTAGTGTTTAATCCAAAGATTCCATATAACATTGTTTTACTGCGAAGTGTTTAAATTTGCTCCTTATAATCTTAATCCTCTCGTACCAATACAAGATTGTAGTCACAATAATGAATTTGGGATTTTTCTGATATTGATATAATTTTATTATTATAATAATAATAAACAAACAATATATGCAAAAATTCCTTTCAATTATTTATTTCATAAAACATTGTTCAAAACATATGCTTTAAAGGCCACTAATCCCAACAAAACGGGTTCAAGAACTACACTCACCGATACTTCAACTGTCCTCGTAAGTTTCTCAGATTTTGAACTCTTTACTTGAGTTCCTTATATTAAACAACTTAAAACTTATTTTGATTGAGTTGTTACCTTGGGCAGCTATATTCAAGAGAACGAAGCGGTCTGAGACCCTTGGAGGTCAATACCGTACTCAGGCTAGCGCTCCTGCCAAGGAGAAAGAGTTCAAGGTGGTGGTGAATATGGTAGCTTGTAAGTTGATCAGAGAGGATCAAACACTGGCCATCAGGCCACGAGGTCCTCTCCCAGAGCTCCCTCCTCCCTAGGAGCTCCCCCTAATCGCTGAGGAGGTCACACCATATGTGCGTAAGAGAAAAGTTTCTGAAGATAAATAGGATTCTGGTCAAGGCCGTGCTGAATTGAGGATAGTAGGTGGCACCTCCAGCCAAGGTAATCCATATAGAGAAATAAACCAGGCTGCTGCTAGTTTTAGGATGGTCCGATTTAATCCGAGGCAGCTCGTGAGTTGAGATCCGGACCTGGATCTAACCCTAATCCATTATGTTGATGAGATGGTCGTACGCCATGATTATGGCTACCCCAGATGTACTATAGTGGTAGATAATACCTTGCATTTTAGGTCTACTATTTTTGAACAGCATGGTTCAAACCTCTTGTCATGGCCTTCCCTATGTCATGGTACATTTACTCCGGGTATTAGGTAGGGCGAGCACGAGTATAGTCCAGATGAAGATCTCAAACCTTGTAGGTCCCATAATGTAGTAATACTAGAATCTCTCCCTCTTCTGATAATCCAAGAGTTAGAGGTTTTACCCAGCTCAGTCCATAATCTAGAACTGATCATAGCAGCTTCCTCCTCTAGTTCAAAGGGTAGGGTTCTTGTTCTGTTACTCTTTGCTTTGTGTTATCTTGACTAACATTTGTTGGGTTTGAATTTTCTGCTCATTTTTTGCGGACGAAGACATGAATCTAAAGGAAGATTTCAAAATTGGACCAAACGTAAAGAGGTAGAGGGTTTTGAAGAAAATCACTCCCGAACCTGGAGCCGCCACCAGTTCTCATGCGAAAGACAAGGGCACCAGCTCTGCCCAGAAGCAACAACAAGCTTAAGCCACCATAGTCATGAACTTACTAGCTCCTCCACCAGTTCCTCGTGACCTCACTTCTGTGCCGCATGTCATCCAAACTGAAGCCTCGTTTGTCACTATCCCAGTTCCCCCCTCGAGGTGGGAAAATATCCAGAGCCTCTACGCAGTTCATATCAGGAAATTGTGAGAGATCTAATGAAGCATGCGAGTGTGGTCATCGTTAAAGAATTGTAGGCTATTGAGTAAAGACCATCAACGATCGTCCTCGCCTCTGCGTTAGGGATGAATCTGATGATAAGTATTATACTTATCCTATTTTCTTAGTCCAGGCTTTCAGAAATTGACCCCTCTTTATTCATTGTTTGCAGTCTTGTATGACTCAGATCCATGGCATCACTCTAGTCTGAGCTGAGGTTAATGAGGCCATGACTGCCCTGGGTGTAACGCCCCAAACTCCAGGGACCGTTACGGTGTGCCTTGTAAACAGTGCTAAACTCGCTAACCGAGCCATTTGGCCAAAATCGTGAACTAAGTATGATTAGCGGTTTAGGGATTAAACATTTTGGTTAAGAGGTAACGTTTCACTAGAACGTTTAGCATATACATTGGGATCCCGAAAATAAAGTTTCAGAGTTTACTACAGAAAATATTTACAACAGGCCGTTCTAAGCGGCAAAACAGGGTTCAACCCTAGTTCCACTTTAAACCTCGGCCGTGGCGGACGAGCAGCTGCATACGTACACGTCATCACCTAAGCTCTCCAACTCAAGGGTGGTCCAGCTTCCTCTTGCCTTTACCTGCACCACGTAGCACCCGTGAGCCGAAGCCCAGCAAGAAAACACAATATAACATGATATAATATCAACTATAACCATAGTAACCATTTGGAACCAATGATCCATCCAGATAGGTGACAGTAGCCAAAAGTCACAATAATGAGCATCGCTCCCTCTAGCCACGTGACGATAGGGTCACCGTGGCTCAACTGATAAGTGTTTCTTTCATAAGATTGGTTAGGATAGGTGCATGGTGATTAGTCACCAACATAACCTTCCTCACGACTCTAGAGTCGAAACTATGGACAACGTCCCTTAGCCATGTGACAAACGGTCACCGGGGTCATATACCTTGGCTATAGTCATCTGGTCGTAGACCAGGCAAGCGCTTATAGTTCTCATTGACCTTCCGGTCGGTCTAGCATTAATACCCCATATGAGTCATTCAATGCCGACCTCGATTAGATCCAATCTTTAATCGGCCCGGCGTTCACAACGCACTGCCACTTCTGACCCTTGGGTCGGTAAAACGCGACCAGTGCACAGCCCGTGGTGAACTTAACTGATAAGTCACAGCTTCACAAACGGATCTGACACCATTGTCGATTCTGACTAATAAGTCAGCGCCATACACAGGTAAGCCATGCCACCAAACATATATCACATGTCCAATGTCCATAAACAAGGTATTTAGCATGCTTACTAACAGATACCAGTACAATTAGGACTATACAATAACACAGAGGCTCAAGCTCTGAACAATATCATACCCAGTATACAAAGCATGTCCTAATCACATGTTTCTCATGCATCACACGCATCATACTTAACAATCCAACATGCATCAATAGCAGCCATGCATGTCACGTTTAACAGTCAACCAACATGCATCAAGAATAGCCATGCATGTCATACTCAATAATCAACCATCATGCATCAATGATAGCCATGCATGTCACATATACACAGGGTGCAGTTTTCTTACCTCCGGTTCGAGTGAGAGTTAGAACAAGAACGACCCTTGAGAACGATCGATCCTTAATCCTTTAGCGGTCACCTAATCATAACCAAAACAATCTCCAATTAATAAAAATTACCAAAGATAGGGTCTTAACCTAAACCCCACTCTCGGGACCTCAAAACACGCCCACACAGTGAGTAGATTCGATCCCGGGCCTTAAGGATTGAAACCCCAAGCCAAAAGCCCTTAAAAACACCCAAAACAGGGTTAAGAGGAAACAGGGGAGCGCTACAGCGCTACCCTTCTAGCGCCCCAGCGCTCAAGGAAGAAACACAAACCGCCCAACCTCCCTGCAGGTAGCGCTATAGCGCCCTACACTGGGCGCTGTAGCGCTACCTTCAGCCAGCCAATTCCCAGATTTTTCCTTCTTCGATTCTACCATTTCTAACCCAATCCAAAAGCTTCCAAATGTCAAATTAACTCCCAAATGAACCCAAATACCATCACCACATGTCCTAAGGACCACAACCCCAAGAACCCTAGCCAAAACTCCAACCAATTCCCAAGTTTCCAACCCAAAAACCAGCTGAAACTTAACTTATAAAACAGAGTAAAACCAAGAGTTCTAGTGGCTAGAAACTCACCTTAATCTTGGCAACACACCCTCTTCAATGGTGGAGCACAACCCTAGCTTGGCTAAGCTTGGTTCCTTGGCTCGATTCCTCAAACTGAGCTCGAAAATCCAAAGAGAAAAGGGTAAGAAAATCTATTGGAAGAGAAGGAGGAGAGGCTCTGTTTTTGTTACTCTTCAACAGCCTCAATGGCTGATATATATATATCTCTTAAGGTAAAAAGACCTAAATACCCTTAGGTCTAAAATAAAACCTTAATAGCCACCAAGGGCAAAACCGTCCTTTTGCACCTATTTCATTAATCACATTTAACACCCTCCAATTCCCGCTATTCTCAATAACCTCAAACACCAATAATCCACACTACAACAATATTGAGTATATATTACATTAAAGTATAGCATATTTTTAAAAATGCTATTATTAATGGGGATTAAAATTAACACGGCTGATGAATAGTGGGGATTAAATTTTTTTGGCGCCATATGACTAAAATCCAGGCGGCAAAAATTCCCTCTCTTTCAGCCTTCGAAGCCCTTTCTCAGCCTCTCTCTCAGCCTTCTCAGCCTTTGAAGCCCTCTCTCAGCCTTCGAAGCCCTCTCTCAGCCTCTCTCTCAGCCTTTCTCTCACTCACGAAGCCCTCTCCGCCCTCTCCGCCCTCACGAAGACTCACCGCCCTCAACTCATCTCTGCCTCCGCCCTCACCGAAGTCTCTCCGCCCTCACCGAAGTCTTTGCCTGACGAAGCTTTCCATTTCTAAGGTGAGAGTAAAACTCATTATTCCAGGTGATCCATGTTTACCCTGTTTTTGTGGTGGATGTTCCACTAATCACCTTATCTCATTCTTCAAATTTTTTTTTTGCCCATCCCCAGATTGCACCTTTCGATATTGAGTTTTCAGTGACACACAAGGAACTTGACTTCTCTCATTTGCTGGTTAGTTCCTCCAGAGCTACAAGTATATAATTTTTTTTAAATTCTTAAATTTCTTTAGAACTCTGTTTAGTTCTTAGTTCAGCAAGCTCTTGAATATTTTTTTGCCGATGATATCAGCTTTGATGCTTTAAGGGAAGAATAAATGATAACCTTGTGGAGATGAACAAATTACATGAGAGAAATCTATGAGATACATAGACTAGTGCATGGAAGTTTATGACAATAGAGTTGAACCATTTTGAAATGCCTGAAAGTTCAAGTGTTTACAATTTCAAGCCCCTAGTTATTCATCGAGTAATATTGAATCTGTAAGTATATTTGGTTTAAACTGAAATTACTCAACTTTATCCATGAGCAAGATAGATATTTATAGTTGTTGATTTCTCTAAATGGGGATCTTATGTCAGAATTTGCTTCAAGTTTCTTCACTGCAATGGGACTATTCACATTCTCACTCAGATAGCTAGAGTGTTCATCCTCAGTAGAGGGCATTGTTGTCTGTAACAGATCCATTAGTTGTTTGTTTGAACTGGAGATCTCACTAATCTTGTCACTCAACCCCTCAACCAATCCCAACAAGTTTTCTCTTTCTGATGATAACTTAGTGACATCTTCAAGTAAGTTTCTTCTCTCACTCTTGAGCTCATCAATCAAAGCATCTGACTCTTTCATCTTTGTCTAGAATTGAAACCCCATATTCTTCATTTCCAACTCTTTTGCCTCCAATTCTGCTTCAACTTTAACTGCTTGCCTCTTCAAAACACACATGGATTTTTGCTGCAGTTCCAGTTTCTGCTTTACATTATGGATGTCATCCTCAAGTTCAGCAATCTGTTCTTTCTGCTACAATTCTTGAGAGCAAAACTTGCTCCAGCCATTCAACTTCTTTCTGGAGCTGCTCTAGGATCTTATCCTTCTCTCTTATCGTTTGGAGAAAGCTTGCTTTCTCTGACTCCAAGGACATGGCTGTTTTCATCTCAGCTGAGTTAGCAGCAGCTTCTCTTGTTTTGAGATTCTGCTCTAGTAACTCCACCTGGTGCCACTACAATAAAAAAGTATTTTAGCTACTCAAAAATTGGTAGTCATTAACATATTTTTGGTTAATTTTACATACAAAGAAAGGACTCTTTTGGAAACTTTAGTAATGGAGTTTAAAAAATAGACAATATATATATACCTCCTTTAATGCGCTGACAAGCTGAGCCTTTTCTTTGCTTTTCTCATTGAACAGGTCTAATGCTTCTTTATATTCTTTCTCCTGCAAATTCAAACAAAATAGCATTCATTTACATTATAAAATATATACATATATCTCTGGAATTGATTCAAAATAAGGATTATTATCATATAATCTAAGATTGGTGAGTTTAATTTGCAAATATTGTTTCACCTTTTTCTGGCAGCTCTGTCCAAGAGGCTTTAGCTCTCGATTCGCCATGTCGATTCTCTTCCTCACATTTGCAACTTCCTTCCTCAATGGATCTTGCATTTCTTCTAGTTGCTGCATAATTAACATTCCAATTTCCACCATTTAAAAAACATCATGTTCAAATTTTCTCATATATATATTTCTAACATCTCTAGACTTGACCAAAGTTGCCACAAAAGCACAATTGACTTCATTACTGTGAGGAACTAAATTGACTTTTCTTGAAGGAAATACAAAAGCTGAGAAACAAACAAGTCAGCAAATAACAAAGCTAGAATCTGTGAAAGACTTGGGATCCATTTTGATATGATTATATTGTATTTTCATTATATGACATGTATAGAGATTAGTGAACTTACTTCCCAAATCCTAGCTAAGCGTTTAGTTTCTTCTTCAGCTCGGCCTAACTGAAGCTCAACCTTTTCCTTGACCTCCATCTTCCTTCTCTCAATCTCTTCCTCTCTAGCTTGAAAAGTTGAAATGGCCAATCTTGATATCTCCTGATGATCATTATCATCATCTTTGATCAAATTACATAATTTTATTAATAAAATAAATTAAATGTTGTTTTACTAATAAAATTTGGTGGCAAAATATTTCAAAATTGGTAGCTAATAAATTATTTTCTACTAGCAAATGAAAAAATATTATTATTTGGTAATTTGTATTTTTTTTTTGGTTGGATTTTTTAAACTAATAAATTATAATTGCTCAATTATTTTAATATAAAAATAAAAATCCACATAAAATATTAAAACTAATAAGAAATTACAAATGTATTTAAGTGCTCATTTTCTCCTAAAACTTGTTTTCCTTCATGGGTTTTCTAGTTCATTACATTTCATTTTGTTTCGCGGAGATGAGATGGAACATCTTCTAGCAACAAGAAAAGTGTTGCTTTCCATGACCTTGCCCAATCCATTGTTTCTTCACTCTTTCTAGTCAATGGAAATGAGGTCCTCAGTTATTCAGTATCAGAAAGCAGTAGAAAGAATTAATCAAATTATCTTTGCTAAATTGATTATGCCTTGACGAAACATTGATGTAGACTCATTATAGCAAAATTAATTTAAGCTTTTAATTTACCAATAACAAAATGAGCTTTTAGACATGTATTCCTCTTATCAGAACATTGAGAATATACAATTCTATGTAAAAATAAACATTGTACTAACAGTTTCCAACAAAATATATCATAAGAAACTATTAACTTGGAATATTCTAAAATTAGTTATCAGCATTCTTGCAGTACAAATTATTTGCTGTTAAATAACATAAAATTCTCAACATTATGTTTAAACTAAATCCTTGCTCAACAAGCTAAATCACACATAAGAAGCTTGAAATTGCATAACTCCAGGTCTTAAACTAATCATAATTTTAGGCCCCCAATTTTGATATATACATACACATAGCTTCTGAACATCAAATCCCAATTGGTGTACTCAAGTATAATTTCACCCAAAAAAGTTCATTCATCTAAAGCTCCATACTATACCACCCATCCATAGTAATATTGAAAAAGAAAGTTAAACAAATAAAACAGCAAAGTTTTGTGTTCAATGAAACCTACTTTAACCACATTTGCTGGAGTAAAAATTCAATTAGGATGGTAACACCTAACCTGGAAGAACAACTTCAAATTTCTACCAATAGCAATGTCTCGTGCAATCAATAATGCTTGATTAGCCCACACCCGTAGTACATCAGCAGCCATCACAACAGAGTTTTCAGAAATTTCTAAATCAGGAAGAGGAGGCAAAGGTCTGCAAACAGAGTAAAATCATTTCTCACTATGAGAATAGAATAAATCATCACCATCCTGGAAACTTTTTTAAACATTTCTCACCACTTATATTAATGGATACCATTCCTAAGTTTCTAAAACTAGATACATCTTGTAATTATGTCTTCGTAGAAATGTTGATTTCAATCATCTAAAGCTCAGAACAAAATAAATCAGCACCCTATCTTGAAAACTTACTTTACACCACGTAAATTGATGGATGTCATTTTAAAAGCTACTTGTATCTTCTAATCAATATGTGTAGCTTCTTATTTCTTCCAACAAAACGATGGTTCCCATAAATTAAAATATTAATCTAGTAGAGCCATAACTATCTAAAGATGAGTGTTGGGCAATTAAGTTATATTCTTGTTGCTTCTTACATGGGTTAGCAAGAAATTCAAGAAGAGTCATCATGAGGGTCCGAAGGAGAGGCTTAATAACACAAAGTATTTGTGTTATAAACCAGCTTTAATGGCTTGTCTGGGTCTTTATGTGTTTAATCTAGTGTTGTGCTTATTGAGCTACATCTACTGGTATAGGAATGCGTTTAATCTCTTCTCAGTGAAGCAGATTTGACAATGTTTTCAATGATTACCAGGATGCAAAATCCCAACTAAAATTTTAGTATTATTATATAATAAATCAAACTCAGCTAATCATATGATTTAAGTTTATATATTTTGCTTATGGAATATTTTTAATTTATATAATCTCCTCACATTCACAGTCTGTGCATATATGTTAGCATGCAAAGTTATGACTTACATGGTTGAACATAATTGTGACATGACTTTTTGATTTATTGGGTTCTCTACACAAGTTTCTAAATTTCTTTAACTCTTTCAGAAATTCAGAATTGGAGGGAACTTTATTTGCAGCAGTTTGCAAGAGGTATGTTTTCTTTTATTTTTGTTAAAATACTTTGCAAATGTTAGAGGAGTTTGAATATCTTAGATATTCATCCATAGTGAAGTAGGTTCTGAGATTATTATTATTGTGTGCTGCGGTGATAACGGAAGGTTGAGAACTTGTGTGTATTAGTGAAGTAGGTTCTGAGAAATTTGTGTGCTGCGGCGAGATAAGGAAGAAAACTTGTGTGTTGATTGAATATTTTGAATTGATAATGATTGATGGTTGGTTAATAAATATGGCTAGAATGTTTTCTGATTTTCTGTTAGTTATTTGATGTATATCTAATAAACTTCAAAAACCATAGAAATTTGAAAGTAGAATCGAAACCCATGTGGGGAAAATCGAAACCATAGAAATTTAGTCATCAATCAACTAAATACAAAGTGAACTTGAAAAATCTTAAGGTGAACTAAAACCATAATCCATAACTACTTAAAACAACTCCTTTTATACTTTGCATCTTTGTTATTACAATAATAAAATACATTTAATCACATTGTAGAAAAATCAGCAAAAATAAAAATCAAATAATCACATTTAAATATGATATAGGAAAACATGGCTACCTTTACTTATCAAAACAAAAAAGGAACACAAGAGTCTTATCCTCCATCCCTTAGCTCAAGAGTCTCGTACACTCATAGTTAAACAAAATCAGAAACATACCAAGTTGGGAGAACTAAAAATTGGTGACTGCTTGAACCAGAAAATTGAAAGACTAATAAGGAAAGCAGCCAAAAAGATCCTGACAGAAAAGTTGTAAAATGTAAAATTAAATAATAACAAAACAAACTTAAATGACCATAAAAAACACATACATATTAAGTAATTAACTTTATGATTTTTTAAATTTATTATTTATTGTATGTTGACTTAAGAGATAGATTTATTATAAAATTCAGAACTAAATAATGGGTTTATATGAATAATAAATTAGAAAAGTTCCTTCATTTTTCTTTCCTATCCATAGATCGATGAACCAAAAAACAAACAACACCCCTTTAACTTTTTTCTTCCACTTTTTCGGCTACCAATCAAACAACTTTTTCAGCCAAAAGTGCATGCATGGCTGGATAGCTCAGTGGTTTTCTATATAGGATTAGCATATATGATCTAAAATCTGAATGGCATTATATTTAAAGAAGAAAAGAACAGTGTATTATTGTTACTATTATAACAAAAGTAAGCAACAGATAAGAATTGCAATGAGTGCTTTTTTATTAGGTTCAATCAATGATAAGAATATGCATGACTACAATTACAGTTGACACTTTCGGGGCTTTTGAACTTCTCACCTGGTTGTTTTGTAAATGTATCCCATATACTAACTCCTTTATTTCCCTCATCAGAAGCTCCCTCAAACTACCATATTGAAATAGATATCAAATTCTTTAATTGACAATACTCTTTATATATATATAAATATATATAATATTTCTTTGAGATGAGGATTGGAAATGCCAGAATTATCTCAAGTTTAGCAATAAGACTAAATAAACAGCTTAAATTCATTTCTGAACTCAAAATCAAGTAATTTTAAAAATCAAATCATATAGTATATTTTGGTTGATACAATTTTGTATTTACCATTACATAGACTTATCAAAATTTTGCTTTTTGTTGGTTAGAACAGGACAACTAAATTGGTGATCATGTTGGATAAAAATTGGCTACGCTTCAATAGGTAATAAGAATTAGGGATTTAATTAGTGCTAGCTTAGTAAAATTAGTAACTTACTGTATTTGTTACTAATATATTATAAATATGAACTTGTCTTTGAATTGTAGAGCCTCGGATGAGTATAGAGAAGGCGCTAAGAATTTTGTAGAAATGTCAGAAAAGCTAGCTGGTTATCCAGAAAAGTTATTGTGTCCATGCAAAGTTTGTCGAAACTTAAGTCACCAATGTATTAACATTTTGTATGAACACTTAGTCATTTATGGGATTGATCCAACATACAAAATCTGGTTTCATCATGGGGAAGAATTATCAAGAGATGATGATGTAGAGACAATGTAAACATTTGATTCTTACAACTTGTTTAGAGCTACAAATATTGATGGTTGTGATTTTGAAAGTCATCTAGAAGGTCATGATGACACTTTTATGGAAAAAATAGAAGATGCAGACACTCCATTATATCCACAATGCACTAAATATACCAAGTTATCGTCAATTGTTGCATTGTATAAGGTTAAAACTACCAATGGATGGTCTGACAAAAGTTTTGATGAATTGTTAAGACTTTTGAATGATATGTTTCCTTTAGATAATATGATCCCCAAGTCTATGTATGAGGTTCGAAAATTTCTTCGATTATTTGATTTAGGATATGAAAAGATTCATGCGTGTGTTAATGATTGATGTTTGTTTAGAAAAGATAAAGAAAACTTGCAAGAATGTCCAACATGTGGAACTTCACGTTGGATGTCAGATAAGCTGACTAAAAAGGTTCGACATGGTGTCCCAGCAAAAGTTTTGAGGTACTTTCCTATAATCCCTAGGTTGAAACGGATGTTCATGTCTAAAAGAATTTCAAAGGAATTAAGATGGCATCACAACAATAAAAGTTGCGATGGAAAAATGCGTCACCCAGTGGATTCAGCAGCATGGGAGCTAGTAAATGATAAATGGCCATCATTTTCAAATGAAGAGAGAAATATTAGACTTGGCCTTTCCACAGATGGATTTAACCCATTTAGTAATTTAAGTTCTAAGTATAGTGTTTGGCCTGTTTTGTTGGTCATGTACAACTTACCCCCATGGTTGTGCATGAAACAGGAGAATATTTTATTATCAATGTTAATTCCAGGACCTAAACAGCCTGGGAATGATATTGATATATACTTAGAACCCCTCGTAGAGGACTTGAAATTATTATGGAATGAGGGTGTTGATGCTCATGATGCATTGGACAACACAAATTTCAAGTTGCGGGCTATTTTGATGTGGACAATCCAAGATTTTCCAGCATACGGGAACCTTGCTGGTTGTAAAAATAAGGGATGTTTTAGTTGTCCCCTATGTGGTTATGGTACTCATTCAGAGTGGCTAAAATTTCTTAAAGAAGTTTTCATATCGAGGTCATCAGAAATTTCTTAAAGAAGACCATCCATTTCAGAGTAAAAGAAGTTGGTTTGATGGAAAAGTTGAGCATGGAAATCCCCCAAGAATCATGAATGGGACTACAATTGCTGAACACCTTAAAGATTTTGTGAATGTTTGGGGAAAATCCACTTCAAAGAAAAGGAAACAAAATGATTCAAAAGAAATGTGGAAAAAACGATCCATATTTTTTCAGTTACCTTATTGGAAGGTTAGCACATTCTTACTACTCTAAATTTTTTTTGTGTAAATTATTGTTTTTGGAGGAATTTCATTAGTTATTTCTTTTGCAATTTTTTTAGGAATTGTATGTTTGTCACAATTTGGATGTGATGCACATAGAGAAAAATGTTTGTGAAAGCATCTGTAATACATTGCTAGATGTTGCTGGAAAAAGTAAAGATGGACTAAAAGCTCGCTTGGATTTGCAACATATGGGTATTAGGAGTGCATTACACCCACAAGAGAAGGGGACTAGAACCTATCTTCCTGCAGCTTTACACACACTATCAAAGCTTGAGAAAGAATTATTTTGTAAAAGGTTGTTCTCATTGAAAGTACCTGATGGATATAGTTCAAATATTCGAAATTGTGTTTCAATGGAACAATGCAAGCTCATGGGCCTTAAGTCACACGATTGCCACATTTTGATGCAACAATTACTACCGGTGGCTATAAAAGGATTGATGCCATTGGGTCCAAGAGATGCTATAATAAGATTATGCACGTTCTTTAATCGAATATGTCAACGTGTTCTTGATAGAGAAAGCATAATGACATTAGAAAATGATGTTATTGAAACTTTATGCTTACTAGAGAGATTCTTTCCACCATCATTTTTTGATGTCATGATTCACTTAGTGGTTCATATCGGACGAGAAGCACGACTATGTGGACCAGTCCAATTTCGATGGATGTATCCATTTGAGAGGTGAATCACTAAGACTTAATTGTTTTGTTTATTCTTATTAGTTTATGTGAACATTCTATTAATGATGAGCAATTGTGTGATTAATAGACGCATGAAGATATTGAAAGATTATGTCAGAAATCGAGCAAGGCCTGAAGGTTGTATTGCAGAGTGTTATCTTGCAGATGAGTGTGTGAGCTTTTGTAATGAATTCACTGACCATTCAATTGAACTAAACACAAAAGAAGGTCGAAATGAAGAGTGGTCAAATGATGTGATACTTGAAGGTCGTCCAATTTCTAGGAGGAAAGAAATTATATTGACAGATGAGTTGTTAGAAATTGCACATCGATACATTCTGTTAAATACATCTGTTGTGGAGCCTTTTCTAGAGTAAGTGTCTGATATTAGAAATTATTGTTTTTTTTATTAAAAATGTAGTAATACTAACTCATTGGTCCTATAAATTAGGATTCACTTAGAGGAGTTGAAAAAAACAAACAAAATATATGAGAGAAATAGTGGATTACTTTGGAAGAAACATATACAAACTTTTTCAACATGGATGAAGGAAAAGGTAAATTAATGCAAACTAACTGGTTCATATCAGTTGTTTTAAATATCATTAAGAAAATTAACAATGTCATACTATTATTTGTATAGGTTCCTATGCATTCCTCAACTTGTGATGAAACTGATTTGTTGAAATGGCTAGCATATGGACCCAGAAAACATGCTGCTTCTTACACTGGATATATTATCAATGGTCAAAGATTCCATGTACATGACATTGAGAAGTCCACACAGAATAGTGGTGTCTCAATTGAAGCTACAACTATGTGTAGATCTAGTGCCAAAGATGTATCTCAAGTTCCTAATTTAGTTTCATACTATGGGGTTATAAGGGAGATAATCTTGTTAGATTACTATATAGTTCAGATTCCAATTTTCAAATGTGATTGGGCAAATGTCCCTAACGGTGTTAGGGTGGAGGATAGTCTTACTTTAGTTAATCTACACCAAAGTCAATGGTCTGTTGGTAGAGACCCTTTTATTTTAGCCTCACAAGCTAAACAAGTCTTCTACTCAAGAGAACATGATTCTTCCAATTGGTATGTGGTGATTAGGGCACCCCCTAGAGGTTTTTATGACATGGAAAATTATGATGAGCAAGAATTCATGCCTGTAATGTCTGAAGTTACTGAATCTAGGTTGTATAATGTAGTGGAAGATGAACAATATGTTAGAGATGATTGTGAGGGTATATTAGTTTGATTATTGTTGTGTTTTTTGTAAATTGTAGAAGATGTTGCACTTGACATTCAAAGTTGTAATCAATGGAAATTTCAGTTTATACTTTAGCTCATTAATTTGTTGTTTCTTATTTGTGTATTTTTAGCGAAGAACTCTTGAAAACATGTCTTTGATGCCAAGAATGACTATTTATTTCTTTCTTTCTGACTTTTATTATATGTTTTTTTTGTGATAATTGATAATATGTTGTTATATATGATTTTTGCAACTCATCAAAAATCTTACTAATTATAGAAACGGTTGATCAGAAACTAGTCAAAGAGTTTGCCAAGTACAAGATATGTCACCTGCATCTACAAAAGGAAAGAGGCCAAAACACATACCTACAGGAAAATTAGTTAAACTCCTCAATGAAAAGAGGAAGAGCTTTAGACTAAATTTGGAAATGGATAAGGTTGTTGAAGAGAGATATACTAAGGATGTGTCTCCAAAGAAAAATACACGTAGAATGATTGTAAGAAATGACTCTTCTGATGAAGAAGAAGTACCCATCTCCCCTGTGACAAGGAGATCTCTTAAAAATCTATTTGAGGTTGAACAACCAATAGACTCCCTTGAAAAAATAGTGAGACCACCTACTAATGACCTAATTTCTCCATTCTTAGCTTCAAAGACAGCCACTAGGGGATCTATTAAAAGAGTGGTTGAAGTAGAAATTAGTCCTTCAAATGACCATGCCATCTCACCAACAGCCACAACAAAATCACAACGCCTACAAATCCCAGAAAACCCAAATGAAACAATTGTTGAAAATTTGCCTGACGAACAAGAACTACCTGAAGAAGTTGTTGCACCTATTACCCAAAAGAGAACTAGAGGCCCTAGTAAAATGAAGTCTATTGCAATAGACAGTGATGGTCGTTTGGAAGTTAAGTTTAACTCAAAGGGACAACCAATAGGTGCAACATCAATATCTTTGTCTTCATTTTTGGGTGCACTTGTTAGAGAAATTGTACCAGTAACAATAAAATATTGGAGGAAGATTCCTCTAGGAATGAAAGAGGTCTTATGGAAATCTATTCAGGTATATATACTCAGGTTTTATGCATTGAACATGAAATTTGTTGAAATTCATTTACATTAATACTAACCTATTATTAATTTTACTAGGCAAGATATAAGGTTGACAAAGATTGGCAAAAGACCTATATATTCAAAAGTATGGCAGATCTTTGGATAGCTTCGAAATCAAGGCTAGTTACTAAAATAACAAATGCACCAAATGAAGAAGCAAGATTGAAACTAAAGCCTGATAATATTAAATCTATGAATGAGTGGAAAAGTTTTGTTAAGGAAAAAAATAGTGCTGAGTTTAAGGTATTTTATTCTTAACATCTTATAACCAAATATATTTATGATTAAAATTTATAGTTTAATGTCTCTATTAACTTTATATTCTTAGGCTACAAGCGAGAAATTCAAAAAAATACGGACAAAGCAACTACCCCACACTTGTAGTCGCAAAGGTTATGCAAGATTGATTGATGAGTTGGTAAAGCCAAACATATTTACAGTTGTTTTATTATAGAATTTGGTTTAGATATTTTTTTAATTTATTTTCTTATTTTGATAGATGAACCATAGTGAAACCAATACACCACCTTCTAGAGTTGATGTTTGGACCAAAGCACATAAGAAGAAAAATGGCGAACCAGTAAATTCAGAAGTGGCAGAAGCTTTTGTATACACCTTGCCCTTTCAAAATCATGTGACTTTAGTTTTAACTTACTCATTTGTTTGAATACATTTATTGATACTATTTATTTTTGAAGGATTTGGTTGAAGAATATAAGAAAGATCCTTCTACGTCTTCAACTACAAGTGTTAATGAAGATATCCTCACAAAAGTCCTTGGTCCTGAAAAAAATTCATACTTGAGAGCTTTCGGAAGAGGAGTTACTCGGTCAAAGTTGCAAATTGTGTCAGAAAGAGATGACCATTTGATAAAGATAGAAGGTCAATGCAAAAATTTGAACGACAAAATGCAACACATGGAGAAACTCATTGTTTCTTTAATGAAAAATCAAGTAAGTATTTTGATGCTGAAACTATATTTTCATGTGGCTGAATTGCAATAATAACTAAGATTCATGTTTAATTTTTTGGTTAGTCTTTACTTTTGTATTTTTTTTAATTTTGATGTTGAATTCATGTCTTTCTATCTTACTTGTAAATAGAATACATCTTCTCAGAGCGAGGAGCAATCAAATGTCAATGTTCAATCAAATTCTTATGTTCATTCCACTCAGGTAATTATGATACTAATTATATGAAAATGATAAAATCTAAAACATATAATATTCAATATAAAATCATTTACTGCTGCTGAATTTGTTATATTGATATATTATTAGAGTGTCAAGAACCACACATTTGGCTCAAAATGCAAAATATTAGATTGGATTGGATCTGGAGAAATTGTTGCAGAAGGTTATTTTATCTCAAGTGACCCAAAGGATGAGGTTCATCATGTTCCTCATGGGCCTAATGCTATGAAAGTGGGGATAGATCTTGTGAGAAAGAATGATGCATTTCTGTGGAGGCCTTCAACAATTATGTCTACTATAGAAGATGCTGTAGGTAGTATAATTGCATGGCCAGCTGATAAAGTTATAATTAGGTAATTAACGTTTTTTATGTACTCTTTTAGTTTACTATAACTTTAAGTTGAAGCATTACTTATTTAAATTTTGTTGTAGCTAAACAAATGGACTCGCAACAAAGACAAGTGCACAAATGATGATGAATTGAAGGATGGAGCAAGTTTCACGCATGGTTTACTTTTGTGTATCTTGTAATGTTTCTATTTTTCATTTTTGAAGTAAAAATTGTTCAAGATTATAAAACTTTATTATGTTATGCTTTCAAACTTAAGTTAGAACTAAGATCTCATGAAGTAGACACATTCATGGTTTGAATTAGTTATTGTTTAATGTAATACTTATGGTTTATCAATCTTTTGAGAATTACATTTTATGATTAATTTTGAATATTTTTATCAAAATACAATAATGAAAATCTTTTAATTAAAAAAAAAACCATATAAGTATACTTATCAAAATAAAATTTAAAATTTTATTACTATATGTTATGATTTAAAAGCATATTATAAGCGTAAAAAATCGTTATGGTTTATATAATATAACAAACTAAAAATGTTATCAAAATAATCAAATGTAACAGTTGAAAAGTGCTATGAAAAAAATACAAGATTAAACTTCAAATTTATAATCAAAAACTCTATCTAAATGTTATTATTTGAATATTATAGCACCTAAAAATGTGTTATTGAATAGTTTAAGATAACACCGAACATAACATTCAAAAAATGTTATAGAAAAGACTGGACTTTTAATAACATGGGCTACGTTAGCATTTTCAGAAGTGCTATCAATAGTCCCAGATAGCACTTTTTAAGTGTTATGAATACTGTTTTTTCTTGTAGTGCCATATCCCATTACCCTTTAATTCCCGGTAATGCTCTAATCATTAAATTCACCCCGAGACTCACCCCGAGCCCCGAACTTATACCCGTTATGACTAGACCGAACTCTCGCATCTCATGATCGTCTCATGTCGACTAGCTCGAAACAATCCACCTTATAATGTGGCTATATTAATTAATCACAATCATGCACCCAAATTATGCAATTACGCCCACAGCGGCCAAATTACCAGAATACCCTCACAATAATAAATTCTCCCATATGCATGCATCCACCATCATATAATAATATAATTCACGTAAACATGCATATATTCATTAAATACTATAATAAATCAATTATGGCCCTCCCGGCCTCCTAATCAAGGTCCTAAACCTTATTAGGAAATTTGGGGCATTACACTGGGGGAGGTGAAGGTTGCCCTGGACGAAACCAACAATGCCCTGAAGACCTCCTAGGAGAATGAGCAAAATTCCAAAGCACAAGCCTTGGAGATAATCCAACAATAGGATCAGCTTCAGATCGAGGTTAACGATCTTAAGAAGAAGCTTGCAAAGGTCGATAGTCTCAAGCAGAAGCTTACGAAAGTTGACAGTCTTAAGCCTAGGCTTGAGAAGGCCGAAGCCAAGGCCAAGGAGGACACTGCTGAAGCAGAGAACTCTTTAGAATAAATGTTTTATTGGGTTTGGGTGTATAACCAGGAAAGGGATTTCTTGTTCCTGGATGCAGAACTTTGGGGGTGCTACCTTGCCCGGTTATGAAAGGAGCCTACGGATACAGTCATTGCCTCCGGAGCTGCGACGTGGGTCGAGGAGGAAGAGGTTTCATCCTAGGAGCAAGTTATTGGAGCTAAGGGATGAAGGGGGACCTCTTATATATATATTATTTTCTTTCTTTGGGCACCTGGAGCCCTTTTTATGTAGGCCTTTTATGTCGAGACAATTTCCCTTGGGCTTTTAATCTGGGGTTATTTTTACCCTCAATATAATTCACATATTTTGGTATATCTCTAATCTTTTTGTTTACCCCCCTTTTCTATCAAGTATTTATGTTTGTGAACCTTCAAAGTCCTTGTACATCCAAATCGTTATAGGGAGTAATTTTAGATCGAGGTATTGTTGTCAGATGGCTCACCCAGTTAATTTCTGGTCAATGACCTGATTATTCCCAGGAGTTTGATTGCCTATTCGCGTATACCTGTTAGGGATCAGGCCTTGGACCTAGTTTAGTTCCAAGATTTTATTACCTAGTTAAATTCTAGGGTTTTGTTTAAGAAACCGTAGAGTAATCAATTTGCCAAATTCTAAGTTAAAAGATTTTTTTTAATCTAAATTTGCTAAATGTTTCAAAGATTGTTCGAGGGATATATGCCCCCCAAGTGATAAGAATTTATAAATATTCTTGATCGCTTTTACATAATCAACTTATGTTGAATTACAAAAATAAAATGAAATGAATTGATACTACGTCTAAAATATGTGGCAACCCTTTATTATTCAAGTTCGAACAAAATGAAATGGTCTTTACAAATAAGCCTTACAACCATTAAATCTAACAAAGACGTCCTATTATTGATAATACTTTTTTCGATGTAGAGCGTTCCAAGTTCGTGGAACCATTTCTCCACTTACCCGAGCTATTTTGAAGGTTCCTTCCCATAAGATTTCCATGATCTGATAGGGCCCTCCCCCGTTCGGTCCCAATACATTGTCTTTAAGATCTTTGTTAGCCAAAAATGCCCTTCAGAGAACCAAATCCCTCAGATCGAGTCTATGCCCCTTGACTTTTGAATTAAAATATCGAGCTACTCTTTTCTGGTAATGGGCAAGCTACAACTAAGATTCTTCTCTTTGTTCTTCAATTAGATCTAGGGATGCATTAAGGAGGTCATGATTTTGATCCTGGTTGGAGGTCTTTTGCCTATGTAACATAATGAAAGCCTCTACTAGAAGCATAACCTCGCTTCCAAAGGTCAGAGAGAAGGGAGAATGCCCAATAGAGGTGCGATGTGAGAACCTGTAGGCACAGAGCACTTGCGGGAGCTGTTCAGGTTATAACCCTTTAGCATCTTCTAGTTGATTTTTAAGCTCGCCTTTAGGGTTTTGTTTACTGCCTCGATCTGCCCATTAGCTTGAGGGTATTCTACTGAAGAGAAACTCTTCATTATGTCGCATTTCTCGCAAAAGGTTGTGAATAGGTCGTTGTCAAATTGAGTTTTGGTGTCAGACACAATCTTCTTTGGGAAACCAAAATGGCATACATTGTTTTTCACGATGAAATCTAGCACTCTTTTCGAGGTTATAGTCGCCACAAGCTCGACCTCAACTCACTTAGTAAATATAGTCGATTGTAACTATGTAGCGAACTTCTCCTTTTCCAATAGGCAACAAGCCGATTAAGTCAATCCCCCATATAGAAAATGGCCAGGGTGAGGAGATCATGGTTAACTCCATGGGCGCAAGTCGAGCAATGGTGAAAAAATGTTGGCATTTTTCACACTTGAGGACATTTGAGGCCGAGTCCTTTTTCAGCGTGGGCCAGTAATAGCCTTGCCTTAGTTCCTTTAGAGCCAAGTTTTGCCCCCCAGAGTGTTCTCCACAAAATCCTTCGTTAATTTCTTGGAGGATAGCATGCGCTTCCTCAGGTAAAACGCACCTTAGGGGGGGTAAATAATGACCTTGTCTATAGAGACTTCCGTCGACCATACCATACTGTGGGACCTGATACAACAACTTTTGAGCATTCTTCCGATCTTCTGGCAGTTTTCTAGTCGTGAGATATTCAACTATGGGAGTCATCCAGGTTAGTTCTTTGCAAATCATTCCAACCTTTGTCTCTTCATTGATGCTTGGTTTATCCAAGAATTCTACGAGGACCACATTTAATCTGTCCGCCTCTTTGGTTGTGGCGAGTCATGCTAAAGCATTTGCATTTGTATTCTACTCGCGTGGAACCTGTTCGATGGAATAAAACTCAAATTCTGACAATTCACCTTTAACCTTAGCTAGATAAGCTCCCATTTTGATTCCTTGAGCTTGGTATTCCCCTAATACTTGATTAACCACGAGCTGAGAATCGATAAAGCATTGATTTTCTCTTGCTTTTAGATCTTTTGCTACTCGAACTCCAGCCAATAATGCCTCGTACTCCACTTCGTTGTTGGAAGCATCAGAACCAAATTTGAGAGCCGTATGGAAGTGATGTCCTTCAGGTGAAATTAAAATTATTCAAGCTTCAGACCCATTCTCGTTTGATGATCCATCAATGAAGAGTTTCCATAACTCTTGTACAGGTTCTCTCATTGGTTCGTCTTGGAACCCTGTACATTCAGCCACGAAGTCAGCGAGCGCTTGGGCTTTGATTTTTGTTCGTGGTTTCTATAATATCTCGAACTGACTGAGTTTGATGGCCCACTTTAACAAATGTTCTGATGCCTCAGGTTTTTGCAAGACCTGCCTTAAAGGTTGATCGATTAAGACGTGTATAGTGTAGGACTGGAAATACGACCTGAGTTTTCTCGAGGCTAGGATCAAACAGAACGCGAGTTTTTCAACCAGAGGATGTCTGGATTCAACTCCCATAAGCCTCTTGCTCACATAATACACTGGGTTCTATGTTTGGTTTTCCTTTCGAACTAACACAACGTTGACCGCATTTTCTGTTACAGCTAGGTATAAGTACAAACTTTCCCTAGCAACTGGTTTTGATAACGTGAGGGGCTTAGCCAGATGAGTCTTTAGATCCTGAAATGCATGTTTTCATTAATCTGTGCATTCAAATTGTCTATTTCCCTTAAGCAAGTTGTAGAGGGGAAGACATTTTTCCATGGAATTTGATTCAAATCGTTTCAATGCAATGACCTTTCCAGTTAAGCTCTGTACATCTTTTCACGACCTTGGTGAAGACATTTCTAATAGCAACCTGATCTTCTCGGGACTCGCTTTGATTCCCCTTGCGCTGACTATGAAGCATAAGAACTTCCCCGATGAAACCCCAGAGGCATATTTATGGGGGTTCAGCTTCATGTTGTATTTTCTTAGCACGCCAAAACATTCTTCCAGATCGGATACATGGTCATTGGCAGTATTTGACTTGACAAGTATGTCATCAACATACACCTCCATGTTTTTCCCAATATGGTTAACAAACATCTTATTGACCAACCTTTGATATGTTGCACCAACATTCTTGATCCTGGATGGCATGGCCTTGTAGCAGTATACATTATGTTTCGTCATGAAGCTGGTGTGCTCTTGGTCTGTAGGGTTCATCGCGATATGGTTATATCCAGAATACGGGTCCATGAAGGACATGAGCTCATGGCCGGCTGTGGCATCAACTAGCTGACCTATTCTCGGTAATGGGAAACAACCTTTAGGATAGGCCTTGTTGAGGTTGGAGAAATAAATACAGGTCCTCCACTTTCTGTTGTGCTTTGGGACCAAAACGGGGTTGGCTATCCAGGTCGGATATTTAGCCTCCCTAATGAACCCGCATTTCAATAAGCGAGCTACGTCTTTCTCCAAAACTTCTCCTTTCTCTTTTCCCAACAACCTATATTTATGCGCTTTCAGAGTCACGTTTTTTTTTTCCAGGTTTAATGTGTGCATCATCATGCTTGGACTGATTCCTGCCATGTCCTCCTACGACCAAACGAAGACGTCAAGATTTCTTCTTATAAACTCAACCAATTCCTTATTTCTTCCGGCTCCTATATTTTTCCCAATCTTTACTACTTTCGAAGGTACTTCTAGGTCGAGGATGATTTCCTCTAGCGCCTCTAAATTATTGAGCTCAAATCTGTCTTTGCCTAATCTTGGATCAATTTCTTCGGGTTGGGAAACCTCATATCTGACTTCCTGAGGTTCTTCCACCTCTTCAACAATGACCATTGCCAGAGGTTCCTCATTCTCCTCGATTATTACCACGGCTTGCTGCTCGGGTTGTGATTTTTACTTCATGGCAATGCTATAGCATTCCCTGGAAGCAAGTTGATTTCCCCTAATGATGCATATCCTTGAGGATGAGGGTAATTTCATGGCCAAATGGTCAACTGAAGTTATAATTTCAAACACCATCAGCATAGGTCTCCCCAAGATTGCATTGTAGGCGATCGGACAGTCAATTACTATGACCTCGAACATCTTGGCGATAGCTCGTGTATCCTCATCCAATGTTACTACGAGCTCGATTGTTCCTATTGTTGCCGTCCCCTCTCCTAAAAATCCATAAAGGTCGCTGTTTAATGCCTAAATTGTCACAACCACTAAGCGGTAGTTATAGTAAAAGTTAGGCGGTTGATCCACAAGAAGGTAACCTAAAACCAAAAGATTAGTAGAAAAATAACACAAGAAGTTAGTAACATGAAATAAATATAAATGGATGTGAAAATAGATTTGAGATTTTTTTGTTGTATTTTTAATGAAATGATAGAATGAGACAAGTGAACTAAAAATAAGATGTAATCAAGAGTTGAAAAGTACAAAGGTTTCAAGAATCATCCATATGCTTGTTTAGTTACTTAGTTACTTGATTTACAAAACTACACAAGTAAATAGTTCACATCCCAACATTTACTTGGAAAATCTAACATTTAAAGTCCATATTCTTTGTTAACAAAAGTCCATTTGAGTTATAAAGTTCTTTATTTTAGGAGCACAATGTTAATCTTATGAAAAATCTAAAAATGACAAAATACCCAAGGGAAATAATGCAATAGAAGATTAGACATAAAATTATGGATTAATATTACTTTTACTAATTAGAAACACATAGAAAGAGCCTGACTAACCCTATATATTATTAGCACAAGTAAATAAAGATGAGGTTGATAGAACATAAACAACTCAATTGCATTATATTAAGAACATAGTAAATCAAAATAACAAAATAACATCACTAGCACATGGAATCATCCTTAACCTTCCTAGGACATTTAGGTGATTATGCTCATCATTCTCACAAAATTCTAAGAAGAATGTATGAGAAGAAAGTGAGTAGAAATTTTGCTATAGTTTCTTTACTCTCAAAATTACATACCAAATATGAAAGAAGAGTCACTATTTATAGAAGAAGAAAATGACTAAAAAGAAATTAAACTACAAATGAGGTTTACAAAATAAATCTGAAATATTAATAATAAAATATGATTTTGAAAAATCAAATCTTATTATTAATATTAGCCTAGCTATTTTAGTGAATGGTCATTTTTCCTTTTTTTTTTTTTTTTCTAAATTAACACAAAATGTGAGCTTTAGAGCTCAAATGGAAAGGTCCAAGGCCCAAAATGCACAAAAAAAGGGTTGGTGGCAGCTAGTGCATTGACCATTTCCAGCTAATTGGAGGAGGCCACGTGGATGCTCAAAATTTGAGGAAAGACCTTGTTTGATTGGGTCAACACGAGCTGGGTCACTTGATCAGCAGGTGCGGGTCACCGACAGAGGTCAGGGCGCGGGTGGGCAGAGCTGGGCCAGGTCTCTGGGTCATGTGGGTCGCTGGGCTACTGGAGGAGGCAGGGGGCTGGAGACATGGCAGACACGGGTTGCGCCAAGTGGCGCACTAGGGCACTGTGGGCCGCATGGGAGAGAAGCAGGCCTGGGCCTAGTGTAATTTGGGCTGTTTGTTTCAAAAATACAATTTTTCTATTTTTTTTTCAGATTTAATTATTTTCTTTTCTCTTCATTTCAAAGTGCCAAAATACACTTTATTTTCTGCAAAATATAAATAAATTAAATTAAGATTAAATATTTCCAATGTAAGAATATATCACATTAACTCCATGAAAATATTAATTAAAACTTAATTTATTTTGACAATTAAAATTAAAAAAATGCACATTTTTTACCCTTAATCATAACCCCCAACCAGCTTATTGCTAGTCCCTAACAATTCAAGCGGAGAAGAAAATTATAAAGTTGAATAATCAAGTCAAACCAAGAAAAATCTTCTAAGCATTTTCAAAGTATCATCAAGAAGTCAAAGATTACTGGCGAGACTACTTTAGTTGCAATTCCAGAGTCGTGTGTGTGTGCGCACTAAACCATATTCATTTTTATTGCAAGTCATAACACAAATAGTATTGAAAAATTTCAAAACTATAAAGGTCTCAACTCCAAATTCCTCACGGGCATTGGAAGTATTTTCATGGGAAGGACACTCTTAGAGTTGGAAATGTAACAGTTTAAGTTCAAATGAGAAAAAATAAACTTTTTAGGACAAACAATTTGAACAAGTATTGATCACAAGATATGCATATCAACTTATTAGAATTCAAATGACAAACAACCTTTGAGATTTACATGAGAAAACTCAAAAAATAAAATGAAAACTAACTAGAAATGATAAATAAGAAAATGAAACTATTATTAAAAATATTTTTTTAATTATTTTTATGAATACACTTGCACAAAACAAAAATTAATAATAGAAATATTTTTTTTAAGAATTACAAAATAATAAAGAAATGTGTTACTCTTCTTTTTTTTTTCATTTTTTTCACCATTTTTTTATACTATGTTTTTCTTTTCCTTTATTTTATTTCTTCTTCTTTTTTTTTTGACAAGAGGTAACACAAAAATAAAAGGAATTACAAATAAAATAAAATAAATAGAACACAAATTTAAAGTTTCTTACAAAGACTCATTCTTATATGAAAAACATCCCTCTAGTAAATGTCATATTTTAAATTCCAAAGATGTGACTTTACCAACTCAAATGATCAATAAAATTTCAAAAAGTTGTTTTCTCAACTCTCACAACTCACCAAGAAATGAAAAACTTTAAACTTGAAATTTTGCTCAACTATTTGTGTTAACAACCAATTTACCTCATGTTTGGAAAGTGCACAAAAGAACTCTGGAAATCATTTCTTAATAGCTAAACATAGTAAAAACTGACTGAAACCAACAAGTTGTACTCGTGCTCGAATAATTTTGAGAAAATTTGACTTAAAAATTCAACAAGACAATAAGATTTTTCAAATGAATGCTCACCACCCCCAACCAAAAATCAGACAGTGTCCTCAATGTCAAAATGAATATTTAATGAAAAAGATAGGGAAAGAGAACACCTGGATGATGATGATGTCCATGAGGCGAGAGCTGAAATAGCTTGATAACAATACCCCAAATCAAACAAAATATAAGAATGAAAAACATACAAAAATAAAAGAAAGACAAAACAATAAAAGTAAAATAAAAACAAACAAACCATTCAGAATTTCAGAGTGTATAAACTGGGTCCTTAAGAAGGACCTCTTCAACATGACTTATGTTGGGGTTTTATGCCCTAATTAAAACCCAATTTATTTGTAATCTCATTTATTATCAATAAAAGAATAGAAATCATTTTTTGACCTGGTCAATCACTTTGCTCACATGTTTTATTTTCATGATTATTTGTTTGATATAAACTTCTATTAAATCCCAAGCATATAGATAATTGTATTTATAGTGACGTAATCAAAATGGAATATATGTTCAAAATAAGTTAGTCCTAAGATTAGTCAGTGCACAAGACTTACACTGACTTGCCAATCTACGATATGATCTACTTACACATCACAATGTTATGTTCTTTCCAGAACATTAACAAATTAGATAAGATCGGATGTATTTGTTACATTGGATAGGACCGATATTGACAGTTGATAAGATAAGTAAACATATTGTTATTATCTATTCTAGTCATATCATATAGTTGACCATAGGTCAATTCAATCTCAATTATGAGTGGTTAGTATTCTAACTGATTGTATTATTTGAGTTCTTTGACTTGTTCGTTACCAGCTTACCCTATAAAACTAGCCCATACATACATCTTGGGAACCCGGTAGTATAATTGAGTGGGAGTGTTAATCATAGATATGAACATCTACAACTTCTGATGAAGAAGTGAAACGATGGTTTCATTTTAGTTTGGTTCATGGTGCTAAATGATAGAGATCTCATTTCAGTAATTAATATTAGTTTACTGAAATATCATTGACAAGGAACTAAGTGTTCTAAGGATAAAATACAATGAGAGGTAAAACGATATTTTAGTCCCATCTCATTTTATACCGTTTATAGAGGATTGAGTGACAATTATGGTTGTAACAATGGATAATTAATAACGTATCTATATTGCTTATAGAGCATTCTATGAATTGAAGAGTATAATTCCGAGTCTTCAGTTGAGTCACGAGGAATTAATATTGTAATGCCCCGGTTAGCCAGGACCGTCACAATGTGTACTTTAAATAGTTCTTAACTCACTAAATGAGTCATTAAGCCATAAACGTGCATTTAAGTGTTATTAATGGGCAAAGGTTACAGTCTTGATCAAAAGGAATGGATATTTTTTATTTAAAATGTTAAACTGTGCATGGGATACCATAAAAGTGTTTGCAAAGTTGTTTACAATCCAAAATGGTCATTACAGTTCAAAAGTTATAATCCCGTCGACCTAAGCAGCAAAAATAGCGTTAAACCCTAGTTCCCCTGAGAAACACCTTGGTCGTGGTGGTCAAGCGGCCGCATATGTACACGTCGCCACCTAAGCTCTCCACTCAAGGCTGGGTAAGCTTTTCTTTCCCTTTACCTACACCACATAGCACCCGTGAGCCAAGGCTCAGCAAGAAAACTTATTACTGCATGTATACAAATAATAATAATGATCATGAAATTGTTATGGGGCTCGCAACCCTAATCACATAATGACTATGTCAACCTGGGGTCCTGTGCCCTGAATAGATGACTATTAAGTAAACCTGGGGTCCTGTGCCCTGAATAGATGACTATTAAGTCAACCTGAGGTCATGCACCCTAAGCCATGTGACCATCAAGTCACCTGAGCCTTTTAGCCCCGACTCTGAGTAACTAGCCATAGACTAGCCAAGCGCTTTAGTTTTCTTCGACCAATAGGTCGGACGAGCATATAATGCTCTTGTTGATTAGATCTAATCATATCGACCAGCATTCAATGAGCTATTGCCGCTCTTGACTCATAAGTCAATTCCATACGACTAGCACTCAGTACCATTGTCGATCCTGACTAATAAGTTAGAGCTTCACGACCAACACTTAACACCATTGCTGTTTCTGACTTATAAATTAGTGCGTTGCATAGATAAACAATGAAATCAAGCATAAATAATGCAACAAATATCCAAATATAGAGCAATCAACATGCTTCAACAATAATCATGTATGTCACATAATGGGTGCAGTTTTCTTACCTCTGACTCGAGCGTAAAATAAGTTAAGGACGACCCTTGAGAATGATTCTGACCTTAGGCCCTTAGCGGTCACCTAATAATAACCAGATATGAAATCCCATCAATAAAATGAGTAATAAAAGATTCTCTGACCAAGTCCTAGCCCCCGGGACCTCGAATCATACTAAAACGGGTAGTAGATTCGATCTCGAGCCTTAAGGTTCGAAAACTTGCGCTTAAAACTAAGTAAAACTAAGCCTGGCCAAAAACAGACTGGCAGGCCGCGACTTGCCCCCAAGGGCCGCAGCGCGCCTCCCAGACAGATAGCCCCCCTGAAGGCTCTAGGGTTCACTTAAGTCACGGTGCCCATGAACTCGGTTGCGACTTGACCCCGTGAACCCAGCTCCCATGCATATTCTTCAATTCAAACTTAGCCAAAACCACAACCCAACAATCCCAATATCAAAACCAAACTCCAACACAACATAACCACCCATCTAGCAATAAAACCCAAGCTTCAAAATACCTAAAACACCATCAAATACTCAACTCCATAATCAAACTATCAAGCTTACAAACAACCTTAAAAATAGAGTAAAACTGCAAGGGTTAAGCTAGAATCCTTACTTCAGATATGGATTGAATCCCCTGAATTGCTGTACACACTTCTAAACCCTCAAGCTTCAATTCTCATAATTTGCCTCAAAATCCAATTGAGAGAGAGATAGTTAATGATTGAGAGGGAGAGAAGAGAGCAACTCTGTTTTCTACCTTAATTACTTCTACAACTTACCTTAGCTAAGTATATCTATAAGCCTAAATGACCAAAATTACCCTAAGGAAATCTAAAACCCTCAAAGCTACCCAAGGGCAAATTTGTGATTTCCACCTACCCTGTTAATCATAATTAACGTCCTCCAATTCCCGTCATTCCCAATATCCTCAAATAATTATCAAATCATTTCCCATTACCTGCTCAATCCTAGTGATGTACTAAGCACAAAATTACTCCTAGGCTCACCCCGAGCCCAGTAATTAACCCCATTACGACACAACCACTAACTTGCTTCCCAGGATCGTCTCATGCCGAATAACTCAAATATATACACATAATAATGTGGTCTCCCCCATATATCACATACATGCACATAGATATACCAATACTGCCATATAATAATACAATGCACCCAATAATTCATATGCTCACATAATAATGCATTAAATTAATTATGGTCCTCCTGCCCCCTAATCCAGGCACTAATCCACATTAGGGAATTTGGGACATTGCAACTATCCCCTCCTCCAAAATACCTTGACCAAAGGTATAGTTTTATTTCTTAGGACCTTGTCCTTTCTGTCTAGTGTCTGGACTGGCTGTTCCTCATAGGAGAGATATGCCTCAAGATCCAGATCCTCGTAACTAACACATGAGTCACATCTGACACATACTTTCGAAGAGCTAAAATGTGGAGTACATTATGCACGGAAAATAATGCCAGAGGTAAGGCCAACCTATAGGCCACCTGACCAATCTTCTCTAGGATCTTAAAGGACCTAAGAATCTAGTGCTCAACTTTCCCTTCTTCCCAAATCTTCTCACCCCTTTCCATGGCGAGACTCTAAGGAAGACATAGTCTCCCACTTGGAACTCCACCTTCCTGTGTTTGGGATCAGTATAATTTTCTGTCTGCTTTGAGAAGCGAGCATCCGAGCTCTAATCTTCTCAATGGCCTCATTGGTCCCTGAACTTCCTCAGGACCCAAGTATCTCCTTTTTCCGTCTCATACCAATGAATGGGAGATTTGCATTTCCTACCATACAACATCTCATAAGGGTCCACCCCAATGGTCGACTGATAGCTGTTGTTGTAGGAAAACTATATCAAAGGAAAATACTTACTCTAGGACTCACCAAAGTCCAATACACATGCTCGCAGCATGATCTCTAATATTTGGATCGTTCTCTCAGATTGTCCATCTGTTTGAGGATGATAAGCAGTACTGAACTTCAACTGTGTACCCATGGCCCTTTGTAAACTTCCTCATAACTTAGAAGTGAATGTGGGGTCCCGATCTGACATGATCAACCTCAGTGCTCCATGAAGACGCACAATCTCTCTCACATAGAGATTTGTGTATTGGTCAACTGTATAAGTAGTCCTCACTGGGAAGAAGTGATTTGACTTGGTATATCGATCCATGATAACCCACACGGAATCATATTGACCAACAGTCTTGGGTAACCCCACCACGAATCCATCGTGATGTCCTCCCATTTCCACTTTGGAATGTCCAGAGGCTGCAATAGCCCTGTTGGCCTCTGATGCTCAGCCTTGACCTGTTAACATGTCAAGCACTTAGCCACATATTCCGCCACATCCCTCTTCATCCCAGGCCACCAATATAGTGATCTCACATCCTGATACATCTGCGTGGTGCCCAGATGCAAAGAGTAAGGAGTAGTATGAGATTCATCCAGAATCTCCCATTTCATAACAATGTCCATCAGAACACATATCCGACCCTTGTATCTCAACAAGCCCAAATCTGACACTATATAATCTCTGGACACTCCAGCTAGAACATCTTCTCTGATCTTGGTTAGCTATGAATCACTCAACTAACCTTCCTTTATTCTTTCCAACAGCGTAGACAGTAGCGTAATGTTGGCCAACTAGCCTACCGAAAACTCTATGCTAGCTCAGGTCGTATCCTTTACTAACTCTCTAGATATCAGTCTCGCACTGAAAATCTATCTCGGACCCTTCCGGCTTAAAGCATCTACCACCACGCTGGCCTTTCCTGGGTGATACAAGATTTCACAATCATAATCTTTCACTAACTCTAGCCAATGCCTTTGTCTCATGATTAGATCTTTTTGTGTGAAAAAGTACTTCAGGCTCTTGTGGTCAATATAAATCTCACACTTCTCCCCATAAAGATAATGTCTCCATACCTTTAATGCAAAGACCACTGCTGCCAACTCTAAATCATGGCTGGGGTATCTCTGTTCATACTCTTTCAAATGGCGTGAGGCATAAGCAATCACCTTCTCTGACTGCATAAGAACACAACCCAAACCCTGATGTGAGGCATCATAGTATATCACAAACTTCTCCTGATCTGTTGGAAGACTTAGAACTGGAGTTGTAATCAACCTTTGCTTTAGTTCCTGGAAGTTGTTCTCACATATGGCTGACCACACAATCTTCTGACTCTTGCGTGTCAATGAAGCAATCTTAGAGAATCCTTCCACAAAACGCTTGTAATAACCTGCCAACCCAAAGTAGCTCCTAACCTCTGAAGCATTCTTTGGCCTTGGACAATCTCTGACCTCCGCAATCTTGGCTGGGTCCACCTTAATCCCCTCCTTACTGACAATATGACCAAGGAAAGTTACCTGAGATAATCAGAATTCACACTTTTTGAACTTTGCAAACAATCCGTGTTCCCTCAGTCTCTATAGAACCAACCTCAGATGCTACTCACGTTCTGACTCTGACTGAGAATAAACTAGAATATCATCAATGAAGACGATCACAAACTGGTCCAAATAATTCTTGAACACTTTGTTCATCAAATCCATAAAAGCAGCTAGGGCATTAGTCAACCCAAATGACATGACTATGAACTCATAATGCCCATATCTAGTGCGAAAGGCAGTCTTCGGTATATCTCCCTCCTTGATGCTCAGCTGATGATAACCAGATCGAAGGTCTATCTTTGAGAATACCCTTTAACCCTGCAACTGATCAAACATATCATCTATCCTTGGAAAAGGATACTCGTTCTTAATTGTTAACTTATTCAGTTCTCTGTAATCAATACACATCCTCATAGAACCATCCTTCTTCTTCACAAACAAGACTGGTGCACCTCACGGTGAGAAACTAGGTATGATAAAACCCAAATCCAACAACTCTTGCAGCTGTACCTTTAGTTCTTTTAGTTTTGCTAGGGCCATTCTGTAAGGTGCCCTTGACACTGGCTCCATCTCTAGTGCCAGTTCAATCACAAACTCAATCTCTCTGTGTGGTGGCAACCTTGGTAAATCTTCTGGAAAACATCAAAAACTCACAGACTAGTCTAGTCTCCTCTGGTCCCACTGGCATGACCTAAATGGTATCAACTACACTGGCGAAGAATCCTATGCAACCTCCTTGAAATAGATCTCTAGCCCTCAAAACAAATATCATGCGTATACGAGGCCCATGCACAGTGCCAACAAACACAAAATGATCCTCACCTTCAGGCTCAAAGGTTACCATCTTCCTTCTGCAATCTATGGTTGCCCCATACTTCACTAACCAATACATACCCATAATCATGTCATAGTCGGTCATAACCAACTCTATTAAATCAACTGATAACTCTCTACCTTCCACAGTCACTGTCAATGATCTGACCCATCTTCTAGATACTACCAACTCCCCATTGGGTAATAAGGTCCTGAACCCCACAACATAATAATCACATGGTCTACACAGTCTATCAATAATTCTACTAGCAGCAAAAGAATGTGTAGCACCAGAATAAATCAAAACAGTATAAGGGGTTCCAACACTAAAAGGCTGACTTGTGACTACTGAGGGACACGCCTCAGCTTCTGCCTGAGTAAATGCGAACACTCGAGCTAGGGCCAAGCTGTCCGCCTTTCTTAGCTCTTCCTTCCTTGCTCTCGGACAATCTTTCCTCAAATGTTGTACTACCTCGCATAAAAATCAGGCTCTTGCTCGACACTCCCCTAGATGGCACCTCTTGCTTCTAGGGCACTCAAGAAAAGTCCTCCAGACCTTATTGCCACCTTGGTGGCCCATTGTAATACCATGTGGTCTTTTGTACGGATCTGGAGCTAGGAAGGCATCAAGAGATCACTAGGGCCTCCGCCCCTACCTGAACCAATAAATGGAGGTCCCACCCTCCTAATGTCTCTCATGGCTGCATTATCATGCCAGACTTTATTCTCTGTGCTCTCAGCTGTGAGCACCTTTTAAACCACCTGTGCATAAGTAGTCATTCTTGACACAGTGGTAATACGAACATCACGAGCTATCCAAGGCTGTAGCCCACGGAGAAACCTCTCCCTCTGGTCCTATCAGTGGGCACCAATTCCATTGTAAACTTTGCCAGTCTGTCAAAATTTAAAGAATATTCAGTCACTGACAAACTCCCCTGAAATAACTTGCTGAACTCTTCAGCTTTTATAGTCCCGATGGCATCATTATAATATTTTTCATTGAATAGAGTTTGAAACTCTTCCCAACTTAGGGCATTAACATTTGAGGTCTGGGATATCACTTCCCACAAAATTCGGGCATCTTCCCGAAACATATATGTGGCAAAAGCCACCCTCTCATTACTAGACACCCTCATAAAGTCTAGGATGGGGGTAACCATGCTCATCCATTGCTCAGCCTTAGCTGGATCTGCACTACCCTCAATAACTGGAAGGTGTTGTTTCTTGAACCTTTCATAAAGAGGTTCCCATTTGTTCCCAGCCTCTAACAACTGCTCAATTGTTGGCACTATTATAAGTGGTGCCTCTGGTAAAATGTTCCCTGCAGGAACTTATTATTGTCTGAGGAGGCATATTTCTTCTTCCTTCCTCATTCTTCTGGTTTGCAAATCAATAAACAACTGCTGCCAATTCTCAGGAGCTGGTTGAGAGGTCTAACCCTGGTCATTATTCTGACCTTGTGTGTCATTCTGGCCCTGATCTTCCTGACCAGCTGATGAATCTACCTGTCTTGGAAGCATACTTTCAACTTATACCTTGCTGCAATAATCAATGCGGCCGGTTAGGTATTGATAACCAAACCTCTTGTCGCCTCACAGTCCAAGATCAAGCAGAAACTCATCCACGTTTGACAGTCATGCTAATAAGCATGTCGATTCATAAACATAACAAATAACATTTAACACTTAGAAATTAATAATTAACAATGCTAATAAGCATGTTCTAGCAATATCAGTGCCAATAAGCACATTCTTGCTTATCATTTAGCAGTCAAGGGCCAGCCCTATCAGTGTATCTTATGCATGCAAGTAAATCATTTATATTTTATTTAAGCAGTTAAACACATAACCACATAAAATAGTTACCGAACCATGAGTCGAGCTTGTCTTCAGTGGTGAGTGTACATGCCCAGTCAGTCTATAGGAACCCTAAACCTTGACACGCTCTGATACCAAGTTGTAACACCCTGGTTAGCTAGGAACGTCACACTCTAAGGCTTTTCTATTGATAATCTTTATCTTGCAATTCTTTCCAACTTAACTTAGTTGACGAGTTCTCATTGTCAACAGTTTGGCGCCGTCTGTGGGAACTTAAGTTCCAAGCTACTGTTCTACCATTACTTCCAGCAAGAAGAAATGCCAAGATGTTCAAAGCGACTCAGGGAGCCACGAGAGGTGGAGGTCCACCTTAACGGAGTCCAGCTGAAGGCCTCCATGAAGGATCCCCCTCCACCCAGAGAGGTGGAGCCCCCAAGGGACCTTGAGGTTCACGAGGGTGATAGAGAGGCCTCGTCACCGGGTGTCCCGCCTGTAGAGAGTCCTTCAAGAGCACCACCGGGAAATGCTAACGAGTTTCTGCCTCCTAAACCACCACAGGTACCGAACTCCGGCCGGCAGGACCCGAGCCCCTCAATGCATAGGCATGATAAGCATCCTCGGGTCCATTCCGTGAGCTCGAGTTCTAAATCTCGATTCTATGAAGAAGAAATATGTGAGCTGAACCGTAAGAACCAAAGGTTGGAGACTACCCTGGAGAATATGCAAGAGGTGCTGAATGGCCTATTGCAAGGTAAGTCAAACTTGACCTTGCCCAAGAGAAAAGAGAAAGGTCGTGAGGGGGCAGAGACCACAGTTCCAGTAGACGATGGGAGGACTCGACACTCCACCAGCAACACCCCCCGAACGAAGACCAACGCGGCCCATCGCAACGAGGATGAGGTCACCTCTAAGAGGGCACCCTCAGATTTACGGGAGGAGCTCAACAAAAAGAGGGCGGGTAAAAGGACCACGCCCCCTATGGCGCCTCGAGAGGGCAAAGGAAAGGGTGATCCTAACCCGTCCGCTTTAAAGGACTCCCTAAGTAAGAGAAGGCAGGATTTGGACATAGAAATGAGGAGCCTGCGAAGCAAGATCATCACCGCCTCTGGAGGTCAAATTTTTGAGGAGGAGTTCGACCACGAGTCACCCTTCATTAGGGAGATCCAAGCCATCAGGCTCCCTGCCAACTTTAAAGAACCCCACATGACACCCTACGAAGGAAGCACAGATCCAAAATACCATCTAGATACATTTAACGACTTGATGAAGCTGAGGTGAATTGGCAGCGAGGCGAGATGTCATTGCTTCGCCGTCACCTTAAAAGGACCTGCGTACAAGTGGTTCAAAAGACTTAGACCGGGGTCCATCAGGTCTTGGCAACAACTTTCTGATGAGTTCCTCCAGCAGCACCATGCCGTGCGCGACTACACGATGCCAAGCACCAGCCTCGCAAATGTGAAGCAGGGAGAAAACGAGAGCCTGAAGAGCTATATTCATAGGTTCAATATGGAGGCAGCTAAAGTAGGGAGCCTGACCCGCTGAGAGCTGAAAATGGCCATCACTACTGGAGTACGCCCAGGAAGCAAGTTATGGGATAACATGCTCAAGAGGGAGGTCACAGACTTGGATGATTTCTACGAGCGGGCACAAAAATACATTCGCGTGGAGGATGGTCACGAGAACCTCAAAGACGGAAAAGGCCCATCGCCCTCGAAACCTTCAGCCCGAGAAGACCCGAGCGGTGCAAATAAGAAGGGGGTTTATGAGGGAACAAGAGACGATAGACCTCGGAAGCATCAACGCTCTGAGGAGCGCCTATAGGGCCCCTACACCTCTTACACTGACCTCACCCATGCGAGGGAGCATATTTTTGTTGCGAACGAAAACCAAGTCCCTTTCAAAAGGCCCCCGCCAATGAAAAAAGACCGGTCCAAAAGAGACCTCAGCAGGTATTGCTAGTATCACAAGGATGTCGGCCACACCACTGCGGAATGCAACCATTTGAAGGTGGAAATCGAGGAGCTCATTCGCAGGGGACATTTGGGCATGTAATGACCTAAATTTGCTAATAAGGCTTGGAGCCTTGATTAGTGTGCCTGGAGGGCAATAATTGTTATATTGCATTAATTTATGTGAATTTAAATGATTATGTGGTTAGTATGCATGTTTAGGTGAAATAAATATGCATGTGGACCCCGTTTGTATGATAGGGGTAAATTGGTAATTTTAGCCCGCTGAGGGCATATATGCGATAATTGGATTATGTGATTTGTACCACATGAGAGTGGTGTTATTATTGTGATGCACGTGTCGAGACGGTCCTGGAGAGCTAGTTAACTCAAAAGTCACGACGGGATTTTATACCCGGCTCAGGAGGAGCCTAGGGGTATTTCGGGGATTTTGTAACTTAGTTCTTGAGAGATTATGGTAACTGGTAATATGGTAACTTATGTAACTGTTAGTAACCATAGAGAGTAACAGGTTTAGATGGAGAAATGGTAGAATTGTAATGGATAGGAAATGACAAGTGAGCCCTTGAGGTTTAGTTAGGAAAGGATAGGTAAGGAGGGGTAAAATGGTCATTTGGCAAGGGGTTTAGACAAATTGCAGCTGGGTTATATGGGGTACTCAGTTTAGGCTTGTCATTGTTTGGTTTTGATAAAATTAGAAGAGAAGAAAAGAAAACTAGAAGAAGAAAAGCTAGGGCAAGAAGAAGAAGAAGAGGAGAAGGAGCTGAAATTTGGAGACTTGGAGATGAATCAAGGAAGCAAAGGGTGAATTCTCCACTTAAGGTAAGGATTCTATGCAATTTTAAGATTTTTTTCTGTTGTGGTTTAGGAAATTTGAAGCATGGTTTAAGTTTTTCAAGCTTTGGTTTATGGGTTTTGTTTATGGGTTTAAATTTCTAAAGTTGAAATCAAATGGGTGGATTTTGAGTGTGATTGTGTTATTGAGCTGGGTTATGATGTTTATGGGTTGTTGAATGGTCTATTTGGAGTTTTGAATTGGTTTTGGGGCTTAGGTGTGAGTTTGGGATGATTTGGGAGTGTTTTGGCTCGAGGAAATGCAAAGGAAAAACCCAGATTTCAGGGTTCGCGTAGGAGCGCTACGGCCCTGTTCTTGGGCGCCACGGCGCGAGGTTGCATTAGGAGGAGGGCAAGCCGCTGGGCGCCGCGGCCCTTGAAGGGAGTGCCGTGGCCCTAGGCCAATTTTGACAGCCAAAAATTGGGTTGTTAGGGCTTTTGCCCGGGGACTCGGGGGATGGTTCCTAGGTATTGTTTTAAGGAATTAGAGGTCCCGAGAGTGCGGGAATGGTCCCGGGAAATGGTTTTGGATTGGTTAATATTAAAGAGTGTTTTATATGTGTTGTGACTAGGTTTTGGAGAGGCTTGAGATAGAGGACCGTGCTCGTGACTTTGGTGCATTGTGAAGCTCGGGATACAGGTAAGGAAAACTGTAGCACCCGTAGGACAGGGCATGGACCCATAGTGTTAATGCAGGGCACGACCCTAAATGGTATTACATGATTATGGTATAGTTTTTTTTGAATTGTTATATGTTTGAATGTTATTTGAATTATACTATATGTGATTATAGTAGCGAGAACGGCAAAGGTGCCGAGAACGGTTAATTAGCCGAGAACGGCAGCGGGGCCGGAAGTAACACTTAGCACATGGGATGCTTATAGCCAGGGTAGGACCCAGTGGATAAATGGGATATCCTTACGGTGAGGACGGAAACCCCAGGCTTTGGTAAGGCTTCTGGGGCGGCATGGCCGTGTTTGCTTAGTTGATGGCTGACCTGTTTGTCTGTGGATTACTGGATATGTTAACTGTTTAATTTTCACACGTCATGAACTGTATGAGTTTTCTTGCTGGGCCTCAGCTCACGGGTGCTCTGTGTTGCAGGTAAGGGCATAGAATGAGTCAACCAGCCATGAGTACGGAGAGCATGTAGCGACGCGTACATGTTTGGCCTGCCCGACTGCTTTGGTTGGGGGTATTTACGAAAAATGGCTGTAATAATCTGTGATTTTAATAACTAATCAACTGTAAACTTATTTTTAGTTGTAAATAGTTTTCAAACCTTATTTTGGGATCCCAGATGTTATATACTTGAAGTTTTCAATAAAGTAAAGCATTTTCAAAAGATTACAGCCTTAACTTTTTCTTAGTCACACTTTGGTTTTAAAAACCTCGGTAACGAGTTCTTTGCACTAAGTTTCATTTAAAAACTCACTTGGTAACGAATCTAAGGGAGTAGGGCATTATAGGGCAGGTACGTGCGCAAGGAGAGCCAGAGGCCAGAAGAAGGAGCGTCCCCGCTATGGGCGCGGGAGGTGGCCCCAGAAATACAGGGAGAGGTCAGGACCATATTTGGAGGACCAGGATTTGGAGGCGATTCAAGGAAGGGGCGAGACAAGTACGCCTAGGAGGCCGGACGAAGTCCACCACCTTGCGTTTTAAGTTTGGAGCAATGCCCCTTGAAGAGCTTCAAGGGCGAGAATGACTCGATAACTTTCACTGAAGAAGATGCGCATGGGGTGCATTTCCCTCATAATGACCCCTGGTGCTAACTGCCCAGCTTGCTAACATGAGGGTACATCGGGTCTTGGTGGTTAACGGGAGCTCTGTGGACATCTTGTATCGACCAGCGCTAGAAAAGATGGGATTGAGCCTCCGTCACCTAAAGCCTTGCACTACGTCTTTGTATGGGTTTACGGGAGATTCGATGCAGCCCCTGGGGGCAATTGAATTAGCCCTCACCATGGGGAAGCAACCCAGGAAAACCACCGTAATGGCTAACTTTTTCGTGGTAGATTGCACCTCAGCCTTCAATGTGATATTAGGGAGACCGTCTCTGAGAGAATTGAAGGCGATAACTTCTGTGTATCACCTGGCTATGAAATTCCCAACCTCCGGGGGAGTAGCATGTGTGAAAGGGGAGTAGAAGGAAGTGAGGGAATGATATAACATGTCCCTCCGCACAGCCACCAAACCATCTGTACTGATGGCAATGGTTGTGTATGAAGGAGAGACCCACACAAATTAGACCCACACAAGTTGGACCCATGAGTTACGGATCATCTCGAGAAGTGCTACCAGCAAGGCTTCGGCACTCAGTGCAAAAAGAACCTATGTTTAGTTTGTTCCTTGTTGTTTTAGCTTAAGTAAATAAGAATCAAAGAGGCTACCTAAGTAACCTCCTAGTTAGATGTAACCCTTTTATTTACAAGGTTGGTTGTAAACCGCATACTATGAATGGAACTGTTTGCAACTTCATGTGTTACTTTTCTTCGCTACGCGGGCATCAGCCAAAGTGCCTGCCGAAATAAATTTCACCAAACACTTGGGAGGCAGGACAGGAGGCAAAAACATGCAGCTAGCAAGGGGAACCTAAAAATGGCTCTTAAAAAGGACCATCTAACGGAGGATCCTAAAAAGGACCCCTTGCCCTCCTAAAAAGGAGGGTCCTAAAAAGGACCCTCTACCAAGAGGATCCTAAAAAGGACCCTCTAACAGGGGATCTTAAAAAGGGCCCTCTATTAGGAAGACCCTAAAAACGACCCCCTATCAGGAGGACCCTAAAAAGGACCCTATGCACCAGGAGGATCCTAAAAGGACCCCTCATCAGGAGGAAGTGGCCCGTGTAGATAAAGCAAGCAACAAGCAAGAGAATCCAAAGAAGGACCCCTTGCACCAGGATCCTAAAAAGGACCCTATGCACCAGGAGGATCCTAAAATGGGCCCTCCATCAGGAGGACCCAAAAGGGACCATGACCCTCAAAAGGACCCTTTAACGGGAGGTCCCATAAGGACCCCTTATATCGGGCCCTTAGGCGAAGTCCTCATATATAGAAAATAGGGAGAGGACCTTGCAAGGCATCCCTTGGGTTCACAAGGATTAGCTACCCTTGTGAACATCAAGGAGGCCAAAGGGTCTTACAAAAAAAAAACATATATATATAGTAACAACACTAATAAGTCAAGAGCAGCCACCAAGCCGTCTAGCAAAAAAGGGTCCTAAAAGAGACCCTTGCAAAAATAGTACTATGAATAATGACGAGAAGGACGCTTCTCGCAAAAAAATAATAAGTGCGCGCAAGAATATATAAAAGGATAGCTAGGACCCAAGGGGTCAAAATATCCTTATAAAAGTAATCAAGAGGCACCAAAAGAGGTCCCAGAGAACCCTTTCACATGGGCTCCAAAGGACCTCCAGCCTGGTAAATAAAAGAGGGGAACCAACCAAACCCCATCATACAGGCTCAAAAGGACCTCAAATGCAGTAGAATAAGAGATAAATAGCAACACATGTATATATACATTGAAAAAGAAAGTTTTGAAGACAGTACAAGATTTACAAAAGAAAAATAGTAAGAACGATAATATTACAACGACTCAAGCGAGCATACATATACTACGGGCTGACAGAGGTAATGAAATAGCAACCTCAGGGCCTCCTGCCCCGGGCGCTCCACCCAGCCGCCAGGTCACGGCATACTCTCCAAAGGAGGAGAAGTCAAAATTAGGGTCCTGCCTCCATAAGCCATAGAGGGCGCACTCTATAGACCTATGCTCGGTAGTCGCTCTCTCCACTTCTAAAGAGGCAACCCTCTCCTGCGACGCAGCAACCTCAGATCTAGCAGCTTCAAGTTCGATCTCTAGGGAGGAGACCCTCGCCTGTGCAGCAGCTGTGGTAGCCTGGGCACCCTGGAGCTCGCTCTCTAGCTTGGTAACCGTGTCCTGCAGCTTCGAGGCCTTGGCAACCACTTTCTTCCTCTTTATTAACGAGTTGGCAAGTTTGGTCCGAACCATTGTCAATTTATCCTTGGTTTCATTAAGATCTCTCTCAAGCTCCTGGGCCCGTGCTATGAGACAGTCCCTCTCGGTGCACGACGCGGAGAGATTGCCAGCCGAATCGGCAAACTGCAGAGCCACAGTATAGGCCTGCACAAGAAAGTTAACAACAACAACAATAAGTGACAAAAACAAAAAATATATGCATGAACACCTATACATAATAGGGCCGACGCGAGGTGCGGTAACTCACCCAAGTCATGGTGCGCCTTAGGGTTTCCCCAAGGTTCGACTGAGCAACATTCCCAAGACTGTTCCAGTGAGATACGGGGAGGCTCGAGGCAAGTTGGATGTATCGCTGCCCGTAAGACGTCGCCATCCAAGTCACCCAGGGCTCCCCATCCGCACCAGGGGAACCTGGCTGGATGAGGACAGACGACCCGCTCACCGAAAAGGGAGGGGGCGCGGTGAAAGTGGAAAACTGAGGATCTGGTAGATCAGAGGGAGGCTTCGGAAGGTCGGCGAAATAAGTCCCCGATGGTCCAGGGTCAAGAGGAGCCTGAGTGCGGTTATGGGGGATTGAACCCCTTACCTCTTGAAAGGAATAAGGGTCCAGGAACCACTAAGCTAAGGAAGTAAGGTGTAAATAATAAGCTTTGCGTGAGGGCCTATTTATAAGAATAAAGGAGAATAGTCTATAAGAGCACCTAAAGGTCCTCTCCTAGACTGGGGGGCAAGTGTGGATGCTCAATATTCCACGCCCTTAAAAGATCAAAGACGCACGCTAAGGTCCCATAAAGGCCTAAATAAAGGCCTAAGTGAGTGTTAGAGCCACCGCCTCACTCGACCGCACCCAGGCGCGAGGCCGTGTCCATGCCGCCTCGTCCACGCGAGGCCCGCCCGAGGCCCAGCCGCGAGGCCGTGTCCCTGTCGCCTCGTCCACGCGAGGCCATACCCGAGGCCCAGCCGCGAGGCCGCATCCCTGTCGCCTCGTCCACGCGAGGCCACGCCCGAGGCCCAGCCGCGAGGCCGTGTCCCTGCCGCCTTGCCCACGCGAGGCCATGCTGCCTCGGTCGTGCGAGGCCCTCGTCATGCCTCAGCCGCGAGGCCGTGCCACCCTATCTACATCTCATGAAGGCCTCTCCCAAAGAGCTACATGTGTGAGACAACCTCGCCCCAATGGATCTCATCCCAAGGCCTTGCGTGCATAATGGAAGTGGTCGAGGTGGCCCACAAGAGAAAAAAAGAGTACGAACAAGGTACCTCAAAAGGGGTACGTACATGCCTGCTAGGATCAGGGGACGGGCCTGACGCCTGTGCCTGACAAGTAGTGGCGGTTGGGAATGGTATGAAGAGTGGCTACACCACCACCATGTCTCCGACACCCATACAAAGCGAGTGGTGGAGTCATGACCGGGTACAAAAGGTGAGGTGCTCCCATGGATTTTGACTGTGTACCAGAGCCGACACCACTACACCTGGTACCACTCCCTTGATAGTGTACTTGTGCACAGATTGGTCCCCTGGACCACAATGTATCAGGGGCCATTAGACCCCACTATAAAATGGACTCCACTTCCATTTGGGAGGGGGTTGGAAAATTTACTGTAGCAAGTGCACCATAGTGAATGAAAAACTGATTCCACCATTGTTCTTCTGCAATTGTTCTTAGAGTTGATACTTAAATTTCTAAGGCTTTTCTATTGATAATCTTTGTCTTGCAATTCTTTCCAACTTAACTTAGTTGACGAGTTCTCACCATCAACATCCACCCTTGTCGATGTGGTCTCAGCTCACCCTGCATGGCTGGATTGATTAATGTGAGTATGAGTCATTCGTCAATTCCTACGGTTATTAGTAGGAGGGTTGTTTTTGGGAGTCCATTTTGAAGGTATGAAGCTTGGTGTTGCTGTTTTGATAGAACAACTTATATTAGGTCGATTATTTCAGTAGGACCGAGATCCGTGGGATCCACTTTGCCTCCTTCCGACATTCTTGTCGCTTATAGGAGGAGGTAGTCGAGCCATGATCTCATCTTTTCGTCTGTTAGCCTGGGCAAGGTTGCTCCTCAGCTGAGCATTCTCTATTTCAATGGCGGTTAGGTACCCAAGATTGGGATTCGGTGGGCATGAGGCCGAACTTCCAGCATCGTCTTGGTCCGCATGCTATTTTCCAGGGCGACGTTGTGCGAATGTACCTTCTCTAGTGGGGATGGCCGTACGGTGACCTCCCTGATCGCCAGGTTGCTCCGTTTCATTGTCACGCATGGAACAAGTGACTACCATAATGGTTGTTGGGTTGCATATTGTGTGAAATTTTAAGCTTAATCTGCTCTCAATGAAAGCACCAATTTTTTGACGCGGTTTTTTTTTCAACAGGGGATTTAGAAATTCAAGACACAGAGATTAAGATTTTTGTAAACTGAATGTATAAGAATATAAAAACACCCACAATTTACGTTGTTCAGTGGTTAAAATCCACCTAGTCCACGAGTCACTGTTATTGATCTGTTTATGAACTTTTAGACAAAATTGTTTAAGGCAATTTTAGTAGAGTTTTTGCATACAAAATGTTGGTCCGTTCTACAGTCCATCCCCTTTATATTTATAGAGAAAAATTGTGGACAGTATTGGGTAACCGTAATATAAATGGTAACGTACAACATTGGGTAAATTCCCAAGTTAATGGACATTTAAATATCATAATAAAGCATACTATCGTATTGCATCAATCTATAAACGTATATAACGATTGTATGTAGTTATTGCACACAACAGGTATCAGAGTCTACTGGGTTAGATGCCAATCTCAAACTGAATATGAATGGAACAAGATGGTTTGTCTTAAATAATGCTCTGGCCTGATTTAGGCAATTTGAATGCTGGGTGCCTCGATCTCTATCATTTGCTTCTCTAACGATCTAGAAGATCCTAGGTTGTTCTGGACTTAGTGACACAACCTCGAACTGTTAGGTCTGGAGTTAAATAAACACTTTCGAAGTCTTGCCTCTGTTCATTTCGCACCAACTGTACCCCGAGCTAGATGGTTGAGCTCATATTTTTAGGGTAAAACAGTTAACTAACCCATACAATAAATAATTTTAAAGTAAAAAATCTTTTATTATAAAGAAATCAACGTGAATAACAACCTGGACGTTAAAAGGAGAAGAAGCTCCGGAGTTTCATAAGTACCGTTTAAAAAAATAAAATTAATTATTTTACTCCATAATGAGAATGAAAACATTATTCAAAATTTAAAATAAACACATTTTAAAACTGAACAGAAGACATGTACGCCCTCCACCAAAGCTGTCCAACACATTGCCCTATAACCACTTCTGTGCCTTCACCTGTAGCACAAAGTACCCATGAGACAAAGCCCAAAAAGAAGAGTTGTGTAGGACACAGCCCCCTTAAAACTTACCCAAGAACATAATTCAAATCAAAATAGAAGCATGTAATTAATTCATAAATCAGTTTTAACCAAAACAAAATAATCATAGTGCATTCAAGCATAAAAGAAAATAAGCATACATTTCAAAATATTGTAAGCATGCCAATTTGAACATAGACATGTGTTTAAGAACATAAGCATGTCAAGCAACATATCACACATACAAGTATCAACATATGTAACATGTAACGTAAACAACTTAAAATATGCAACATTCACTAGCATAACTATACATCTAGCATAGGTAATTAAACATAATAAATCTACCATTAAAAAGTACGTCAAGCGTACACCCTGTGTGCAGGTGTCCACTCTTCTTACCTCAACTCCAAGTAGCAACAATCCACACACACTAACACGTCCCTTCAAGTATCCTTAGCGAGCCTAAACATGTCACATAACATCAAATCCTTCAAAACTCAAACCAAACCAAACCAAACCTATACCATATTAGAATGCACCCATGTCCTTCTAAAAGATAATTCATACCCACAAATATCCTTACAAAAGACTTCAAAATCTATTGCATAAACCCTAAACCAAAAGATACTGATATGTATCAAAAGGTGCATTATCTTCACAAAAATATGCATTTCTAGAAAACTTGCGTGATCGTGCCCACAGAGCATCCGTGCTAAACATTCAAGTAGCACAATCGCGCCAGAGCTGGGCGTGGTCGTGCTAGGCTCTTTTTCTGGAAATCGCAGATGTGATTTTTAAACATAGGAATCGACCTAAATCGCGAAATTTTGACCCCAAATCACCCAATCAACCATCCTAACATGTTTCAAACCCTTGGAACTCATATATAATACATCCTAAACCTTTAATACACATTCATTAACCAAAATACATTCAAATCCCTCTACCATTATCAAAAATCTAGATCTATCATAACATATATAATCACAGTTCAAAGAGTTACCTTTCAAGTTATCTGATTAAATCTTCAAAGTCTTGCTCCCCTTGTGCGATCCTTAGTCCACCAACTTACAAAATCCTCACTCTCCTTTGGATCTCCAAGCCTCAAAGATTCAGATCAAGAATGATCTTGTTAGCCTGATACTCTATCGCGTAATGTAAAAGAAGAGTGTTTAACTATAGTATAAAATTCTAAACCTATTTCCCATTATTAATTTTATTCCTGGTAATTAATCGTATAAAATCCTTTTACCATGCTATCCCCAATATCTAACTTTTCCTAAATAATTACTTAAGCCCATTTTTGTAATTCCATCAATACTAACAGTTTCAACTTCTCTTAATTACATTTTCTACCATAAAATTCCTATTTCTACTTTGAACCCCATAACTCAACTACTATCACACTTTGATCCCCCAATACTTGAAGAAATAGTGTGTGGATAGATTGACAAGTTCATACCAATAAAACATACATTCAAATCATGCATATCATAGCTTAAATCATGTATCAAATAAAACATACAATTTACCATATTTCCCTGGCCCATGCCAGATTACCAAAATACCCCTTACAACGATAGCAGATATTACAACTATTTCCTCCTAAAAAGAAATTTCATCCTCGAAATTGACCTAAACAATTTTGGGTATTGCTCTAACATAGCCGATTCCAACTCCCATGTTGCATCTTCTACAGAGCTATTTTTCCAAAGAACCTTGGCTAACTCGATCGTCTTATTCCGTAATACTTTTTCCTTCTTATCAAGAATCTTTATTGGTTTTTCCTCGTAAGAAAGGTATTCTTTCACATTCAACGTATCATAACTAAGAATATGAAACAGATCTAAGACATACTTACGTAACATGGACACATAAAAACACTGTGCACCCCTGCTAGCACTAAAGGCATGGATAACCTATAAGCCACTTGTCCAATTCTCTCCAAAATCTCGAATGGTCCAACAAGTTGAGGACAAAACTTTCCTTTCTTGCCAAACCTCTCAATCCCTTTCATAGGCAAAACACGGAGGAATACATGATCTCCAACTTGGAACTCAACATGTCTACGTTTAGGATTTGCATAGCTCTTTTGTCGATCCTGTGAAGCAATCATGCAAGCTCTTTTCTTGGAAATGGCTTCATTTGCTTTTCATACCATGTCTGGGCCTAAATACTTACTTTTTCCTATTTCATCCCAATGAATTAGTGATCTACACTTTCTTCCATAGAGCATCTCATATAGTGCTACTTCAATAGTTGACCGATAACTATTGTTATATGAGAACTCTATCAATGGAGGTACTCCCATTGACATCCAATACACATTCTCTAAGCATGTCTTCCAGAGTTTGTATTGTTCTTTTTGTCGGCCTATCTGTTTGAGGATGGAATGTCGTACTGAACATCCATTTAGTATCCATCACTTTCTGTAATCCTTCCCAAAACTTGCATGTGAATTTCGGGTCCCTATCCGAAACTATCGAATTCGGTAATCCATGAAGTCTGAAAATTTCTTGCACATAAAGCTCTACATAATGCTCTGCTGTATACACTATTCTGACATGTATAAAGTGTGCAAATTTCGTTAATCTATCAACGATCACCCAGACCGAATCATGTTGCTTTGTGGTCTTAGGTAATCCCACCACAGAGACCATAACAATCTCTTCCCATTTCTATTCTTGGATATTTAAAGTTTGTAACAAACCAGATGGTCTTTGGTGCTCCGCTTTGACTTGTTTGCACGTGAGGCACATTGTGACATACTCCACTACATCTTTATTCATTCCAGGCCACCAATATAACATCTTCAAGTCTTAGTATATTTTCGTAGTCTCTGGATGTAATGAATAAGTAGTATGTGCTTCATCAAGAATCTCCTTCTTTATCTCTAACTCCTCAGGCACACATACTCGTTCCTTGAACCTCACTATCCCACTGTCATTGAGGGTGAAATCCTTGTTACTTACACCTTAAATCCATTGTTTATATTTTTGTATCTGCGAGTCTTTGTCCTGTCTTTCTTTAATTCTTTCTAACAGAGTTGAATGTAGAGTCAGGTTTGCTAATCCCCCCATGATCAACTCTATACCTGCTCGTTCTATTTCTTCCATCAATTTAGGAGATCAATCTCTTATCGACACTACTTGCCCTTGGTTCTTGTGACTTAGGGCGTTGGCTACCACATTCTCCTTTCTCGCATAATACAATATTTCACATTCGTAGTCTTTTACAAATTCCAACCACCGTTGTTGCATCATATTTAACTCTTTTTGGATAAAGATTATTTCAAGCTCTTATGATGAGTATAAATCTCGCATTTATCCCCATAGAGATAATGTCGCCGTATCTTCAGTGCGAACACTACTGTTTCTAATTCTAAGTCATGTGTTGGGTAGCGTTGCTTATACTCCTTTAGTTGTCTAAATGCATATGAGATCACTTTCTCTGCTTGCATCATTACACAACCTAGCCCTTGTTTCAACGCGTCATAATATAGGACAAATTTTTTTTATTTGTAGGCAGACTTAATAGACGTGCCATAATAAGCCTGTCTTCCAACTCCTGAAAGCTCCGCTCACAATCCTTAGTCCATACAAACTCTGTGCCCTTCCTAGTCAACTCTGTCAATGGCGTAGCAATCTTTGAAAACCCTTCTACAAATTTCCTATAATATCCTGCCAACATAAGGAAACTTCTAATCTTTGAAACATTCTTCAGCTGTGGCCAATCTTTTACTGCTTTGATCTTTACTAGGTGAACTTTTATACCATCCTTACTAACAATGTATCCTAACAATGCCACTTGCGTTAGCCAAAATTCACACTTCTTGAATTTCACGTACAGCTAGTGCCCCCTCAACTTTTTTAGTGTCATCGGTAAATGTTCTTCATGTTCCTTTTTAGTACGCGAATAGATTAGAATATATTCTATGAATACTATCACAAACTTATCCAAATAGTCATTGAATATTCTATTCATGAGATCCATAAATGTCGCAGGGGCATTGGTAAGTCTGAAAGACATTACAAGAACAAAATGCGGTCTTTGGAATATCCTCTTCCTTCATCCTTAACTGATGGTACCCCGACCTCAAGTATATTTTTGAGAACATCAACTTCCCTTAGAGTTGATCAAAGAGATCGTTTATCCTTCGAAAAAGGTACTTGTTCTTGATTGTGACCTTGTTAAGTTCCCTATAATCAATGCACATCCACATTGATCCGTTCTTCTTCTTTTCGAGCAACATCGGTGCTCCCCACGGTGAGTAACTTGGCCTAATGAAACCTAACTCTTTCAATTCAGCTGGCACCATTCTATACGATGCATTTGAGATTGGAGCTATTTTTGGTGCTAGTTCAATCGTGAACTCAATCTCTCGCTATGGTGGAAATCCTAGTAAATCCTTTGTAAATACATCCAAATAATCATGTACTATCCCGGTGTCTTCCGGTTTCTGCGTTCCAGTATCTATCATGTTGACCATGCTAGCCAAGAACCCCATACATCCATGCTGTAACATCTTTCCAGCCTCTAATGCTAAAATGATTCATATTCCCAGTCTCGTTGCTGTCCCCATGAACCTGAAAGGTTCCTCTCTGTCTGGCTTGAACACTAAAATTTTCTTCTTACAATCAATGGTAGCGTTATACTTCATCAACCAATCCATCCTGAGGATTACATCAAAATCGGTTATACTATGCTCAATAAAATCTACATTTAGCTCCCTACCATCTATCCTTAAAGGCAAAGCTTTAGTCCACTTCCTAGATATTATCGCCTCCCTAGTCGGTAACATGGTCCCAAACCCCTTAGCATGCATTTCATAACGTCTATTAAATCTATCCACTATTTTCTTATCAACAAATGAATGAGTGGCGCAAGAATCCATTGAAACAAGACAATCAATTCCAGCGATAGAAATCTGACCTGAGACCACAGAAGTACTTGCTTCTGCCTGAGGCTAGGTGAAAGAAAAAACATGTGCTGGTACCAACTTGTCATCCTTCTTAGGTTGATCCTTAAACTCCTTCTTGACACCTATGTGGGAAGTTTCTCATGATGTGCTGGTACTAAGTGTAACATGCATTTACCTAACATTCTCCTTGGAGGTGCTTTTTACACGTTCCATAATCCGGGTACCGTACCCATTCCTTGTTCCCATGGTGGTTGTTTCATTTATTATCTTTGGCCCTTTTATCTTGACTTGACTGTCCCGCATGATCATTCCCTTTCCACTTCTGGTCATTGGAGGCATGGGTGACATGGCAGGCGTTTTTAACACGTGGCTGACACCTGGCAAAAGTTCTGTTTGACCATCGACCAGTGAGGTTCCCCTGACGTAACATTCGAATTTTATATATGACCAGCTTGGTCGTATACTCCGTATATTTTGAGAAGATCTTATGCAATTATAACGATATCCGGGATTATCTCCCATAATTCCTGAGTATCCGATTATTTAGGAAAGAATATCTGTAACAAATTTAGGTAATCCTCCTTGAGCCTATAAATAAAGAAGAAATAGCTCAAGGAGGGGACTTTTTTGGCTGATTTAAGTTGATACTTACAAGAGAATTAGAGCGATTATCTTACGATTGTATTATTCATCTCTCTCAGCCCTGTGAAACTTAGAGAACCCTAGTTCTTTGATCACTCCTTTGAGAACTAATATCAATAATAGCTTAAGTGGACGTAGGACATTACCATTTTGTGGGGCCGAACCACTATAATTTGTTGTGTCCTTTACTGTTTTTCCATTAGATCTATTTCAACACCTTCATTCACATCAAACGTTTGAGTTCGTGTCAGTTGACCTAATCGAGGGTCAACATTCTGGTGCTTTCATTGAGAGCTTGAGATGAGATTGTTGAAGCATTAATGGCAAAAACAACAGAGAAGACTGGGCAGGCGGCTGGCATTGCACCATCTCAACCTCCTCCTCCTCCTGACATGGCTGAAAATGAGCCATACTTGGAATTTGATGAGGAGGAACTGGACTGCAAAACGCTGAGAAATACCCTCGAGGTATTGCAAGATGAACTGGCCAATCTGAGGGCCAGTCAAGAAAGTGTTGCGGAGACTATGGCGCGGCAGTAGCAAGAGATAGAGCGCCAGCGCCAAGAGCTGAGTGAAAGACAGGTGGAGATGGACCGTCGTCAGAGGGAGGCCATGGAAGCTCTCGAAGCAGCCCTGCAATTGGCTAGAAATCAGGCTGCATCTGCCTCACAGCCTGATCAACCCTCGAATGGGCCACCTCAAAGGGGTCCCAATCTTAGCCCTCCGATCCAGCCAGCGAGCCCTCAAAGGCTCGAGCAACCACCAATGCCTCAGGATGATGTCCCACCAAGGGACCCTGAGATGCAACCTCCGTCCCAGGCTGGTCGAGGCAATCCCCCGCAGCCAAGGTAGAATAGGGCTAGGCAGTAGCCCTGTAGTCCTAGACGCCATGGGGGTGAAGAGTCGAACCCACCGAGCAGGGGACAGCGTCCTTCTGGCAATAGAAGGAACTCAGAGATAAGCTCTGTGGTCCGGGGCCCCCCACGGCATGATAATGCACGGGGACCTACCGACCAGCACAGGCCTCTCCCTAACGCTCGGGAAGTTCCAGCTCGAGGAGGCAACCGTAGGGACAGTCGGTCCCACCATAGCCAATCAAGGTTCAGAGATGGCCATGGTTACAATGAGGCCGACTCAGGCAGAGGGAATGCCGGTCGGAGAAATGAAGAGAGAGGTGGAGGCGGAAGCCCACCACCTAGAGAAGACCAACAAGAGAGACCTAATGCTGGGGGGCAGCCCAGACAAAACAACGTCTTTAACCGGCTCGGAGCAAGCGAGCAACGACGAAGAGACGAAGATTTAAGGAATGTACACAACGACCGCCAAGAACGGCACGACGAGTACATTCCCCTAGCAGCAGAGGCCCCGGCGATTCCTGAAGCCGTGTAAGCCCAGATAGATGCCCTGAACCAAGCAGTGCAATAGCTGGTCGGGGGAAGAACATCTCACATTGAATACGACAGGAGAAGGGGCACTCCTTTCGTTCAAAGGATAGTTGTGGTAGAGACTCCCAGTAAGTTTAAGATGCCCACACTTCCGAACTTCGACGGGTATGGTGACCCAGTATCTCATGTCAACAAGTTTGAGATACAGATGGACATTCAGAATGTGTCTGAAGACGCTCGGTGCAGGATCTTCCCTGCAACACTTTCTGATGCTGCGCAGGAGTGGTTTTTTAAATTCCCTCCTGCAAGTATTGTATCTTGAGAGATGTTCGTAAAGGAGTTTTACGGACAATTCTATACGGGTCGTGTGCACCGAACTGAGGCAAACCAGCTGGTTGAGATACGCCAGTAAGAAGGATAACCACTGAAAGATTACGTCCAGCGCTTTATGCGAGCAGCCGCTGGAGCCAAAACAGTGTGAGATGAAGGCAAAATGATGGCCCTAACTGTAGGAGTTAGGCGTCGTATGCCTTTGTGGAGTAGCCTCAGGAAACATGGGGTTAAGACTACCCAAGAATTCTTGGATCGAGCTAATCGATACATCAAGCTCGAAGATGCCATTGCCAGCGAGGGAAAGACCCCAAGCGAAGATAAGGGGACTGAAGACCTCGCCAAAGCTGCCAATGGGTCAAAACCCAACGGCAACGGTAAAGGCAATGGCAACGGCAATGGCAACGGCAAAAATGGGGGGAAGAGACCCCATAATGAACCTTCTACCTCCGAGACTAAGCGCGCTAAGGGCAACCGTTATGAACCACGGTTCACTAACTACACTGTCCTTGTCATGTCTCGAGCAGAGGTGTATCAGGCCACGAGTTCCAGTGTGCCTTACAAAAGACCCGCTGCCATTCGAAAGGATATTTCGAAAAGGGATACTACCAAGTTCTGTCGTTTTCATAACAACTACGGACACGATACAAACGGGTGTAACCAGCTGAAAGATGAAATCGAGTTCCTTATTAGACAATGGCACTTGAGGAGATACATACGGGCCTCAGGGGCTTCCCAACGAGAGGCTCCAGGTGGCAACGAGTAGGCGCATGCACGCCAACGCTCGCCACCTTTGCAGCCTGATCCCGTAGTTGGCACTTTACTCACCATCTGTGGAGGCCCGCACCTTGCGGGAAGCAGCGGAAAGGCAAGGGATCGATATGCTCGGACCCTACACCACGACTAGGACATCGAGATGATGACTGTGGAGGACCGAGCATCAAAGAAGGCTTGGTCAGAGGACGGTGAAATAACCTTCTCTGAGAGCGACGCCCAGCATGTCCAGTTCCCACATTCTGATCCGCTGGTCGTGGATGTTCAAATTGCCAACATGATGGTAAAGAGAGTGCTGGTTGATACAGGAAGTTCAGTTAACATCCTGTATAAATCTTTGCTGGAACAAATGAAGTTGTCCATCAAGGACTTGGAGCCCTGCAACCAAACCATTTACGATTTCTCTGGTGAGGGACTCGCTCCAACATGGTCAATTAGACTTCCGGTAACAACAGGTACAACGCCCGCTACCAGGACATTACTCACTACTTTCATAGTAGTCGATTGTCCTTCGGCTTACAATGCTGTAATCGAAAGACCCATACTGGTTGACCTTCGGGCCGTCACCTCAATATGGCACCTGGCCATGAAATTCCCAATAGACGTAGGGGTAGGACGCGTGTTGGGAAATCAGAGGGAAGCAAGGGAGTGCTATAATGCCTCAATTAATAAGGCCAAGAAGGGAACGTCGAGGAGCACTCCCCCAGAGAGGTTGCAGATGGCCATTGATACACAAGCCCAATCAGGTGATGAAGTCACAAAATAGGGTGTTGCCCAAAGTGAGGATAGAGACTTAGATCCTCACTTTGGGGATTTTGAGGAAGATGTTGGACCTGTCGAGGACCTTGAGGAGGTCCAGCTAGATGAAGAGTTTCCGACCAGAGTAGTAAAGGTCGGCAAAAATTTGGAAGCAACAAAAAAGCACGCACTGGTGGAATTTTCAAGGAAGAACCAGGAAGTTTTTGCCTGGTCACATAAAGACATGGATGGGGTAGATCCTGCAGTCATAAGCCATGTCCTGAATGTCGACAAAAGCTTTCCACCCGTGCAACAGAAAAGAAAGTTGCTTGATAAGGATAGATCGAAAGCCTTAAAAGAAGAAGTTGAAAAACTGAAGGAGAATGGGTTCATCAGGGTGGCGTTTTGTCCATCGTGGGTCTCTAATCCAGTACTGGTTCCCAAGCCTAACGGCAAATGGCGAACCTGTGTGGATTTCATAGACCTTAATAATGTCTGCCCTAAAGATTGCTTCCCACTCCCAAGGATCGACCAGCCGGTCGATGCAACTGCAGGACATGAGATCCTCTCTTTCATGGATGCATACTCAGGATACAATCAGATTAGTATGCATCCCCCCGATGAGGATCACACTAGCTTTCAGACCGATACATGGTTATAGTGTTATAAAGTAATGCCCTCCGGACTGAAAAACGCTGGTGCAACTTACCAGCGACTAGTTAACCACATATTTAAGGAGTTGATCGGAGTAAACATGGAGGTATATGTGGACGACATGCTGGTAAAGTCGAAAAAGGCAGAAGGACATGTGAAGGATTTACAGGAGTGTTTCAATGTTTTGAATAAGTATCAAATGAAGCTAAATCCTCTCAAGTGTTCCTTCAGAGTAGGATCAGGGAAATTTTTGGGGTTCATTGTCAATTCGAGGGGAATCGAAGCCAACCCCAAAAATATCAAAGCCCTGATCGATATGAAATCGCCAGTAAAAATCAAAGATGTGCAAAGTTTGACTGGAAGGATTGCCGCACTCAGTAGATTCATTTCAAAATCGACGGATAAATGCGTCTCATTCTTTAATCTACTTAGAGGCAACAAGAAGTTCGAGTGGACTAGAGACTGCGAACATGCTTTCCAAGCCTTAAAAGCGCACATGGCACAGCCTCCTGTCTTATCAAAACCTTTAGATGGAGAAACTTTGTTCATTTACCTGGCGATCACCGAATATGCTGCTAGTGCGGTGCTAGTAAGAGAGGAAGAAGGTGTACAAATGGTAGTGTATTATGTAAGCAAGAGGTTAATCGGGGCCGAATTGAGATATCCTCCCATCGAAAGATTAGCCTATTGCTTAATCTTGGCCTCAAGGAAGTTACGTCCTTACTTCCAAGCCCATCCCATCACAGTCTTAACTGATCAGCCCCTTTGGCAAGTTCTACAAAAGCCAGAGGCTGCTGGTCGTTTGTTGAATTGGGCAGTCGAACTCGGGCAGTTCGATATAACGTATTCACCGCGAGCAGTAGTAAAAGGACAAGTCTTGGCTGATTTCATTGCTGAACTTACTGAACTCCCAAAAAACAAGCAGAGCGAAAAACCTAGTGCGCCTGAGCCTCAAGTTGAAGCTCCTTCGTTGAGGTTATTCACAGACAGATCGTCCAACGAATCTCACGCAGGAGCAGAAGTGATATAGATAACGCCAGAAGGGCATCGATTTCACTGCACGATTAGGTTTGATTTCACCGCTTCAAACAACGAAGCCAAGTATGAAGCCCTACTCGCTGGGTTAAGGTTGGCCAAAGACATGAGCATAAAGGTGCTGGATATTTACAGTGATTCACAGCTGGTAGTGAATCAGGTCTTGGGGGAGTATCAAGCACGAGGTCTAAAAATGGTGGCTTATCTGAACAAAACCAAAGATCTGTTGGCGTAATTTGAGAAATTTACCCTCCAGCAAATACCCCGAGATCATAATTCAAACGCAGACTCCTTAGCCAAACTTGCGAGTGCGAAAGATGCTGACTCTTTAAATATAGTGCTAGTGGAGCGGCTATGCGAGCCAAGCATATGAGCAGATGAAGCCAATATGGAGGTCCAGTTAGCAGATACATGGATGGCACCATACTGGGAGTATCTCACGAGTGGTGTACTACCAGCAGATAGAAACAAAGCCAGGACTCTTCAGAGACAGGCTGCTAGGTACATACTGGTCAATGGTGTTCTATACCGAAGAGGATACTCCATGCCACTGCTAAGATGTATTACACCAGAATAGGCTAAAGAGCTGATGAAGGAGGTGCATGAAGACTTCTGTGGAGATCATGCTGGGGGGCAGAGCTTATCAAAGAAGATTTTGAGGCAGGGTTATTTCTGGCCGACTATGAACGAAGACTCGATGGAGTTTGTGCGAAAGTGTGATAAGTGTCAGAGGTTTTCCAAGATCCCAAGCGCATCTCCTAATGAGTTAAAGAAGATGCAAATTCCGTGGTCCTTCGCAGTATGGGGTATAGATTTAATCGGGTCCTTGCCAACAGGAAAAGGTGGAGTAAAATACGCAGTTGTAGCAGTCGACTACTACACCAAATGGGCCGAAGCTGAGCCACTCGCTACCATAATGACAAAGAAAGTCCTTGACTTTGTCATCAAGAACATTGTTTTCCGATATGGATTTCCTCGAAAGATTGCCTCAGAGAACGGCACCCAGTTCGACAGTGACCTATTCACAGACTTTTGCGAGAGGCATGGAATCATCAAGAGCTTTTCTTCAGTTGCGCATCCACAAGCAAATGTGCAAGTCAAAGTGGTAAATAAGACACTAAAGGATACCCTGAAGAAAAGGCTCGAGGAAGCTAAAGGAACATGGCCAGAACAACTACCAGAAGTACTCTGGTCGTATAGAACTTCTCATCGAACAGCAACAAGTTATACCCCGTTTTCCTTAGCATACGGGTATGAAGCTATGTTTCCAGTCGAGTTAGATACGCCCTCACATCGAAGAATCACATACGACAAAGACCAAAATAGCCAACTGTTGATGGAGTCCCTAGACTTGGTTGAGGAGAAATGAGAGAAAGCCCAACTCCGAGTAGCTGTGTACCAGCAAAAAGTCGCCCGGTATTTTAACTCTAAAGTAAAAGAAAGAAATTTCAATGTCGGAGACTTAGTACTTAGAAGAGTTTTCTTAAACACCCACGACTTGGCTGCTGGAGTACTCGGACCAAACTGGGAATGACCTTACCAGATTGAAGAAGTCCTTCATCCAGGCACATACAAACTTGCACGCTTAAATGGAGATCTCGTTCCGCGCTATTGGAATGGAGAACACTTGCGCAAGTATTATCAGTAAACAGTCCTTCTTAAAGGACTGGCTTGTATTAATTTTTACTTTTTACAAGTTTTGAAAAAGGGTTAGTCGTGTTATATGGATAATCACTTATAAGTGTAAGATCTTTTAAAGATCACTCGTAAAGACATGTTTAGTCCATTTAAATGCGAGAATTATAAGGGACTGTGTGCAGTCAGTCATTCTTGCCAAATTTTGTAATTTTTTACAAGTATTTGTTCATTACGTGTGTTGTTTTGCTGTATTATAAGTCTTGCATTTTATACCGAGCAGTAATGTTCGTACAGTGGTCAAGGCAAGTGACCAAGGACCTAAAGCTCCTCAATCACTTGGGGGGCATATAAGGTACATTGATAGCAAAGCATACCAAGAGGTATGTAAACACATGAACAAAATAAGTGAAAGCATGCTACGGTACTTAGAGTATTTTTCAAAATTTATATTTTGTTAAATCAAGCCAAAGTACTATGCTAAGTTTGGTCATGCGAACAGATGTTATAATAAAGAAGAAATATTATAATATCAAAGGGAATTCTTTTACACCGCAAGCAGTATTGCTTGGATGTAATTGTTTAAAAGTAAAAGTAAAATAAGCTGCCCATGCAGCAAAACCAAAGAAAAATCAGTCTTTACATTACGACCCGTAGGTCGTATGATTAAAGAAATATAAAAGAAAAAAAAATTATGAAGCTTGAGGAGGCGGAAGATCCTGAGGAGGATCCTGGGAAGCATTCTGGTCGACTACGTCTCCTGCAGCTTCCCCTCCCTCCACTCCGGCGGCCAGCGGAATGTCTGGGGAGGCAAGAATCCTAGCTCTTTCTTCAACAGCCAACCGAGCAGTACAACGAGCTAGCTCAGCCTTCCTGGCGTCCTCTGGAAGGTAGCCAAAGTTGGCACTTTGATTGTGTTTCCAGAAGTCATAGAAACACCGAAGTGTCATGTTCTTGTACCTTTCCAGGTCCTTGGGATTTGTAAGCTTGAGCTGCTCCACCTAGCTCTTAAGGACAGCAATGCTCTTGTCCTTAGCACGATTCTCCTTCTGGAGCCTTTTGACTTCACGCCATTGGGTTCGGCTAGCATCTTGATAATCATCTCTTTGCTTTTTGACATTTTCCAGAGAGGCTTTCTTTTCTGCCAGATTCGCAGCCAAGGAATCCTTCTGCTGGGTCCCCACCTCCAGCTCCCCAGCATGCCTAGCCTCCGCGGCTTGAAGCTCCTCAGTAAGCTTTGCTCGGGACTGTTCGATGCTTCCACCCGCACGGGCACGAGCAACAGTCATGGTCAGCATGGCCTACAATAAAAGAATAAGAGTTATGCCAACTTCAAAGAAGAAAAATTCAAGACCATAATCACAAAAGAGGAAAAAAAGGTTCTTACATTGGCCACTTCATTAAGGGCCCTGTTGAGGATCTGGTCGACCCCCATGGTTTCAGCTTCAGCCATGGCCTCTCTGCAGCGGTCATGCTTAAGGATATGGGTGAGGCGATCCTTAGATGACCGCAGGGAGCAGCTCCCTAGTTTGGCCCTAGGGAGATCGGCTTGCTGGGCCTGTTCGTTTGGAGCCATAGGTGAAGGATTTGTGGCAGCGGGAGGAGGGATTTGCTTCTCAGTAGAAGCAGAAGGTTGGGCAGACGGTTGGCCAGAGGGCCCATCCTTTGGAGGATCGGCTGCTTGATTCTTCTTGGCCGGAGGCACTTGGATGGACTCACCGTCGTGTCTCCTGGCCGATTTCCTCTTTCGGACCAGAGGAACCTCTTCTTCCTCCTGAGTGTTGTATAAGTCGAAAAAATTTGCGGAGGCCATTTCTGCAGAAAGAGATAAATATGCAGACAGTAAGCCAAAAATAAATGACAAGTTATGGCACATCAAAAAAGAGATAAAGAAAATTACAAAGACCAATACCCGAGCTATTACTACTTGTTGCTACACTATTGACTCTACTAGTCATACACTCACTCTCTGGCATGAAGAAGTCTAGCCCTAGATTTGGAGTATATGTAAAATTGCCGTCCCCATCAAATAAATGATAGGGAATTGGCAAGTTATCTAAAAGTTAAATAACAATACCGTTTTCGTCGGAAGACTTGTCTAAGTCAACGACAGTCTCGACTGCCTTTTGTTTTCCCTTCCCTTGAGGGGCAGAAGGCCTTTCTGCTGAGGGAGTGCCAGTGGGTTCCCTGATTGTAACCCCAGTCGGTCTCCTTAGAGGAGGAGACGCTGGAGGTTGCTGCTCAGGGTTCCTCTCGGCAGTGGAACTAACAGCCGCGGGTTCCCTCATATCATGTTGAGGGGCCAGGAGGCCAGACAGCCTCAAGTTATCCTCGGTGACCAGAGACTTGACGCTCTTCTCAGCATCCGTCATTCTGGCCAGCGTGTTGGACCTCAACACCATGTCAGGTGTCGAGTCTGGTCGCAGCCATGGGCCTGAAAGTCACAATATGTTTCAGAAAAGTATAAGGAAAATTGCTAAGTAGAAACAACGACCAGTAGAAAAGGGCATTTACCTCCTTGAGCGAAGGACAGGGTATTTTCAGCCATGTCAGGCATGAGGAAATACTCTTGACTGTATTTCCCCATGTTGGAGATGTGGGTGGTGTCACTCAGGAATGTTCGGCTCGTCTCCTGGTGACAAAAATGAAAAAACCCCATCCCGGACTGTTGGGGTTGGACTTAAGGTCAAAAAGGTAATTGACCTCATGAGGAGTAGGCTCCGGCCATTTTTTAAGTTTATAAAGGATATAGAGTGCAGCAAGCATTCTATATCCGTTAGGAGTAATTTGGAAGGGGGCGACACCAAAGTAGTTCGCCACCCCCTGATAGAATGGAAGAAGAGGAAGGGTAGCCCCCGCCTCTATGTGATACCTTGACCAGGCGCTGTAAACGCCTCCGGGCAAATTAGCCCTCTCGTCTGTAGTGGGGATCTTGAGATTCACACCAGTGACGGGATACATCCTGAGATAATTAGCAAGCATCCTGGGGGTTACTTGGCTAAGTGGAGAAAGGTACCACTCGACATCAGGAAGAATTGAATGTCGAGGGCGAGCCCTAACCTGGATGCGAGGGTCTGGGACAATATTTTCTCGACCACTGGTCGAGGGAACCCTAGCTTGCGAATCACGCTGAGTTGGAGAATTTGAAGTGTGGTCAGGCTTTTGTTTCTTTTGGCCAGTGGATTTGGAACAGGCCATTCTGGCTGGTGATGGTTGAGGTCTGGAAGAAAAGAGTCTAGAAAAAGGAATCTTGTGAACGTTCTGAGTAGGCTGTTCTTCACCTTCAAGCAGTTGCGCAAGGAGATCATCTTCGATCGGCCTCTCACCTCCCCAAAAATCTGGCATTAAAATTTGCGGATAGAAAAATGGGGAGGTGAGGATGGAGAGTCTAGAAAATTGGTTAGAATAACGCTGGTCGTGTATAAAAGTCAAACTTTGATACAACAACATTCTAGAAAAAAAACTAATGTTTTTTTCATGCGAACAGTTTGAAAAACATATCAAAAAGTGAAAGTAAAAGTTTTTTCTGAAAAAGCTTTTTCAACTCCAGTTAGGGCGGGAAAAACTCAGCTTTTCAACTAGCATAAATATCGAATTTTTACTTCGATTTTACGTCCTAAATTTATGATCTCGACTATCAAACTGATTCACAACTCTTAAATGGCAAAGTTACACCATCCTATCTAGCATCACTCGATAAACCCCCTATTTTTCATGCATTTCTACCCAGGAACACAGACAATATCAGAACCTAAAAGCTAACTTACATCGACATGCACAACAAAAAATAAAGAGTAGAAAAGTTCTGAAACTTACCAAAGTGAAGATTATGGAGGTTTGAAGAAATTTCAAGCGTAGGCGAGTGAACGGTTGGTTCTTGGAGCATCGAAAGGTGATCTTCAGAGAAAGTAGAGGTTCTGAATTAGGGTTTCTTGATAGAAAAGTAGCTTGCGTAAAAAGAAAAAGGAAGCTCTGGGGAGGCTATATATATTTTGTTTGTGGCATGAAAAAAGAGGTAATCATCAGTTTCCTCTTTTCAAAGCATGGGAAAGAGTGATAGCCGTCAATGGATTGCTTGGGAACCGAAAAGCCATGATTAGACAGGGGTAGGTTGTTTTTTCTGAGAAGGCACGAACTACTCTGATAGATTTGGTGGGGTAATCAAAGAGTCATTTTCCTTAAAGTTCATTTATTGGTGGTCATAATAAATAAACTTGGGGGGAAAATGTTATCCAAAAAGCAGGCATGGGTGACGTGGCATGCATTTTTAACACGTGGCTAACACCTGGCAGAAGTTCTGTTCGACCATCGACCAGTGAGGTTCCCCAGACGTAACATTCGGATTTTATATACGACCAGCTTGGTCATATACTCCGTATATTTTGAGAAGATCTTATGCAATTATAACGATATCTGGGATTATCTCCCATAATTCCTGAGTATCCGATTATTTAGGAAAGAATATCTGTAACAAATTTAGGTAATCCTCCTTGAGCCTATAAATAAAGAAGAAATAGCTCAAGGAGGGGACTTTTTTGGCAGATTTAAGTTGATACTTACAAGAGAATTAGAGCGATTATCTCACGATTGTATTATTCATCTCTCTCAGGCCTGTGAAACTCAGAGAACCCTAGTTCTTTAATCACTCCTTTGAGAACTAATACCAATAATAGCTTAAGTGGACATAGGTCATTACCATTTGTGGGGAACCACTATAATTTGTTGTGTCCTTTACTGTTTTTCCATTAGATCTATTTCAACACCTTCATTCACATCAAGCGTTTGACTCCGTGTCAGTTGACCAAATCAAGGGTCAACACTTTCCACAACTCATATGGAGATATATTATTTTTCTTCATGGGAATACGATTCAAAATATGACAAGCGGATAGCAATGCTTCACCCCACAAACTAAAATTCAATTTTGAATGTAATAGCATAGCATAAATCATCTCAATAAATGTTATATTCTTTCTTTCCGCTATACCATTTTGTTGTGGAGTATAAGAGGCTGTACATTCATGAATTATTCCATGTTCTTCACAAAACAAGTAAAATTCATTTTAAAAATATTCACCACCCCTATCACTTCTAAGTATCTTAATTTTCCTTTCAAGTTAATTTTCAACTTTCGCTTTATACACTTTAAACACATCAAATGCTTCATCTTTATTTTTAAGAAAATATACATATGTGAACCTAGAGCAATCATCAATGACAGTAATAAAATATCTACTTCCTCCTCTAGTCAACATTCCATTATGTTCACATAAATCACTATGTATCAAATCTAACAACTTAGAGTTTCTTTCAACGCTAGGAAAAGTTTCTTTACCATTTTAGATTTAACACATAATTCACATTTTTCATGCTCAACATTATCACAATCAATTAATCCACATTTGACATCCCTTTTAATTGTGCTAATCCTATATGTGCAAGTCTAACATGCCACAATGTAATATAATTTGAGTCAAGCATATAATAATAAGAAGAAGCTCTATTGTTCATAGTGTCAATGGAAGTACAAAGTTTGAACATGCCATCACAAGCATATCCCTTTCCCACAAAACATTGTCTTTTGATAAAACAAGCTTATCAGAATCTATCATAACCTAGATTCCTGGTTTGCCAAGTAAATTGCCACTCACAAGGTTTCTACTCATTTCCCGTACATACAAAGCATTGGTGAGTAGAACCTTCTTGCCGGATGTGAAGAAAAAGTCAATAGTTCCCTTTCCTTCAACGATGGAACTTTTCTCATTTCCCATTTGGATTTCATGCCCTTCCTTTAAAGATTCAAAGGTCTTGAATAGAGATATATCATATGTTACATGAATGGTGGCACAAGTATCATACCACCACCCACTCACCTTTCCATGAATGGCATTGACCTCACTTAGTCTAGCCACTAGCTCCTCTTGAGATGAGTTGACCTTTGCTTCATTGCTATGGCTCCTCTTGAGTCTACAATCTCTAGAAAAGTGGCCATTCTTGCCACACACAAAGCAAGGCCCCTTGGAACTTTTGAATTGACCCTCATATTTCTTGGGCCCCAAGGGGTTTTAGCCCTTGCCCTTGACCTTGTTCTTGTCATTTCCTTTGCCCTTGTTAGGAGGATTTTCCACAACATTGGCCTTAGAAGTCTCTCCATTGGACTTCTCATCATTCAAATCTCTAGAACGAGATTCCTCCTCAATTCTCACGTGTTTGAGAATTTCCTCCAAAGAAATCTCTTCATTTATATGGTGCATCTTTTTCCTATAGCCTCTCCATGAAGGAGGTAACTTGGCTATTATGGCACCCACAAGAAATTTTTCCGGCAATACAATTTTAAGAGTAGACAATTTATTCACAATAATTTGCAGCTCATGAATTTGAGGGAGAATCATCATAAAATTTAAATTTCATATATTGAGTAATAAATAATTTCTTTGTACCTTCCTCTTCCACATTGTATTTCTTTTCCAAGGCCTCCCAAATCTCCTTGGCAGTCTTAGTGTTGGTGTAGAGATCGTATAGCTTATCCGAGAGGGCATCGAGGATGTGACCACTACAAATCTACTCGCCTTCTTTGTGGTTCTTCCTTTCTTTGAAAACTTTTTGAGTATCTTCTTCCTTGGGCTCTTCCAAGGCTTTTAGGTCTTTATCTAAGACATAGAACACTTTCAAATTAGTGAGCAAGAACCTAATCTTGTCTTGTCGATGAACAAAGTTAGTCCCATCAAATCTATCTAATCTAACAAAGTATTGTGTCATGAATCTCAAAGCTGAAAGAGAGTTAGATTCTTCCATGATATGCTATCTCAGATTATAGAGTATTAGAATGTTGGGGGAGAGTGAGATAACACCACCATAAAAAATAGAATCTACACAAAATTTGGATAGATAGAGACTTAAAAAAGATTGAGAAAGAACTTCCGAACAAAAGTAGATCAATGGAGTTCTTCAATATTTGATGAAGCTTCAAAAATCTAGGCAAGACCACCACTTTCTTTGAGCAAATCCTTCAAGAAAATCAAACATACAAAACCAAGGCTAATACACGTTGAGAAACGTTGTCCTAACACTCTATTTCCCAGCCACCATTGATGTTTGAGGGCTTCTCTTTGAGGAAATGAGGATTGAGATTGAACAAGCCTTCAACTCTCTAGGTCAAGCACTTTCTTGGAGAGTTCTTGGAGGAAACTAGAGAGTCTTGGAGCTAGAGAGAGAGAGAGAGATTGGAGAGAGTGATCAAGTCTCCCAAATCACTGTTTTTGACCCATATATACAGTAGGCACCGTCATTAAGTCCAACCAATAGGTTTAGACTTGTAAAACATGTAATTTAGAGCATTTTTGTAAATCCTCATAATACAGCAGGTGAAGTGTCACCTGCAAGCAGGCAATGGATCGCTTGCCAGGTTTTCTGGAAACCCTAGCCTTCAGGTGATGTGTAATTTTCTTGGGTGGCGATGTATCGCCACCCCCTCTAACTTTGGATACTTCCAAAGGTCCAAAAATTGCTCCAAATGCCACCAAACTTTTTGGGAACCCTTAGATACTTTTATGTATCACTTTGGACAAAAATTTGTATTTTATAAGTGCCTACAATTTGAAACTTAAATTCACATCTTCACTATGTGAATTCTACTAATTGTTTATACCTTGCTTGTATTTTAACACTTTATCATTTGTATTTAACCAGCCTTAACATTATCAAGAGATTGAACTACATCAACAACACAACCTTCCTCACAAAGCCTTTGATCAACCTAGAACTAGTATGGGCTGGTTCTCAACACATAAAATAGAGATCAAGAAGTAGAAGAAGAGATAATGTCTAAGAAAAGATTAGATTGTCTAGGTTTTCACTTACCCAAATGAATCAACTGAGACTGACTTGTGTAAACCCTAGATATCATATTCCTTATATAGGAAACATAATGGGCTTTATTTAAACTTAAATTTAAATTAATTTAAAATAAAAAATAAAAGCCTTGGCTCCCACAAATGGACTTGGGCCCAATCTTTTGTTTTGAATTTAAATCCCAATTGAGCCTAAACTCAAAACTTTTTATTTTTTTAATTAATTAATTAAATCCTTATTCCAATTAACTCATTATAATTTGAAACTTGATTTAATATTATTTATTTATATTGACACAAATTTATCTATATTAATAAATTTACCCATAGATTCTCTTTTATTTTATAAATCTCATATCTCTGTAAAATTTTCCAAAATTGACCTAGTCAACTTTAAAAATCCTAATTGATAATTAAATCAATCAATTGAGACATTCTAGATGATTTACTCAAAGGTGATGCCGGGACCATTGATCCATGAAATGAAGGTCCAATAAGTTACTATGAATTTATTTACGAATAATTTTACTACCTTAATAATTCCTTGTGACTCTACTATAGACTCGGAATTGAACTCTTGAATTCATAGAATGTACTTTCCAAACCTTAAATATGTTATCCATTGTTATAACCATTACAGTCAGTCAATCCTCTTTCGATGACTTACTAACAAGCTGGGTGCAAATTACCATTTTACCCCTCATCAGTATTTTATCCTTAACACCCAAGTACCTAACCAAAGTAGGTCGCTAGAGTTAGAGCCAAAATTCAGTTGTTTCTATCGCTGGTGATCTGGATACCAAGAACATGACTTGCTACAACGAAATCTGGAATTTTGTTTCCAGCTAGTTCTTTATGTCTGATAATTTCTTGACATTGTTTCCAATGAATAAGATATCATCTTCATAAAAGATTAAGAACACCACAATGTATTTTTCCTTATGTTTTTAAACACGAGGGTCAACTACATTTTGTTCAAAACCACAGGTCTTAATGTTTCCATTTAACCTTAATTTTAAGGAAAGAGAAGCTTGTTTATGTCTATAGATAGACCTGCTCAACTTGTCGACTTTATTGTCTAGCTACTTTAAATCCTTTTGATTGATCCATGTAAATGGTCTCATCAAGATTGCCATTAAAAAAAATGCTTCTCTGATGTCCATTTTTCTTATCTCTTAATCAAGATTTGTGGCTATGGATAAGAGTATACTAAATGAATTTTAACATGGTTATCAGAGAAAAAGTTTTCTCTAACTCAACTTTCTCTCTCTGCCACGAGTTGAGCCTTAAATGTCTCAACTTTTCCATCAACTCCCCTCTTCTTCTTATAGATCCACTTGCACCCCATGTGACTAAAGTCCAATGGCACATCTACATGATCTCAGAAAAATTTAAAGTACTTAGACTCAATTTCTTAGTACTTGGCTTCGAGTTAAAGATCCCTTTCAGACTTACCCATTTCCTGTTTAAAGGCCAACAGATCATTGTTACTTGTGTTCCCAACCAGCTTGTTGGTTTCACTACCCATCTCATAAGTACCGGGTTCCAAGAAACCCTCCCACTATGATGAGGCACCGTAACCGTCTGACTTTGATTAGTGGTTTCTAAATCTACCTTGTTTTCATCGACTTGTGTCGGTGAGGATGGAACAATATTTTATCGTTTTTCCATCTAATACCATTTTTCTATGAGGCTTGAAATTCATTATGTAGTATGTATCCACAAAAGTAGCATTTGTGGAAAAAAAAACATTATCTTGTCAACTAGACTATAAAACAGACCACCCCGAGTACCTTTAGGATAACCTACAAACAAGAAAATCTCAGTTCGCGATTCTAGCTTTCCTTTCTTTTACGTCAAGACATAACCAGGACACCCCTAAATTCCATAATGTCGTACACTAGGTTCACGAACATTCCATAATTCTAGTGGTGTCTTAGAGACAGCTTTGAGACGACACAACATTTAAAAAATGTCACATGCTGTCTAGGAAGTATGTCTCTAGAAAATATCTGGGTAAGAAGTTGGTAGAGTTGAATAGCTTATCATAGAACACACATTTTCATAAACACCCGACTCACATCGCTCAGCAACACCATTCTGTTGCGAAGTCTTTGGGATAGTTGCTTTAGATAATTCTCCAAGTTCAATTAAATGATCTTGGTTCTGATTATCCAAATATCCTCCACCCCAATCAGAACGCAAAATCTTTAACATTTTACCTAATTTGGTTTTAAATCCGGAGCAATGAATTCTTTGAACTTCTTAACAAATTCTTAGAATACCTATGCTTTAGGTACTTACATAAGTCTCTAGAGCAATTTTCAATGAAGGTGATGAAATACTCATAACCACCCATTGCTTGAACATTCATTTGTCCCCAGACATCTGAATATACTAGCCTTAGTGGCTCTTTGGCCCCTTTCTCCTATCACAGAGAATGGATGCTTTGTCATTTTTCCCTCGAGATTAGATTCACAAATAGGTAGGTGACCCTAGGTGAGTTCACTCAAAGGCCCAACCTTGTTAGTCTTCGAATCACATCATAGCAAATATGTCCAAAGCGAAGATGCCTAAGGTATGTCATTTCTAACGTTATTGACCTTTTTCCGTTTAACGGTCCTTGATTTAGCTATCTTAAACAACTCATTATTTAGAACACAAGGTTTGTTTAGTTGCAATATGTAAAGACCCAAAAATGCTAATAGGGTTTAGCGCCTTGATTAGATTGTCGAGAGGGCATAATTGGATAATGTGGGAATAATTGATTAAATGCGTGAATATGTGGCATACATGATATATATGATGATATGAATATATTTATATGCGTGTTTATGAGTATTAGATATGCATGTGGGCCCGTTCTTGTTTATAAGGGCATATCTATAATTTTTGCCCATTAAGTACATAAATGTTTGCATTATACGGCTCGAGGCTGTCCTAGTGATAAATGGTTGAGACCACATTATTATGTGGATATATTTGCATTATACGGCTCGAGGCGGTTCTAGTGAGTGGATTACCGGAATAGTCACAACGGGGTTTAATACCCGGCTCGGGGTGAGCTTAGGCGTATTTTGGGAAGTTTAATGAGTATTTAAGATTTATCGAATAATGGGTAAGTATTTAGTAATTAGTTGGGCATGACGAGATTAATTAGGGATTTGTAGGAAGACTGGAGGAGTTAGCTGGAAACGGGGGAAAATGACCATTATGCCCTTATGGGAAATATAAGAGGCTCAGTTAATTAAGGGGTATTTCTGTCTTTAGGTTAAGAATATACTCAGACACTTTAGGAAAAGACCAAAATCACTAAGGAATACTCTAAAGCACCCTCTCCCTCTTACTCTCTCTCTCTCTCTCTCTCCCTCTTTTGTGCTTTGAGGTTGAAGGAAAGCTTTGAAGAAAAGCTTGGATTTGGGCTGGGAAATCTAGTGAATTGAGGCTAGGAGTAGTCAAGGAACAACTAGGGGATTCAAGCTACCATCAGAGGTAAGGTTTTCAGGTCCTAGATGATTGAATTCTATTTAGGTTTGGATATGCTTGGGGATAATTGGGTTAGCTACTGAGTTTAGAGTTTAAGGGAATTTGAGTTGGTGTTTTAGGTTGTATGGGTTGTTTTTGTAGTACTGAGAGTTCTGAACCTGGTTTTGACTGAGGTGTATGTTAAGGTTGGATATTGGGGTTGAGAGTTGGGGAAAAACATTGCAAACCCAAGGATTTTTGGGTTCGCGGGGGCGCGCTGTGTCCCAGTTCATGGGCACCGTGGTCCGCGAGCCCAGAAGGCTCTGGGAGGGCTTGTTGATTTGTGGGCGCCCCACAACCTTGGGGAGCAAGTCACGACCCGCCTCCCCCCTTAAAGCAAGAGGTTGCGCCTCTGACTTGAGGTGCGCTGCGACCCTTAGGGCTAGGTCGTGGCCCGCCTAGGCTGCCATAGCCTAGGTTTTTTTTTAGGCTCGGGGAGGCTCGGAGATTTAAACCTAAGCACTCGAGACGAATTATAGTGCCTGGTTTAGTTGAATACGAGGTCTTGGAGGCTAGTATTTATTTCAAAAACATTTAATTGGATTATAATTTGATAGTTATTCATTGTTGCTTGTGAGTAGGGTTACCGTTAAGGCTCAGGACTGAGGATCGTGCTTGGAACCGTTCTTTATCCATCGCTCGGCACTCGAGGTAAGAAAACTGCACCCAAGTCGGACTGAGATTCCCTGTAAATGAACATATGTGTTCTATGAATTATATATCTATTATGTGTAATGTGAAAGTACGACCTAAGGGAGCCGGGGCTGATGATAAGCGTACTGAACACAGCCCGGCCTAAGCGAGCCGAGATCAGCTAAATAACCAGAGGGCTCGGCCTAATGGCGCCAACACCTAAATATTTGTATTAAATATTGAGTTATATTTTTGGAAGTATATGTTTGTCGTTGCCTAGCTTAATACTTGTACTTTGCTGATTGATTGAACTGATTGGATTTAAGTTTGTTCTATACGCTTGTTGTTGTCTATGCTTGTTGACTATGGTTTTCTTGTTGAGCCTTGCATCACGGGTGCTACATTGTGTAGGTAAAGGCAAAGGGAAGATGGACCAACCATGATTTGGAGAGCTTTGGGGGCGGAGTGTACATCGTCAGTTGCTCGATCGCCACAGCCGAGGGAATTATAAGAACTAGAGCTCAAAACTGTAGTTTGCCTTGTAGACTGGCTTTTGTTGTATTAGCTTTTGAGGGTTGTTTCCGCCATGTAAAACTTATTTTTGGGATCCCATGTGTCAAACTTTTATCTTAATGAAAATCAATCATTTTACGATCAAAATCTTTTAACCCTAACCTGTCTCTTGACTCTAGAAACACATTTATGTTCAAACGACTTGATTAGCGAGTCTTGCACCATTTTAAACACACAGTGTAATGGTCTTGGCTATCCAGGGCGTTACACAATAGGTATAGCCCATTTTTCATACATCCACCCCACAATTCACATCCATTTAAAGAAATAGGATTTTATTACTTGTGAAAGTAACTAAAAATTAATATTGATGTAATAAGAAAAACTAAAATTAAAATTTCCATTGAAAATCAAAATAAAATAAACATTGTCTTAAAATAATATATTTATTTCCAAAATTCATAGAAGATTATCTTTTTGCCTTGTTTGATACGAACAATCCTTGATGGATTCCAAGCTTTGGCCTTTTATCCTTCATGGATTTCCCAATGCTAAAAAGGTGTAAAACAATACATGCATCTTTAGTAGATCTTGATTCAGCGATCCAAAACCGAAGTATCATCCTCTAAAATCACATGCATCCAAGACAAATTTCATTATCTTGGGTTCCATATGCCTTGAGTGCTGGACAATCTTGTTCTGATTGATAGTCTCCTTGCAGTTGGAAACACCCTTTAGTGTACTCATAACCAGGCCTTGCTCCAAGATGATTTGTAGCATTTGGTGCCTTGCCAATGGACTTTTTATTTTTTTGTTTGAATTTCTTCCTAATTTTCTCTTCGAAGAAGAAGCTTAAAACAACTTCTCCTTGAGCTTGTTAAGTAGTATTTTCCTTCTTTCCTTTGCTCGAACCACCATCAACAATCCTCTTAGAAGGATTTGGTGATTGTTGCATAGGAAAAATAGGAATATCTTTGATTTTCACGAACTCGATGTTGTCCATAATCAACACCATGTTGATATTGTGCAAACATTTCGTGAAGTTCCTTGTAAACTTTTATAGATTAGAGAGAGTTCGGGGTGGGAAGCCTAGTGCTACGATTATCAACGCATTGCTTGACAAACATTTATTCATTAAATTTTTAGGAATAGCATAATATACAAAATGTTTTGAGATAAGTAAAATACTAAAACACTTATCTTCTATTTCTTACGTACTTTATCCAGCCATGGACCCATGTGTCCTGGTAGGCGAGAGACACAAATATTCACTTTGCTAAATAGAGAAACATCTCAATTAATAAACTGTAATAGAGTTTTATTAACAACCTATCCATCCGATCAAATTAACGAAAACTCATGTGTCCCGGTAAGCGAGAGTCACAAATATTTCTTACTTTATAAGTTTGACCCACATTTTTTATTATTATAGATTTATTTCCTATAGTCACCATAAGGATGAGTCTATAGAAGGTCCATCTATAACCATCTATCCTAAGAAATTTAACCATGTGAAGAAGTCTGGTGAACACCTTTCGTAGGGAGATGAAAGCAAAGTGCCATAAGGCCCCACTGAACTCTAACCTTGTTAAATCAATGATGGAGATTGAATTCAAATTTTTAAAACTCATTATTAAATCTTTTAGTATTTTATTCTTTTTGAAAAATATCAACTTAGGTTTGCCAAATTATTAAAATAATCAATAAACCAACTTAGGTTTGCTAAATTATTAAAATAATCAATAAACCATAGTTTATAATTTTCCCATTAATTCTAAAATTACCATTCAAAATTAATTCAAAAAATAGAATTAATTTGTTTCTAAACAATTATTAGGTCCAACTAAAAAGATAACCTAATACAATTAAGTCCAACTTAGGTAACTGTGCCTTAACAATTCGAGTTTGCATGGAGGAGAGCTGGGTTCAGTATGTCGGACCCACTACGAAGGCTCCCTAATTTCCACAGAAAGCCCAAAAAAACAGGAATTTGAACTTTCATTTTATTAATTGTTATTCAATTGATTAAGCCCAATCTAGTAAAGTAAAGCAAATTGGCCTTCACAAGTGCAACCACCCACAATAGAGGAATTTAAACTTTACATGTTCAATTGGGCCCAAATAAAATCTAACAATTTATGAAAATTTTATTTGAGTTTTCCCACATTTTTCAAAACAAAAATTGGGCCATCATTATACTTATATTTAAAGCCAAAATGCAAAAAATAACTTAATAATGATACTTGATATGTTAATAATTTGATGGGCCTAACATGTTACTCTATAATCATGTATTATTAAATTGTAACGTCCCGAATTTACTATTAAGGCTAAGTACCTAGACTACAGTGCCTGGAGGGCATAATATGGGATATACATGTTGAATTAATTGAATAAATGTGTGAATACGTGGCATACATGATTTATATGATAATATGGATTTAAATGCATGTTGGTGTGTATTGAATATGCATGTGGGCCCATTCTTGATAATAAGAGCATATGTGCAATATTGGCCCATTGCGAGCATAAATGTGATTATATAAGCATAAATGATTGAGACCACATTATTATGTGGATATATTTGCAGTATACGACTCGAGGCAATCCTAGTGAGCGGGTTAGCATAATAGTCACAGCAGGGTTTAATACCTGGCTTTGGACGAGCCTATGGGGTATTTTGGAAAGTTTAACATATATTTAGAGATTTATCGAGTAATGAGTAAGTATTTGGTGATTAGTCGGGTATTTCGGGATTGGTTGAGAATTTGTAGGGAGACTCGAGGAATTAGCGGGAAATGGGGCAAATGACCATTTTACCATCAAGGGCAATTAGAGGGATGAGTTGAATTTAATGGCATTTTGATCCTTTTTAATTAAAGGATATAGTGGAGTTAATCTTCAGGAATCAACCAAAATGGGTTAGAAGTCTCAACTCCCTCTCTCTCCCACCTACACGTTCTCTCTCTCTCTCTCTCCCTTATTGAAGTGCTTGGAAGCCTAGGGGAACCCTTGAGGTAGAGCTTGGAGTTGAGTTGGGAACTTGGGAAATTAAGCTAGGAACAAGCAGAGGATTAGCTCAAGGATCAATCGTTTCTGAGGTAAGTTCCATAACCTAATTTTTATTGTGAATTCTATGACAACTTGGGACTGTTGGCCGGGTTTAATGTTAGCTTTAATTGCTGAATTTAGGTGAGATTTGGGGTTGGTTTTTGAGTGATTATAAAGCCTAGGTTTTGTGGTTAAGAGTCTTGGACTCAGTTCGGGTTTTGGTGTAAGGTTACAAGGACTTTCTGTAGAAATTGGTTAGGAGAAAACACATAAAGAAGTAGGGTTTTCTGGGATTGAAGGGGCACACCGTGACCCTGTTCATGGGCTCCGCAGCCCGCGTGGTCCCAGGAGGTTAAGGGGCTTTTTGTCTCATAGGCGCACCGCGACCCTCAGGGCCAGGTCGCGGCCTCCATGCCTGTGGGGGTTGGGGGTTGACACCTCTGTCTTGGGGGCGCGCTACGACCCTTAGGGACAGGTCGCGGCTCGCCTAGGTAGCCATAACCAAATTTGGTCTTTAGGCTTGGGGACTTAAACCTAAGCGCTCGGGATGAATTCTACTGCCCGATTTAGTAGAATTCGAGTAATTCTACTACCCAGTTTAGTAGAATTCGAGGTCCCAGAAGCTAGTATTTGATTCCAAAGCTTCTAATTGGTTTAGGATTTTAATGGTTATCCACTATCACATTGTGACTAGGTTATTCCGCAAGGGCTTAGTATTAGGGATCATGCTCGGGGCTGCCATACACTAGTTGCTCGAGACTTGAGGTAAGAAAATTGCACGCGAGTTGTGAATGGGTCTCAAACCCTTGTTAATGAATATATTATGAATATGAACCTATCTGTATCTGAGAATATCTTGGTGGGCATGCTTGTATACGTTGCCATTGATTATTTATGCATTGTGCATTTGTAACTATGTTTGTTTCAAGTCGGCCTAAGGGTGTCGGGGGTCGATACCAAGCGTGCAGAACTCAGCCCGACATAAGGGTGCCGGGGTCGGCTATAACACTAGTGGACTCAGCCTTAGGGCACCGGGCCTGGACATTATACAATAAACAGAAGTGTGGTTCACACTTAACTATTTGTGTTGATTGATGAGCTTGAATTATACATTTGATTTAGCTGAATATTTCTGTGAGTTTTTTGCGTATACCCTATTGTTAATTGAATCTGATGATTTATGTTTACTACCTTTTATTGTAACCTAGTTGTTCATGATGGTTTAAGTTTTCTTGCTGAGCCTTGGCTACGTGGTGCAGGTAAGGTAAGGAGATAGCGGGACCAGCCATTATTTGGAGAGCTTCAGGGGCGGTGTGTACATATGTAGCCTGCTTGATCGCCACGGTCGGGATAACTTGGGAGGAACTAGGGTTAAATCCTGATTTGCCGCTTAGGACGGCTACATTGTATTCTATTTGTCTTTTACAAGTCTGTAAACTGATTTGGGGATCCCGTGTATAAACTTAATACTTTAATGAAAAATAACCATTTTGTTGACCAATTCTTTTAATACTTGACCTAGACTTAGTCTTTAATTACACAGTTGAGTTCAAACGACTTTCTTAGCAAGTTGAGCACTATTTTAAACACATAGTATTAGCGTCTTGGTTATCCATGGCATTACATAAATTATGCAAATATACCACAACAATATTTAATTAGCATAGAATTCATCACACAAAATTCAATATAATTAATTAAACAAGTTACAATATATTAAATTAATTAAAATAGAATTTATTAAACAAAATTCAATTTCAAATAATTAAATTAAACAAAATTGTTAAGTTGTTAAGAATGACAAGATAAAATATTTTAACAAATTTTAAAATATCAAAATATCTTTTACCTAAATTTAAAATATCTAAAATATTTAGAATTATAAGATAACCAATTTCAAATATTTTAAATAATAAAAATATTTTGGATATTCAGATAACCAATCTTAATATTTCAATTATAATAATATAAAAAAATATCTTAAAATATCATAATTATCAGATAACCAACTGAAAATATTTTAAAAATCTAAAATATATAAAATAATCAAACAATCAATTTTAAATATTTTAAAATTTATTGCACATAATATCTAATTTTTTTTAAAAATAAAGAGTCGCTGCGAGGTCCGGCCCTGACGTCGTGGTTCCGGTAGCTCCTTCATGCGTGCCCAGCACGCACACTGCCCAATTAGTCCAAAAAAAAAAATCAGTGCAGTTTTTCAATCCCAAAACAAGCAAAAAACAAACAAATTATTGCTAAATTTACATAACAAAACATAAACATGCACCAATAACATGTACCATCCAATTAACACCATAACATATCAATCATTTTCATACATGTTCATTTATGAAAATAAACTAGCAACCTATGGCTTTGAGACCAATTGTAGGAAATACATATTGTTGGATCTTTGTTTATTTTCATGTAATTTACATATTATCAAACAAACATGTAAATTTGATATGATAGATTTTTAATACATTTTAGTCTTAGCTTTTTTTTATTTTTTATTTTTATTATTATTATTTTATATTTTTAGTTCTTTTTATGCGTGGTTCTTGTATTTTTCAAGTTGTCATTTGTTACATGGATATATGAGAAATATTTCAAAATTTATTTGAAATAATATCTTCAATCAAGAAAAAACAATAGAAGATAAATGAGAATTCAAACTTAAATTGTTGGAAAAATTTGACATATTTTGAATCTGAGATAGTTTCGGTATTTTGACTATATATCCTTACTTACATATCTGATTTATGGGTTCTTGGTGGCGTTGGAAAGCTTATTCAAAGACCCATGGAAGCTTGTTTAACAAGAAAAGTCAAATTCAGACGTTTACTTGATGATATTTGAGCTACAAGATTACGCAAACTATAGTTATATGATTTGAAATTCAAATGAATATATTTTGGAGCATTCTGAAGTAACAAGTGGAGAGATCTAAAAATATTGTTTTCACAACCTTATCACCATAAAAAGAATGTTTTAGATTATTTTAGAGCTCTCTCTATTCTCTCGTCTCTCTTACTCCTCTCTCTTCTCTTTCTCTCTTTCTTCTCTTTCTATTCTTTTCCATGAACTAATTTTCTTTTTAGGGTGTTAATAGATTCTTCTTGAAACTTGATGATTATCTAATACAATTTTTATAAATTTCCTATCAATATTTTGAATTTTTTTGACTTGTGTTTAATGTTTGTGAATGCTTGATCACCATTTGCATGATCTATATCATTTTAACTTGAGATCTGAGAAGTGAAGGATAAATATGCTATAGGCAAATAATCATAAATTTATATTGGATTACAGTACCTGTATGATTTGTGTAGCTTAGGGATTACGTGTTTAATGCCGGCGATATGTTAATTTACCACAGATGTATGAGATTTGCTTATTGTAGAGAGTTAAAAGTCATATCAAGAATATATTTTACAGTTGTAATCTGCTATCACGATAGAGATAGGAATTCTTAAGTTAAAATTAGAGAATCATAGGTGGATAGTTGATGAAATTAATAATCCTATATTTTTTATTCATTGAATTAGAATATCTATTGTTGAGTCTTTTATTGTTCTTGTTATTTGTTTTATTTGTTTTAGTTTTTGTAAATTCTATATTCATTAATCATCAAATCAACTAGAAATAAAATTAATTCATTGGTAATTAATATTCAATCCTTGTGGGAACGATACTCTATTTACCATTTTATTACTTGTTTACGATTACGTATACTTGCGTACATAAATTTTACAACAAGTTTTTGGCGCCGTTCCCGGGGATTGTTTTATTGATATCAAAATAATTAATTTTTATTCTAATTTGGTTGTTTTTCCTTCATAATTCTAACTTGGTTTGTGTTTTAAATTTCTAATTTTAGGTAGTATTAGTTTATGCGAAGCAAAGGAGTTGATATTGTCAACAAAAAGGAGGTAAGCGTCTGGCTGAAGACGTAAAACAATGCACTTTTGGGAGGCAACCTAATTTAGTTTCATGTTTTTTATATTTTATTTTTGTTTTGTTTTCTTGTTTTCGTGTAAGTTTGCAACCCAAGGAGGACAACAATGAGAGTCACTGAAATGGAGCAAATGCATTGGATTAGAGGGAATTTTTTTTCTTTTTCTTTAATTTATACATTTAGGACAATGTTTAGATTAAGTTTTGGGGAAGAGATTTGATTTTCATTTCTTTTCTCATTGTAGATATCTTAGTTTGTTTAAGTTTGGTTAGATATATATTTATTATATGTTTTTCTTAGTTTTTGTTTATGGTGTTAGTATGAATCAAGTCGACAATAATTAGCCAATGATAATATGATTGAATGATGTGCTGTATAAATTGAATGAGAATGAAGCTATAAAAATATGTGTGCTTGGTTGAATATTTCTTTCCATTTTTACTTTGTCCACTTAAATAATTAAGAACTTAATCATGATTTTTAATAAATTTTATGTGATTGAATATTATTTAAGCTTGCTGAATTTTTAAAATAATATATAATACAAAAATGTTGTTATTCTAGAACTTGTTTGCTTGCTTTTTGAGAAGAAATCCTAGATGTATTTAGAAGATGATTTAGACAATTCTTTGAAATGATTGAGCCTTTCAAGCCAACCTTGATGTATTAAATCCTTAGTTACCCATTTTTGAGCTTAATGCGATTTTTTTTTTGTTTGACACTTATTTCGAGCTTGTTTGAAACTTTGTTATTATTTTTTTTCTTTCCTTTGATGTATACCATGAGCATATGAAAAATGATTGAGGGATGATTTGTAATGAGGTTTAGATTTGGAAGTTTGTGTCAATAGAAGAAGAAAAATTGAGAGAGAGAGAGAAAAAAATATTGAAAATGAAGTACACCCCAATTGAAAATACAAAGAAATAAGTTTGGGGGAGTGTAGTATCATTAAGAAAAACAATGAAGAAAAAAAATCATGTTTATGAATTCTCTCTCAAAGCAAGAATGATTGAGAAATTTGTGATTGTTTTGGTCAATTTGTGATTGTTTTGGTTTTGTAAGTTTGTCATAAGATTGGTTTGTTTGGTTTGTATGCTTATGATATATTTGAGTCTAAATGACTTTTTCATCTACCTTTACCTTAGCCATTCAGTTATAAGCCATGAAAGTCCTATTGATTTTTGAGCATGTGTTGTCTATATTAGTGGGGATTAGTAAGTATAGCAAGCTTATAGGATAATGATATTAATTTATTGTAATAAAAATTTTTGGTGAGCATGAATTGATTCAAATGCATTTGATTTATTAATCATGATTAGGAGAGCTTTTATATTTTTGGACTTAAGTCAATTGGACATAATTGCATATATTTTAAGCGAATTCAATTTAAAATATTTTAAACTTTATTGCACATAATATCCATTTAAAAAAAAAATAAAGTGGCGTCGTGAGGTCCGGCCTTGACGTCGTGGTCCCGACGGCTCCTTCATGCGTGCCCAGCATACACACTGCCCAATCAGTCCAAATTTTTTTAAAAAAAATCAGTGCAGTTTTTCAATCCCAAAACAAGCAGAAAACAACCAAATTATTGCTAAATTTACATAACAAAACATAAACATGCACCAATAACATGTACCATCCAATTAACACCCTAATATATCAATCAATTTCATACATGTTCATTTATGAAAATAAACTAGCAACCTATGGCTTTGAGGGAAAGTGTAGGAAATACATATTGTTGGATCATTGTTTATTTTCATGTAATTTACATATTATCAAACAAACATATAATAGGATAGATTTTTAATACGTTTTAGTCTTAGTTTTTTTTTAGTTTTATTATTATTATTATTATTTTATATTTTTAGTTCTTTTTCTGTGTGGTTCTTGTATTTTTTTAGGTTGTCATTTGTTGTATGAATATTTGAGAAATATTTCAAAATTTATTTGAAATAATATCTTCAATCAAGAGAAAAACAATAGAAGATATTTATTTGAATTGATTGGAGAAGATAAATGAGGATTCAAACTTAAATTATTGGAAAAATTTGACATATTTTGAATTTGAGATAGTTTCGGTATTTTGACCGTATCTCCTTACTCACATATCCGATTTATGTGTTCTTGGTATTGCTGTAAAGCTTATGCAAAGCCATACGAAAGGTTATCTCACAAGAAAAGTCAAATGCGGACGTTTACTTGATGATATTTGAGGTACAAGATTACGGGATTTGAAATTCAAATGAATATATTTTGGAGCATTCTAAAGTAACAAGTGGAAACATTTCTTTTCACAACCTTATCACTATAAAGTGAATGTTTTAAATTATTTTAGAGCTCTCTCTCTTCTCTTATCTCTCTAACTCCTCTCTCTTCTCTTTCTCTCTTTCTATTCTTTTCCATGAACTAATTTTCTTTTTAGGGTGTTAATGGTGTAACGCCCCACGTTTAGGGCACCAGGTAAACCCTAGTTCGGGTATTTTAATTCCATATATTATGTATTATGTCAGGTAAACATTTTATGTTATAAGAAGTTGTGATGTTTGAATGCTAGCCATGTTGTGGTAAGTGCAATTTTTTAAGAAACCGAGACCTTTGGTCGTGGATCGGGTCAAAAACCCTAATCGGGTAAAAATCTCTGATTAATTAAATAGGAAATACTATGGCATAAAAATAATGATTTTTTCTAGCACTGAGACTTTATCGTCGAGCCAATAAGTTTAAGAAAAGTTGATTGAGGATTTAATTCCAATTTACCGGGTTTAAGAATGGAAATTCTTGCCCGAGCCTCTAAGGGCATTTTGGTCAATTGAGTAATTACCAAAACTATGTATTATGTGAAAAATTTATTTTGGTCATATTTATTTTATTTTAGCTTGGAGATATTTAAAAACTATAGGATAAAAATTTTGTTAAATTTGGAGAGAGAAATTACCAAAGGGTCCTTCAGTGCATTAGAAGTGGTTTAAAAGGAGCAAGGGCATTAAGGTCTTTTCCAAAGGAGGAGAGAGAGAAGGGGGCGGTCAAGGCTGTTCCTAGGACTCTCAAGAGCCTAGGACACCTACCCTAGGAAGTGTAAGAGCCTCACCCACTCATTGGCTTAACCCTAATCTTTCCACTCTTACACAACTAATCATTTTTTTAAAAAAAAAAATTCCTTTTCTCAAGAAAACAAAAACAGCTCTTCTATTTCCTCTCCCCCAAAAACAAACCCTAAACCCATCTACTCTCAATTTTCGGCCATTTTTCTCTCCAAGGAGCAAGAGCTCTCACCCTCCATTGAAGGAAGGAAGAAAACTCAAAAGCACACTAGGCAAGTGTAAGTTTCGAACATAGTACATTCTTTCCTTCTCTTTTTTTCTTCCAAACCCGAAATCCTAGGGGGTTTTACTATGCATGCATGTGCTTCTAATGGCCATGCATGGCATGGATCTTGTATTCTAGGGCTCAAGAGTGGTGGTTCTAGGAGGATCTCAAAGATTTGAAGCTAGTTGATGTTTTAGTGAGAACAAAGGTAAAGATTTTAGAGTTTTGGAAATTTTCCACTCATCTCCATCTTCTACCCTAAAAATATGCATGTGGAACCTTGAGGCTTGGTTTGAGTGTATAGAACACAAGGAGGAAGTTTGAAATGCTAAGGGAACCTTATCTCCAAGCTAGAACCATCAAAGGTAGATTTTCAATTGGTTCTTGAGTATTTTTGGTTATTGATATTGATCTGGTTGTATAGGTTATTTTGTTGGTTTTTGGAGTTTATTTTATGCTTGAAGGTTATCTTGGTTTATTTGTTGATTTGCATGCATGCATGTGGCTAGGGTATTGCTAGTTGTGCTTAGTTTTGCTGCAATGTGTAAAAAATGCATGCTGCCAAGTTTTCGTGGTCCGACTTCCAATGGGTCAAATCATACTATACTACCTATTTTTATGAATATAATTTGTATTTTTGCATATTTCTAGATGAGTACTTGAGTTTAGGCTTTTGAAAATCGAAAAAAAGGTGTTTTCAAACTGAAGTTATGAACTTTTTGGCATCTTGATGCAATCTGGAAAATTTCTGGGCAGCATGCACTGTCCAGATTGTTTTGAATATTGAACACTGAGACAAAAGCCATTAAATTTGGTAAACTGTTAGTTTAAATATTTATAAGGATCACATATTTTTTTTTAGAGGAAAATGCAAAATGGTTAAAGTGTAATGGTTTTTCAAAGTTTTTGCTAATAATCTGAAAATGAAATTTCTGGGTAGCAAACACTGCCCAGATTGTCTTACATTTTTGAATGGGTTCTCCTATCCTAAAAATTATAAAATTTTGAGAGAAAATAAATTAGATATGATTAAAGAATCTGATAAAATTTTAGAAAAAATGGGCTACGATGTAAGAGAAATAATTTTTTCTAAGAACCCTAAAAATCTTAGAAAAACTCCTGGGCAACACACACTGCCCATATTTATTTAAATGGTTTAATGGGTTTTTCCTTCCAAATTTTTTTGAAACTTGGTGAGAAATTTTTTAAGATAGTTATTAAGGCTCTGTTAAAATTTTAGATTAAAATATATCACGGCTTAAGAGTAGTAATTTTTCTAAGTTACCTAAAAACGAGGAAAAATAGTAATTTCAAACCTTAACAAAAAAACGAGTTTTGGGAGATTAGTTCTCCTAACCTAAATTGAAATTTTTACATGAGGTTTTGCCTAGTTCACATCATTAGGACGCAAAATATGTGAACGAGATGTTAAAGGGTTGTGGTTAGAGAACCTAACTTTGAATATGAGCTTAAAAATGAGATTTTTATCACGTTAAAATGAATAGTGAAGAAGTTGGGTTCGGATTGGAAATAAAGTTGTTTTAAAAAGTAGCTAAAGTTTTGGATATCTAACAAATCCCAAATTAGTTTAAGGTTATTGAGAATTAATTTGTTTTATCATTTTCTAAACTCGGGGTCCGATTTGCCTTTCTTTTTGAAAATGACGTAATAGAGATCCTAGGTTATGGATTTAAAGATGGTAAAAATGGGCGTTAGGTTTTATAAAACCGTAAATCAAAAAGTATTATCGTTAACACATAATAAATTGAAAAAGTTGAAACACGACATTTTTGGGTAAAGAATGGAAAACGGTAATCTCCGTACTTGAGTAGAAAGTGGGTGGTTTTCTAAGATTAAGAGTCATTTAAAACTTCTTTTATAAGTAACCAAAATACGCGTAATACGGTCTTCTAGAGATAGAATATTAAAATGCACAGCACGGAGAGCATGTTGTGGTAAGGATGATTTTTCTCAGGAAACCATAAATTTATTTAAAGCGGAATCTGGTCTTATACACTGTAAAGTGTATAAGAGAAATGTTTGTATAGAGTCTCTAAGAGAACTTTATTGAATGTAGCTATCATGGAATATTAACTATAAGAATATGCCATTGTTTAATCCAAATCACTGTGTGGTTTCACTACAGTGTTATCTAAGCATGAAGGCTCGCTTATGGATAGAAGGTTTCCACAAGCAAGCGCTAAGGAATCCGGGTAAGACAACTTGTACTAAGTTTGGCTACAACACGTTAATGACTAGTTTAGACAACTAAATTATAAGATAATAATTTGAACTAGTCTTAGAAGGTTTACTCAAGACCGTGGTCCTATAGGGTTTACATACTCATGACTAAGGTAAGCATTCCGGCTAGCTACCGTGATAACTATGAACTCCGGCTAGCCACCGGGGAACTAAGTAAGAAACCAGTTCGCCACCGGTGACTATCTAACTAAGGTCGGTTGGGCACCGCAATATGTAAGAAGTCTGGCTTAACACCTGTAACATAAGAGTCCAGTTAAACTTCAGGACACATAAGTAAGTTGATTCCAATTCTGGATAGCTCCCGTGACAACTATTAACTCTGTCTAGCCACCACGGAACTAAGTAAGAAGTCGGTTTTCCACCAATGACTATGTAACTAAGGTTGGTTGGCCACCGCAATATGGAAGGAGTCCGGCTTAACATCCATGACATAAGAGTCCGATTAAACTCCGTGACACGTAAGTAAGTTAATTCTGGAATTAAATCTCAATTACTAAGAAAGTATACCGAATTCTTCTAGGAGTCTGGGTAACCGGTGTAACTAGTTTACACTTGTCGACGCTATGGTAAGATACGTTAAGTTATTCTAAGATATGTTACACTATGGTAAGATATGTTAAGATATTCTAAGATATGTTAAGCTATGTTAAGATATGTTAAGTTATGTTGAAGGTTCCTCTGGAATCCTAAGTAAGTATGTATGCTAAGATATGAATGACTAAGTAAGTATGTATGTTACGATACAAATGACTAAGTAAGTATGTATGTTACCAGTTAAGACTGTATGTATGCTCTGAGATTTTCTGCGTGCAGGTGGACTTTTAAGATATAAAATTTGGTTATGAGGCATGACCATAAGTTTTCCAGGACATTCGCACGTTCTCAAATTGTATGTTAGGGTTCGGTTTCATTAGAATCCTATTCTGGGTTCATTATCTGCCTAGTTACATTTAGTTAAGATCTTGCTTTGTTATGTTGTTATGTTTATTAAGTTGTTCTTACTAAGCGTTTCGCTTACCTAGTTATTTCGTGTTGTAGGTAATCTCAAAGGAAAAGTGGATCAGTGAGCGCTGGAGTTTATCTGCGAGGATGTAGATGTGGACCGACATTTTGGGAATTTATGTTTTGGGGATTAGAACCCCTATGATAACTAATAGTTTATTTTGGTCTCGTTGAATGATTTAAAATTATGACATTGTAATTCACTTTTAAGTATGCACATACTTCAAAACTATTACATGTTTTGAAATTTTCTTTTATATGGATTTTCGGTTACCTTATTTTTAGAAAATGGTTATGTTTTCGACAAATTATGTTAAGACACTTTATGAGACGTTGCAAATGGATTCTTCTTGAAACTTATATGATTATCTAATACGGTTTTTATGAATTTCCTATCAATATTGTGAATTTTTTGACTTATGTTTAATGCTTGTGAATGCTTGATCACCATTTGCATGATCTATATGATTTTAACCTGAGATCTGAGAAGTGAATGATAAATATGCCACAGTCAAATAATCATAAATTTATATTGGATGAGAGTACTTGTATGATTTGTGTAGCTTAGGGATTACATGTTTAATGCTTGCAATATGTTAATTTACTACAGAGATGTAGTAGATTCGCTTATTGTAGAGAATTACAAGTCCTATCAAGAATATAATTTACAGTTGTAATCTGCTATCACGATAGAGATAGGAATTCTTAAATTCAAATTAGAGAAGTACAGGTGGATAGTTGCTGAAATTAATAACTCTATATTTTTTTCATTTGAATTAGAATATATATTATTGAGTCTTTTATTGTTCTTGTGATCTGTTTTGTTTCTTTTAGTTTTAGTAAATTCTAGATTCATTGATCGTCAAATCAATTAGAAATAAAAATTAATTCATTGGTAATTAATATTCAATTCTCGTGGGAACGATACTCTATTTATCACTTTATTACTTGTTTATGATTGCGTATACTTGCATGCATAAATTTTACAACAAAATTCCTAGAACATGCTCCTATGAAATTGATACAAAACAAAGTAATGTAAAGAAACTTACATTACGCAGCGGAACCGGAACAACTCCATCCTCCAATATCTCTATCCCTTGATTTCTTTCAGTAGCAAAGTATTATCAAGAGATTGAATGACATCAGGGACACAGTTTTCATCACCAAGCCTCTGATCAACCTAGAACTAGTGTGAGCTGGTTCTCAACACATGGGATAGAGATCAAGAAGAAGAAGAAGAAGAAGAAGAAGAGATAGTGGCTAAGAAATGATTAATTTATCTAGGTTTTCACTTACCTAATGAATCAACTTAGACTGACTTGTGTAAACCCTAGATATCATATTCCTTATATAGGCAACTTAACGGGCTTTATTTAAACATCAATTTAAATTTAAATTTAAACTTAAACTTAAATTTAAATTAATAAAAAAATAAATAAAAGCCTTGGGCTCCCACAAATGGACTAGGGCCCAATCTTTTTGTTTTGAAATTAAATCCCAATTGGGCCTAAATTCATAATATTATATTTATTTTTTTTAATTAATTAATTAAATCGTTATTCAAATTATCTAATTATAATTTGAAACTTGATTTAATATTATTTATATATATTGACACCAATTTATCAATATTAATAAATTTACACAAAGATTCTCTTTTATTCTCTAAATCTCATATCTCTGTAAAATTTTCCAAAATTGATCTAGTTAACTTTAAAAATCCTAATTGATAATTAAATCAATTTATTGATACATTCTAGATGATTTACTCAAAGGTGATGTGGGGACTATGGATCCATGAGATCAATCTTCAATAAGTTGCCGTGAATTTATTTATAAATAACTTCACTACCTTATTAATTCATCGTGACTACACTATAGACTCGGAATTGAACTCTTGAATTCATAGAACGTATTTTCCAACCTCAAATATGTTATTCATTGTTATAACCATTACGGTCAGTCAATCCTTTATCGATGACTTACTAACAAGCTGGACGCAAATTACCGCTTTATCCCTCATCAGTATTTTATCCTTAACTACCACTAAGTTCCTCATAAATGATATTTTCGTGAACTTCATCACAGAAATGAGATCTCAATCATTTAACATTTTAAACAAAGTAATTAAGTAAATCATCTTTTCACTCCTCATACAGAAGATATAGATTTCATATCTATGAATAATACACCCACTCAATTACACTACTAAATCTCCAAGATGTAAGCATGGGCTAAATCGTAGGGTAAGCTGGTAACGAACAAGTCGAAAGATTTAAATAATATAATTAGCAGAATATTATCACTCTGAATTAAGATCGACTTAACCTATGGTCAACATTGTGGCATTGATTAGATTTGATATCAATGATACTTATTTATCAATCAATAATCAAGATCGATCCTAGTCCAATGTAACCAAATACATCTGATCTTGTCTACTTGGTTAATGCCTTGGACAAGGCATCACACCCCGAATGTGTAAGTAGATCATATCGTAGATTTCCTAATCAAGGAAAATCCAATGCACTAATCTAATTTTATGACTCGTTCTTTTGAACATATAATTAGAATTATAATCCGCTGTGATCTAGTCACTATAACAGTAACTATCCATATTTTTAGGATTTTATAAATGTTTGTATTATTTCAATAGTCATGTAGTAAAACAAGCAAGCAACACGGTTGTCAAGTATGATTTTTACTACTTTTATTGACAAAATAAAATCGCGTTACATGTCTGAAATAATTTTATAAGGGCATAAAACCCAACAACACCTTCCAAAGCCTTAACTTGTACGAACTTCCAAACCACTTGAAGTTCTTCCTGCATCCTTCTTGATGAAATCGTATCTATAAATACTTCCTCTTACAACTTAACAGTCATCAATCCCAGACCATGTCTTGAATGTGCTGATTGATCGTCACAAAATGGTCCACTAAATTTTGGATGCTCCATTCTGCAAAATGCTACATCCTTATCCTTCGTACCTGTGTTATCCTTCTTGCCAGCTTCCTTTGTTGAGTCTTTTTCAAGCAAACCTTAGCGAATCTAAGCACACAAGCCATATTGGCTGCTCTATACATGCAGATAAAGCACTAAAACACAATACGCAAACAATCAAATAACAAAAACAAACTCAACATGAATAACAAACTCAATTGTCTTCAGCGACGAGAGTACATGTCAAGAAAATCTAGAGGAAACAAAACCTTTTCTCTGATACCAAACTGTAATGCCCCAATTTTCTTGAGACGTTAACTAACCCATACAATAAATAATTTTAAAGAAAAACATTCTTTATTATAAAGAAATCAACGTAAATAACAACCTGAACGTTAAAAAGAAAAGAAACTCTAGAGTTTCATAAGTACCGTTTAAACAAATAAAATTCATTATTTGACTCCATAATGAGTCTCAAAACATTATTCAAAATTTAAAATAAAACATATCTTAAAACTGAATAGATAACATTAACACTTACAAGTAGGCCCGACCCCTAATAGTCGAGATATCCCTGACATGTACGCCCCCCACCAAAGCTTTCCAACACATTGCCCTATAACCACTTCTGGGCCTTCACCTGCAGCATAGAGTACCCATGAGTCAAAGCCCAACAAGAAAACCTATGTAGGACACCCCCCTTAAAACTTACCCAAGAACATAATTCAAATCAAAACAAATACTTGTAATTAAATGATAAATCAATTTTAACCAAAACAAAATAATCATAGTGCATTCAAGCACAAAAGAAAATAAGCAAACATTTCAACATATCGAAGCATGCCAATCTGAACATAGACATGCGTTTAAAAACATAAGCATGTCAAGCAACATATCACACATACAAGTATCAACATATGTAACATGTAACATAAACTACTTAAAATATGTAACATTCAATAGCATAACCATACATCTACATAGGTAATTAAACATAAAAAATCTACCATTAAAAAGTACGTCAAGCGTACACCCTGTGTCCAGGTGTCCACTCTTCTTACCTCAACTCCAAGCGGTAGCAATCTACACACACTAATGCATCCTTTCAAGTATCCTTAGAGAGTCTAAACATGTCACATAACATCAAAGCCTTTAAAACTCAAACCAACCCAAACCAACACTATAACATTCAAAATTTTCTATCAAGACAGAGTGCCTTAATCACTGTGCCTGGAGGGCATAATCATAATTATAGGTGGGGTTAGTGGAACATATGTGTGGTTATGCAGTATAATTTATTTATGTGGTAATGTGAATATTTATGCATGTTTATGTGTATTAAATATGCATGAGGGCCCGTTTTTGTAAACTGGGCCATATTTGTAATTTTTGACCCGTTGAGGGTATATTTGCTTTATGTATGTGTTATGAGTGAGACCCCAATCTTATGGGGATATATTTGAGATGTGTGGTCCGAGGCAATCCTAGTGAGCGAATTAGCGAAATAGTCACAATAGGTCAAATACCCGGCTCAGGGTGAGCCTAGGGGTATTTTGGAAATTTAGAGTGTATTTGAAATTTACCGGGCAATGGGTAGTTATTTGGTAATTATTTGGGCATGTTGGAACTAATTGGAAATTTATAGGGCTACTCGAGGATTAGCAGGAAATGTGGTAAGTGACGGTATTGCCCTTGGGGGCGTTAAAGAGTAAGTTTTGATCTAGGGGCTTTTTGGTCTTTTGCTAGTTTTTGGTTGGCCTTAGTTGAGGCTAGAAGCCTTGAGACCCATTAGAAACACAAAATATAAGACACACACTCTCTCTCTCTCCCACATTTGGCTCTCGCTCACTCTCATAATGGAAGCCTTGGAAGATTGGAAGAGAAGGGCACTAAATCATTGAATTTTGGGGCAATGATTGATGGGGAAATTGAAGCTCAGTGGACCTGGGAATTTATAAGTTTAAGGGAGAATCTAGGATCATTCTAAACTGAGGTTTTACTGCTAAGGCTTAGGTATAAGGATCGTGCCCGGGATCTCCTGGTGCTCGCAGCTCGAGACTCAAGGTAAGAAAATTGTCTGTGCCCGTAGAGCTATATTGTGATTAGTTTTATGTGTAATTGTTTGTAACTATTACGTCATACATGTGTTTATGACGGATCAGCCAGGGCTGAGATCGGCAAAGGTTGGGAACGACAAAGGTAGGGAGCGGCAAAGGCTGGGATCGACAAAGGTTAGGAACGACAAAGATCAGGAGCGACAAAGGCTGGGAACGACAAAGGCCGGGAATGGCAAAGGCCGGGAGTGGCATAGGCCAGGAATGGAAACATTTTTTATTTGTAAATATGTCATAAAAGACATTTTGGGATCCCAATGTAACTCTTTTACAATTTTAATGAAAATACAAATATTTTATATGAAAGTCTTATTAAACGAGTCTTTATGTTAATTTAATTAATCTTTTGGGTCTAATACCTCAATTAGCGAGTCAAATACACATTTTAAAACCACATGGTAACGAATTTAGGGTAGTAGGGCATTACAACTTGGTATCAAAGTGTGCCAAGGTTTATGGTTCCTGGAGATTGACCGAACATGTACGCTCGTTGCCAGAGACAAGCTCGACTCTGGGTTCGTTGGTATTAAGTGAAATATTTGTCTAATTTCTTATTTGAATTGCCTTATGAGCTTATTAATATAGAGAGCATGAACATTATAGACTTGTATCTTGGTATGCTTATTGTATGTGGATATTGTGTTGGTTGGCCCTGCTCGGGGAGTAGTTTCAGATATGATCATCATGCCCGATAGGTTAGGTCATTGACTACAGATAAATTCAGAAGCTATGTATCAAAGGCAGACAACTGGACTAGACATTGTTAATATCGGGGTTGCGGATGACAGTTGAGGCTAGAACCCTCCATCCACCCCCTGGGATTGGCAAAAGATGTTTGCTAACATGCAAGGAAGATTGCAAAAGCAAGAGGAAGAGATTAGGTGGTTTAGACAGCGAATCCAACCAGGGAACACTGCTCTGTATGTTTCGACAACAATGGCACCTGTTTCGGTTCAACCTAAGGGTTGAAACAGATGGGAATTACTTTCGAGGAAGGCTTGGATCTATTCAGAGCTGAACAGTGGATGGGCATGATTATGTAACACCCTGGATAACCAAGATCGTTACACTGTGTGTTAATAAATGTGCAAGACTTGCTAATCAAGTCCTTTAGTTGAAAATTTGACCCTAAAACCATAATCGAGTTAAGGTTAAAAGATTTTGGTCATAAATAGATAAATTTTCATTTAGATAAACGTTTGGTACATGGGATCCCAAAAATAGGGTTTAAAGGACAATTACAAAATTTCAAAAGTCATATACATTCATAAGCCACTCTAATGGAAAAATACACATTTTAGGTTTTCCAGTCCCTGTTCCATCCCTCGGTCGTGGCGGACGATCATCTGACTATGTACATCCTGCCCCCAGAGCTCTCCAACTCAGGATTGGTCCACCTTACCCTTGCCTTTACCTACACCACGTAGCACCCATGAGCCAAGGCCCAGCAAGAAAACCATAATACAGAGCATAAAAAATACAGACAACCAAGTGATCCATAAAGCAGTTAACCAGGTATTCAACACCTTATGACAGACACATAATCAGTGCTAGAAATCAACAAATCACAAACCATTTAAACCAATCAACGAGCTATAGGGAACAACTTAATAACAGTAAACACATCATAGTCATCATACAATATCTAGGGTCGACGCCCTTAGGCCACACCATCTATTTAACCCACTGACTCCGGCTCGCTTAGGCCGAGCTCAGTGATTATTTAGCTAACCTCAGCTCTTAGTGGTTGTGCCACATCCTGTGCGCAAATATCAATTCCAGTACTCATAGGCCATTTATTTCAAGCTCACATGGCTTGTCATAATCATACAACATTATATTAGAATACAGGGAACCCCAGTCCCAACATAGCCAAATAAACGGGTGCAGTTTTCTTACCTTAAATTCCGAGCAGAGAAGGTGATATGGTCCCGAGCACGATCCTTGGTGATAAACCTAGTCATAATGGCCATTGATATCCATCAACTTCCAATAAAAATAAAATACATAGGAGATAGAAACTAGCCTCCGGGACCTCAATTTCTAATAAACTAGGTAGTAGAAATTGTCCCGAGAACCTAGGTTCAAACCCCCGAGCCCTAACAATTCTTGAAACACTTCCAAGGCCAAAATTCCCAGGCGGGTCACGACTCGGCTTAACAAGTCAAGACATGTCCCAAGTCAGAGAGAAACCTAGGCTTGAAGGGCCACATGCACTGCGACGCCCCCAGCCTGGGTCATGGGGCGCCCCTTCGACCCAAAGAAAACCTGGGTTTTCTCTTCTTCTTGCTAGCCAAGAACACTAAGCCATTAGCCCATAATTTTTCCCATAATTCCCACCAATTTAACACCAAACCAGCCCCAAATTCAAAACTAAACTGCTAATTTTTTTAAACATAAAAAACCTCAGCAATAACCCTCAATTACTGGCTTAATACAACTAGAATCCATACCCCAACTCAGCAACAATCCATCACTTGAATACTTAGAATTCTACCTAACAAACCTAGTAAAATTCAAAGTTGAAAACCACAATTCTTACCTCAATTAGGACTGAGTTCCTCCCGGTCTACCAGCTCCAACTCCCAGCTAGAAATCCCCTAGCTTTCCTTCTGTTTTCCTTCCAAGAACTCCAACCAAAGCCCAAGCTAATGTCCGTTTGATCACCTTAGCTTCAATGTTCAACAAGAGGAAGTGAGGAAGAGGGAGAACGTGAGAGAGACGAGGGAGCCTTCCAATTGATTCTTCTGCTTCTAGTTTCCTCCAGCCTGAATTCTGAGTATATCCTTAGATTTTAAGAAAAGACTATTTTATTCTCCTAGGTTCTCTAATCCTCAAATGGCCCCTACGGGTATAAGAGTCATTTTGCCCCCAATTATCGCTAACTCCTCCAATGTTCCTAATATTTACCACTTCAATCCCACATCCAATTAATCACCAATTATTTACCCAATGTCTAATACTCCCCAATATATTTCCTAAATTCCCGAAAATACCATCGGGTTCCCCCGAGCCTGGCATTAATCCCCGCCGTGACTATTTCGCCAATTCGCTCACTAGGACCGTCTCGAGCCATATGTTGCAAATATATCCACATAATAATGTGGTCTCAACAATTTACCACAAATAATCACATTTATGCCCTCAACATGCCAAAATTACAAATATGCCCTTATAAGCTAAACAAGGCCTACATGCATATTAATACTCATAAACATGCATTTCACATATCCTTATAATCATATAATCATGCATGTCACATAGTCATGCATTTAATCATTTAAATAACACTTAAACCCATTATGCTCTCCCGACACGCTAATCAAGGCCCTCAAGCCATATTAGTTATTTTGGGTCGTTACAACTATCCCCTCCTACTGAGAATTTTGTCCTCAAAATTTACATGAATAATTCGGGATACTGATCCCACATTGCTAACTCAAGCTCCCAGGTCGCTTCCTCGACCCTGCTATTCCTCCATAACACTTTAACCAGAGGAATCGTCTTGTTCCGTAGAACTTTATCTTTCCTGTCTAAGATCTAAACCAGCTGCTCCTCATAAGACAAATCTGTTTGCAATTCCTAGTCTTCATACTTCAACACATGTGTTGTATCTAAGACGTACTTCCGAAGCATAGAAACATGGAATACGTCATGAATCCCGACAACGATGGTGGCAAAGCTAACCTGTAAGCCACCTGCCTGATCCTCTCCAAGATGTCAAAGGGTCTAATAAATCTAGGGCTTAGCTTGCCCTTCTTCCCAAACCTTCTCACCCCTCGTAGTGGTGAAACTTGCAGAAACACGTGGTTCCCTACCTGGAATTTCACGTCCCTACGCTTAGGATCAGCGTAGCTTTTCTTTCTGCTCTGTGTAGCAAGCATTCAAGCTCAGATCTTCTCGATAGCCTCATTAGTCTTCTGAACCCTGTCCGGTCCCAAATACTTCCTCTCACCCATCTCATCCCAATGAATGGGCGATCTACATCTCCTCCCATATAACATCTCGTATGGAGCTACTCTAATCGTTGATTGATAACTATTGTTGTATGAAAACTCAATCAACGGAGACACTTACTCCAAGATCCTTCAAAGTCTATCACGCATGCTCTAAGCATATCCTCCAACACCTGAATCGTCCTCTTAGACTGTCCATCAGCCTGAGGATGAAAAGTCGTGCTGAACTTCAATTGAGTCCCCATAGCCTTCTGCAACCCACTCCAAAACTTGGAGGTAAAGATAGGATCCCAGTCTGACACTATAGACTTGGGAACCCCATGGAGACGTATGATCTCCCTCACATATAGTTCTGCATACTGGTCCATAGTATAAGTCGTCCTCACTGGCAGATTGTGAGCTGACTTGGTGTATCCATCCACTATCACCCACACCGAGTCATGAAGCCCCACAGTCCCGGGCAAACCTCCCACAAATTCCATCGTAATATCCTCCCATTTCCACTCAGGAATACCCAAAGGCTGTAGCAACCCCGCTGGTCCCTGATGCTTAGCCTTCACCTGCTAACAAGTCAAGCACCTGGCCACGTACTCCACCACACCCTTCTTCATCCCGGGCCACCAATACAACGTCCGTAGATCCTGATACATCTTCTTGGTACCTAAATGCAATGAGTATGGAATATTATGCGATTCATCCAATATCTCTTGTCTAATCCCCATATCCGTCGGAACACAAATTCGTCCTTGATACCGTAACAATCGCACCTCAGAAATTGAATAATCCTTAGCTGCTCCTGCTAAGACATTCTCTCTAACTTCCTGTAACTGTGCATCTACCAATTGACACTCCTTAATCCGCTCTAGTAGGGTCGACTGCAAGGTAATATTAGCCAATCGACCCACCACAGACTCTATCCTTGCTCTGGACATCTCTTCAGCCAACACTCTCGATATCTGAGTAAAACTAAAAAACTACCCCGGGCCTCTCCGGCTCAATACATCTGCCACTACATTGGCTTTCCCTAGGTGGTAAAGAATATCACAGTCATAGTCCTTTACCAGCTCCAGCCACCGCCTCTGCCTCATACTCAGGTCCTTTTGGGTGAAGAATTACTTCAAACTCTTGTGATCGGTGTATATTTCACACTTCTCACCATACAGATAATTTTGCCACACCTTCAGTGTGAATAACACCGCTGCCAATTCTAAATCATGGGTAGGGTATCATTGCTCATACTCCTTCAGCTGCCGTGATGCATAAGCTATAACCTTCCCATTCTGCATCAGCACACAACCCGAACCCAACCTCGACGCATCACAATAAACCACAAACTTTCCTTCCTCTGAAGGAAGACTCAGCACAGGTGCAGTAATAAGTCATCGCTTCAATTCTTAAAAACTGTTCTCACACTTGTCTGACCATATGAACATAAAATTCTTCCATGTCAATTCTGTCATCGGTGCAGCAATCCTTGAGAACCCTTCCACAAACTGTCAGTAGTAACCTGCCAATCCGAGGAAACTTCTAACCTCTGAGGCGTTCCTTGGCCTCGTCCAATCTCTCACTACCTCCACCTTTGACAGATCCACCTTAATCCCATCTTCACCAATGATATGTCCAAGGAATGTTACTTCTGGTAGCCCAAACTCACACTTCTTAAATTTTGCATACAACCGGTGTTCTATTAATCTCTGCAAGACCTATCGAAGATGTTGCTCGTGCTCTGCCTCTGAACTAGAGTACACTAGGATGTCATCGATTAAGACAATCACAAACTGATCCAAAAAGTCCTTTAGCACCCCTGTTGGGGCATTGGTCAAACCAAACGATATGACTAGAAACTCATAGTGCCCATACCTTATTCGGAAGGCCATCTTCGATATATACTCGTCCTTGATCCTCAGTTGGTGATAACCAGATCGAAGATCAATCTTCGAGAATACCGCCTTTCCCTGCACCTGATCAAATAAGTCATCGATCCTTAGTAGAGGGTACTTATTCTTGATGATCAACTTGTTCAATTCTCTGTAATCTATACACATCGTTAGAGTCTCGTCCTTCTTCTTCACAAACAAAACTAGAGAACCCTATGGCGAGTAGCTAGGCCTGATAAACCTTAAATCCAGAAGCTCCTATAGCTGTATCTTAAATTCTACCTATGCCATCCTATATGGTGCCTTCGACACAGAATCTGTTCCCGGTGCCAACTCAATGACGAACTAAATCTCCCTTTGCGGCGGAAGTCCTAGTAAATCCTCAGGGAACACATCCAATAACTCACGAACTAATCTGGTTTCTCCCGGCCCTATTAGCAAAACTCTGGTATTATCCACCACACTAGCCAAGAAACCTATACATCCTCCCTGTAATAGGTCCCTGGCTCTCAGTGCTGATATCATGGGTATGCGGGGTCCACATAATGCACCCACAAAAACAAAGGGATCCTCTCCCTCCGAGTCAAAGGTCACCATCTTCTTCCTACAATCAATAGTAGCCTCATATCTGACCAACCAATCCATCCACAGAATCATATCGAAGTCCTCCATAGCTAACTCAATCAAGTCTACTGATAACTCCCTACCATCAACCATCACTGACAGTGCTTTAATCCATCTACTAGAAACTACCAGTTCCCCTGTAGGCAATATAGTCCCGAACCCTGCAATACAGTACTCACTAGGTCTACACAACCTATCAATCACCTTACTAGAAAAAAATTAATGTGTATTACTGGAGTCAATCAATACAGTAAAAGGAGAGCCAGCGCTAGAAAGCTGACCTGTCACGACCGAGGGACTAGCCTCGACCTCTGCTTGCATCAAGGTAAACACTCGAGCTGGAGTCAAGCTGTCCACCTTCCATGCTTCCCCTTTCTTCACTGTTGGGTAGTCCTTCTTGAGGTGTCCCACCACCTCGCACACATAACAAGCATTGGTTAGACATTCACCTGGATGGCGTCTTCTGCACCTCGTTGCATTATGGGTAACTCCTCCATGTGTCACCGCCTCCTTAGCGGCCACCTTGAACACCCCGACTCCTCTTATCAGGACTGGCAATGGTCGAAGTGTGAGGGGCCTTCCTCTTCAAATCACTGGGGCCTCTGCCCCTACTAGATCCTGAATATAGTGGCACCGCCATGCGAACCTCCCATCTCATAGCATTCTCCCTCCAAATCTTGTTCTCCGCTTCCTCAGCGGTAAGAGCCTTCTCAACAACATGGGCATAAGTCGTCCCCCCAGGAACTGTTGTAATTCTCACATCTCGGGCTATCATAGCATTAAGTCCTGTGATAAATCTGTCCAGCCTAGCTAAATCAGTAGGCATAAGGTTTGGTGCGAACTTGGCAAGTCGGTCAAACTTCAGGGCATATTTTGTAACTCTCATGTTTCCCTGAACTAACCCCACAAATTCATTCACCTTCGCTACCCTGACAGAAACATTGTAATACTTCTGACTAAACAAATCCTTGAATCCATCCCAACCAAGAGTAGTAACATCTCTAGTCTGTGATGCCACTTCCCACCAAATGTGGGCATCCTCTCTCAGAATATATGCAACACAGGCCACCTGGTCATTACCTTCTACCCTTATGAAATCTAGGATAGCAGTAATCATACTCTTAGTGGTTCTGGTCCTCCCACAAAGTTTGGAGGGTGCAGTCTCCTGAATTACTCATACAACGGCTCCCACCTGTTTCCAAATTCCAGTATTTGTACAACTGGCACCACAGCAGGTGGCATAATGGATGCAACACTCCCTAACGGAGCCTGCTGTCTTAGTAGATGGATCTACTGTTCCTGGTTCTGAATCCGGGCTTGCATGTTTGCCATAATCTGTTGCAGGGACTGGTAGAGGGTTGTGGCCCTGGTCATCATCTCTAGCCTCAAACCCAGTGCTGGCTAGTCTAATAGATCATCTTGGACGCATGGCTATCCAAGTTAATCTGCAATCAATGACTCGGCGGTCAGCCTATGATGATAGTGTAGCAATCTTTCCATGAATCACCATTGGAACACAAGCAATCACAAGCAATCAAGATATGAAAATGATCCAAGTATTCATCCACATGCAACAACAATGCTAATAAGCATGCCTCAATATCATCACACAACAGTCAAGGAACAAGCCCTATAAGTACCTCATGCTCCCTATTAATCACACAAATAAAAGCGTTCATATTCCTTTCAAAACACTTAAGCATATAAACACGAATATATAATTACCAAACCCTGAGTCAAGCTTTTCCTTAGCGGCGAATGTACATGTCCAGCCAGTCTTCAGGAACCCTTAAACCTAGACCACTCTGATACTAAGTTGTAACGCCCTAGATAACCAAGATTGTTACACTGTGTGTTTATAAACGTGCAAGACTTGCTAATTAAGTCGTTTAGTTGAAAATGTGACCCTAAAACCATAATCGAGTTAGGGTTAAAAGATTTTGGTCATAAATAGATAAATTTTCATTTAGATAAACGTTTGGTACATGGGATCCTGAAAATAGGGTTAAAAGGACAATTACAAAATTTCTAAAGTAATATACATTCGCAAGCCACTCTAATGGAAAAATATGCATTTTAGGTTTTCATGTCCCTGTTCCATCCCTCGGCCGTGGCGGAAGAGCAGCTGACTATGTACATCCTGCCCCCAGAGCTCTCCAACTCAGGATTGGTCCATCTTACCCTTGCCTTTACCTGCACCACGTAGCACCCATGAGCCAAGGCCCAGCAAGAAAACCACAATACCGAGCATAAACAATACAGACAACCAAGTGATCCATAAAGTAGTTAACCAGGTATTCAGCACCTTATGACAAACACATAATCAATGCTAGAAATCAACAAATTAAAAACCATTTAAACAATTAATCAATGAGCTATAGGCAATAACTTAATAACAATATGCACATCATAATCATCATACAATATCCAAGGTCGACGCCTTTAGGCCACACCCTCTATTTAATCCACTGACTCCGGCTAGCTTAGGCCGAGGTCAGTGAATATTTAGCTAACCTTAGCTCTCAGTGGCCGAGCCACGTTCTATGCACAAATATCAATTCCGGCACTCATAGGCCATTTATTTCATGCTCACATGGCATGTCATAATCATACAACATTATATTCGAATATAGAGAACCCTAGTCCCATCATAGCCACATAAACGGGTGCAATTTTCTCACCTCAAATTCCGAGCGGGAAGGGCGATATGGTCGCAAGCACGTTCCTTGGCTCCGAGCCTTGGCGATAAACCTAGTCACAATGGCCATTGATATCCATCAACTTCCAATAAAAATAAAATACATAGGAGATAGAAACTAGCCTCTAGAACCTCAATTTCTACTAAACTGGGTAGTAGAATTTGTCCCGAGCACCTAGGTTCGAACCCCCTGAGCCCTAACAATTCTTGAAACACTTCCAAGGCCAAAATTTCCAAGCGAGTCGCGACTTGGCATAGCAAGTCTTGACTTGCCCCAAGTCAGAGAGTAACCCAAGCATGAAGGGCCACATGTTGCACGACACCCCCAGGCTGGGTCGCGGCGTGCTCCTTCGACCTAGAGAAAACCTGCGTTTTCTCTTCTTCTTGCTAGCTAAGAACACTAAGCCATCAACCCCGATTTTTTCCCATAATTCCCCCCAATTTAACACCAAACCAATCCAAAATTCAAAGCTAAAGTACTAATTTTTTTAAACATCAAAAACCTTAGCAATATCCCTCAATTACTGGCTTAATACAACTAGAATCCATACCCCAGCTCAGCAACAATCCATCATTTGAATACTCAGAATTCTACCTAACAAACCTAGTAAAATTCAAAGTTAAAAACCATAATTCTTACCTCAATTAGGACTGAGTTCCTCCCTGTTTACCAGCTCCAACTCCCAGCTATAAATCCCCTAGCTTTCCTTCTATTTTCCTTCCAAGAACTCCAACCAAAGCCCAAGCTAATGCTTGTTTGATCAACTTAGCTTCAATGTTCAACAAGAGGAAGCGAGGAAGAGGGAGAACGTGAGAGAGATGAGGGAGCCTTCCAATTAATTCTTCTGCTTCTAGTTTCCTCCAGCCTAAATTCTGAGTATATCCTTAGATTTTAATAAAATACTTTTTTACCCTCCTAGGTTCTCTAATCCTCAAATGGCCCTTAGGGGTATAAGAGTCATTTTGCTCCCAATTCCCGCTAACTCCTTATGAAAATATCGTCATCCAATTAAGCACCAATTATTTACCCAATGTCTAATAATCCCCAATATATTTTTTGAATTCCGAAAAATACCCCCGGGCTCCCCCGAGCCGGGTATAAGTCCCCTCCGTGACTATTTCGCCAATGCACTCACTAGGACCGTCTCGAGCCATATGTTGAAAATATATCCACATAATAATTTGGTCTCAACAATTTACCACAAAAAATCACATTTATGCCCTCAACAGGCCAAAATTACAAATATGCCCTTATAAGCTAAACATAGCCTACATGCATATTAATACTCATAAACATGCATTTCACATATCCATATAATCATATAATCATGCTTGTCACATATTCATGCATTTAATCATTTAAATAACACTTAAACCCATTATGCTCTCCCGACACGCTAACCAAGGCCCTTAATCCTTATTAGTGATTTTGGGTCGTTACAGATTAGCTCCATCCTTGACTATACGGGAGTGGTAGGCAATGATAGAGTAGCTTGTGCCATGTACATGCTACGCGAGGATGCACGAACGTGGTGGGAAGTGGTATCCCAGACTCAGAATGTTGTTATGATGGGTTGGGAGGAATTCAAACAATTGTTCAATGAGAAGTACTATTGTGAAGCATTTTGATTTGCGAAGACCAATGTGTTTATGAATTTGGTTCAAGGTAGTAGGATGGTGACATATTATGTCAACGCAGTTGATGGGTTGGCCAAATTTGCTTTTGATTTGGTACCAACGGATGTGGCCCAAAAGGAATGATTTATTCAAGGACTGAACCCTGGGGTAGCCAAGAGAGTTAGGGTCACTCCAGTCCATGAGATTTATACCTACGCCCACGCGGTAGGGAGGGCCCTTGTTATAGAGAATGTAGGAGGTGAGATATGGAGCAAGAGTGTCATAGGGTAGGAAGCTCAGATAGTGATGCCCCCATTTGCGAGACCAGGTAGGGGCGGAGGCCCTAGTAACCAGAAAAGAAAGACCCTTGAAAGTTTTACTACTCTTAGTCCTGACATAAGGGGTCATAGTATTCCGGGCGGCTGCCAGGGTGGCAACAAGATCTGGAGAAGTTATCCAGTGTGCGCAGGTGCAAAGGACGCCATCTAGGAGAATGTCGAGCGAAGGCATGTCTTCAATGTGGAATAGTTGGGAACTTCAAGAGAGATTTCCTGAGATTAAAAAGGGGAGAACCAAGAGTGCAGATAGCTCGACTCCAGCTCGAGTGTCCACCATAATGAAGTCCAAGCCCGAGGTTGGTTCCTCGGAGATGACAGGTTGGTTTTCTAGTTCTTGTTCCTTTATATCGTACTGATTGAGTCTGGTGCTACATACCTCCTAGTGGAGACATAGATATGTGGTGAATACTATATGGTTATTATGCTATGGGGCTTGAGATGTTGTTTCTGCTAAGGAAAGTTGGTAATTTCTAGGAAACGGGTCAAAGTACTACCAGTAGAAAGTTAGCAGTAATAATTGATTGATATGGTTATATGAGGATCTTCATATAATCCTAAGTATGGATTAGTTTGCTAAATAAGGGACAACCATGGACTATAGGAGAGGATGGTGACTTCCAGGTTTAAAAGGAAATGACCCGACTGTGATTACAGGATGCCTAGTTATTGTGGTGGGTACCAAGGTTGTGTTAGTTAGACCAGAGGGAAACTAGATAGGTCAATGGGATTTCAAATGAGTTATAAGGATTCGCTAGGATTACTATCGCGACTAGGAAATTGAGTGTGCTATGGCAAGAATAGAAACAATGTCAAAGACATCATGAAGAATGATGCTAGCTTAATAGAAAGAATTAAAGGTTCAATCAAAGAAGTTCTTTAACTTAAGAGTGACTAGATGGAGCATCTCACCATGGGACATGTCAATGCCATTTGTTAATTAGAAGACTAAGTCTTTGAGGATGTGCACCGCATATGGATACCAAAATAAAGTAATTTCCAAGAATAGGTGTCCATTGCCAAGAATGGAGGATTCATTCGCCTGGTTGCAAGGTAGGACAATGCTCTCAAGAATTGACCCTTGATCCATTTATGACTAGCTGAGGATTAAGGAAAGAGACATTTCAAGAATTGCCACTCACGCCAGGTATGACGTGATGGATTTTCAGTGAAGGCTCTCGAACTGACCAATGCTCCAGTAGCCCACGTAAACTCAGTAAGCAGAGGGTACAGGAATGGTGCAGACAAGTCGCATTTGGGTCGATCAAGAATATTCAGGACCACTTCCAGTCCAGAACAGAACATGAATAACACTTCTGCTCATACTACTGAGCTTGAGGAAGCAGTGGTAATGGGTAAGGTTCCGGAAGGGATAAGTTTCGATTTCTCCAGATGATATTCAAGGTCACACTATGGGAAGTGATAGGATTGCATACGATTTAGTTACAATAGAAAGCCGTAAGGAAAATGCCTTATGGGTTAGAAGCACGGTGAGACTGGTGAGACACCTCGGCTTTTACTTGAAGCATCTTCGGGGATTGTTATACCCTTGATTAAAGTAACATAGAAACCTAAATTTTTTCTGAATGTTGTGTGTCAGGTTCTCAGAAGTTGAAAAAAGGGTTGATTCACATGCCATGGTATTAGGATATGCATGTGATGGACTAGTACAGGAGGATGGTGTGATGGACACTGTCCTTGCTTAGAATGTGGAGTATTAGTGTGGTGCGTCAAGGATTAGGGTGTGCCCATGTGTAGACTAAAAAGGCGATTGTTCGTGCTTCACGGTGGATAAGGGAATAAGAGCATTGATGCTTTACATGGGACTTTAAGTTGACAATAATGCTGGTTAGCCACAGTTAGGGTAAGGTAACAAGCAAGATTTGTATAGAACCTGTGATTGATAATTAACAGATATACCTCTAGGAACAATGGAATATAGAAGAAGAAGATCTAGTAGGAATGGTTAAGAATACTAACATTTTAGCATGGATTGGTTAAGATATGAGGATTGGATGAATAATCTGATGGGTGTTGGCATCGAGGTAGAGATTTTGGATGAATCTTATACTACCCCTTATGATTGTTGTATCCAGGAAGTTTGAATAGGCGTGAAGGCCTTGAATTTGTATACCGGGAGGCGCACTCCCTAATCTTTTAGTAAGTGAGAAACGATAAACAAAAGCCAGAAGAGCTATTATGACTCTAGGGTATCCTGGAAGTAGTATGAAGGGATATAATTATAGAACGTAAGGGTGGATCACCTCAGATTGCAGATGAGATGAGTGGATGCGAAAAGTTATGACTTGACACATTGGGTTAACACACATGGTTTGTGTGAGTGAGATATCAAAAGAGGGAGTGTGTACAAAAGGAGACCGTACATCTCCACTGTACACCAAAGTCGATAGTGTTGGATTGAGACCCTTTAGTTCCTAGGTTCTGAAAAGGGTCATAAAGGGCGATGAGTATAAGATTGGGATTTGGAATTATTGGCTACCTTCAAACAGACTGAGAACTTGAAGGAACAACTCAGACTCTAAGTTTTTTTTACTTTGAATGTGTAAGTTTTTGAGATATTGAGGTAGATACGGTCCTTGGAGTGGATTTTCACGATGATGAATGCCAGTCGACAACTAGAGTGATTGTGAATAAGATATTGTGAGATAGGGGGATGAGGAGTACTCATTCCTGGAACTGAAGGCCAATGAAGTTACTATGGATTGTTAGGGAAGGAGTGTCTACTTTATTGAAAGGACACAAGAGTTCACAAATTCAAACATGATAATGTGGAGTTCTAGGATTGGAGACCTTGTATTTCTCCGAGTATTGTGAACTAAAAAGGTAAGATAGTTTGGGAAAGAAATGGGAGTTTTGAATCTAGATTTGATAGACTCATGAGATCCTAACAAGGATTTAGCCAGGGGCCTATAGATTAGCCTTACCCCAGTATAGGTAGCAACTCATAAGGTGTTACAGGGGCCAATGTTAAGGGAAGGGTCTTAAGTATTACCCCTGATTGGGCAAAGAGACATTGGAATTTCAGTGGAATTTATTGTGCAAGGAAACGCCAGTGGAATTATGGATAAATGAGATAAATTCTTATGGAATAAGATTGTCACTATAGAGAGGATGTTACAAGAGATAGCAAGGTAAAGGAATAGACTCTGAAGCTATAGTCAGAGTTGCGAGATTAGTATCCCGATACGTTTGAATAAATTTTGAGGACGAAATTTTGATAAGGAGGAGATAGTTGTAACGTCCCGAATTTTCTATTAAGGCTAAGTGCCTTGATTACTGTGCCTGGAGGGCATAATCAGAATTATAGGTGGGATTAGTGGAACATATGTGTGATTAAGCGGTATAATTGATTTATCAGCTAATGTGAATATTTATGCATGTTTATGTGTATTAAATATTCATGTGGGCACATTTCTGTAAATTGGGGCATATTTGTAATTTTCACCCGTTGAGGGTATATTTTATTTATGTATGTGTTATGAGTGAGACCCCAGATTTATGGGAATATATTTGAGATGTGTGGTCTGAGGTGATCCTAGTGAGCGGATTAGCAGAATAGTCACAACGGGGTCAAATACCCGGCTCGGGATGAGCCTAGGGGTATTTTGGAAATTTAGCGTGTATTTGTGATTTACCAGGAAATAGGTAGTTATTTGGTAATAATTTGGGCATGTTGAAAATAATTGGGAATTTATAGGGCTACTCGAGGATTAGCGGGAAATGTGGTAAATGATGGTATTACCCTTGGTGGCGTTAAAGAGTAAGTTTTGATCTAGGGGCTTTTTGGTCTTTTGCTAGTTTTCGTTGGCCTTAGTTGAGGCTAGAAGCCTTGAGAACCATCAGAAAACAAAAGATAAGCCTCTATCTCTCTCTCTCTCACAAAGGAAGCTTTGGAAGATTGGGAGAAAGGGCACGAAATCATTGAATTTTGGGGCAAGGATTGCTGGGGAAATCGAAGCTCAGTGGAGCTGAGAATTTCTAAGCTTAAGGGAGCAGTTGGGACCGTTCTTAACGAAGTTTTTACTGCTAAAGCTCAAGATTAGGGATCGTGCTCGGGATTGCCTAGTGCTGTCAGCTCAGGAATCAAGGTAAGAAAATTGTCTATGCTCGTAGAGCTATGTTGTGCTTAGTGTTATGTGTAATTTATTGTAACTATTATGTCATACATGTGTTTGTGACAGATCAGCAAAGCCCAGAATTAGTAAAGGTTAAGATCGGCAAAGGGCGGGAGTGGCAAAGGCTGGGATCAGCAAAGGTCAGGAACGAAAAAGGTCGGGATCGACAAAGGTTGGGAACGACAAAGGCCAGGAGTAGCAAAGGCTTGGAGTGGCAAAGGCCGAGATCGGCATTAAGCATGTTGAATGTAGGTCGCTAGGGCGAGACCCTCTAAGGCTGCCATACTCACCAGCTCGTTTAAGACCGTGAACTTGGTGCTTGGTAACACACCCTAACAAGCATAGGCTGTTGTTGTGAATTTTTATAGAAACTTGTAGATTGTCTGTTGTGTTTAATTAACTATGCATTTCTTGAAATAAACTATTATATGCTGGGCTGTGAAGCTTTCTGCGTGGGCCTTAACTCACAGGTGCTCTATGGTGCAGGTAAGGCTAAGGAAATCATCGTTCAACCATGAGTTGGAGGGCATAGAGCGGTGCATACATGTTTGGTCTACCTGACCCCCATAGTTGGGGTACTTTTGAGGAGCATAGTAAAATGTCTGATTTTTTTCGCTTAGGTCAACTGTTCAATGACTTTTGTACTTGTAAATACGCCTTAAACAACATTTTGGGATCCCAATGTAACTCTTTTATGATTTTAATGAAAGTACAAATCTTTTATATGAAATTCTTATTAAACGAGGCTTTACATTAATTTAATTACATTTTTGGTCTAATACCTCAATTAGCGAGTCAAATACACATTTTAAAACCACATGGCAACGACTCTAGGGTGGTAGGGCCTTACAAACACCATATTAGAATGCATCCACATCCTTCTTAAGGCTAATTCATAGCCACAATATCCTTAAGAAAGTCTTAATAATCTATTGCATAAAACCCCAAACAAAAAAATACTTATATGTATCAAAAGGGGCATTATCATCACAAAAATATTCATTTTCGGACAACTGGCATGGTTGCCCCCACGGAGTGTTCGAGATAACTGACCAAGTAGTGTGGTCGTGTCAGAGCTGAGTGCGATCGCGCTATGCCCATTTTTTGGAAATTGCAAATGTGATTTTTAAACCTAGGAATTGACCCAAATCGCGAAATTTCGACCCCAAATCACCCAATCAACAATCCTAACATGTTTGTAATCCTTGGAACCTAGATATAATCAATCCTAAACCTTTAACACACATTCACTAACCCAAATACATTTACACGATACATTGCATGTTGGTAACTGGTTTACCATGTTCGCAGCAGAAAGCATGGGGTGTTGGGCACAGAGGTTTCATTTTTTTTATTTAAACAAACTTTAAATAATCGGTTCCATTAACATGGAAAAAATTAATCATAGACTAATAAAAAGATGAGGATTTACCAGTTGAAGAACTATCAAGAATCCTCGCTATCTTTTTGTATCCCCAACGAAAATCCAATCCAAAGCAGTCTTTGAAATACTCAGACCAAGATCTTCAAAGATGTATCTCTACACCTCAAGACGTGTGTGGGCACGTATAGTATTGCTATGAAATAATATTTCTGATTCACAAGATATTCTCAACGCATGAGATCTTGGAATATTAGGACTGAGACAATTTTCAGGGATAGAGAAAAATAATACGATATATTTTTCACTCTATCAAAAGTTAAATGAAACTATTTTCATCTGATAGATTTATAATAGAATTAATTAATTTTTAAAATTCAAAATTCAAATTATTAATCAATTATTAAATAATTAAATAAATAAAAGATATATCCAAGACCCATTCTTGGACATTGTTACACGCCAACTACAGTGCATGCACTGTAGTTTGCATGTAACACATCCTTAATTACAAAGATGTGTTCCAATCATTTTCTGTTAATTATTATTTATTCAAAAATATTTAAACCTGATATCTTGTCAGATTAATTAAAGAATAAATATCATTTCAAATTCAAATATAATTTGAATTATTATAAATATCTTTTCACATTATTTAAATAAATAAAACTAATTAATTCAAAATTAATTATCTTAATTATTCAAATGCTATTTTCGAGAATACCATTTATTCTAAAAATATTTTGTTGAAAAATATAATTAATTAATTTGTATCAATTACATGTTTGACCCCGAAGAACAAATTTCTTCCAAATATGCTATTTTCCTGATTTTTGTCAATTTCAACTGTTGCCTTGAATATCGTTGATAGAGCCATCTCGGGGACCTATGAACCTATAATTTCAAGCTCTAATAAATTTAGATTATTAATTAAAACTCTTAAATATAATAACCTTAATTTATTAATCTCCATATTATTCCACTAAAAATATGAGATTGCACTTTTTTAATTATAGACATTTATTTATTGAATACTTTTAAACATATAAAAAGTGTCCATCGATTTAATCACTACATACAATTCAATCCTCTATCAATGGTTCAAAATTAAAGTAGGAATTAATCACTGTTTAATTATATCTTGTTTCCTTAAGTACCATTAACTTTACTAGTGAGGGTTAATTCATAAATTGATTTATGAATTTTAGCTCAATAACCTTTCAGTCCCAAAAGTCAACCCTTAAGAGAACCATTATTTAATTCCTCTCAGAAAGGTATGGATTCCATATTTTTATATTATTTCCCCGACCATTTACATCAATGAGTTTCCAAAACAAAGTTTTCATCCTCCACTAAGTGTGAACACTGATCCAAAAGTCGATTTTTGACTATCTCTGTTTGATTGAAAATCAGAATCAGTGTATCCAGTGGGGTTTAGGTCACCACTTGAATATAAAATCATATATTCTCTTGTTTTTCTAAGATACTTGAGAATATTCTTTACTACAACTCAATGACTCATTCAAGGATTGGATAGATAACGACTGACTTTCCCTACTGAATAACAAATGTCATGTCTTGTACACAACATGGTGTACATTAGACTGCCTACCGCAGAGGCGTAGGGATACTGTCTCCTCTTCTTCTTGAGGTGCCTTAGGACACTTTTATAATTGTTCCTACGCCATTTCCAACTAGTAGAATATGATCAACGTAAAGAATGAGGAATATCACAATTTCATCTTTGATTTTTTTTATAGACACAAGGCTCATCAACGTTTTTTTCAAAACCATACGTTTAGATTGTGTCATCAAATCTCATATTCCAAGATCTAGAAGCTTGTTTGAGTCCATAAATGAGGCATTACGGAATTGATAATGACCTCCTGGTTCGCCTTTGCCGAGAGTTGGAGAGAGCACATCACAGTGTCCATGGACTTGAAACGTGGATACAAGCACTCCTAGTGGTCGGAGCCGCCTTGCCCGTTTGAGATCTACACGTTTGAGATGTGCATATACACTTTTGTGAAGTTTAAAACTTGGAAACATACCCAAACATGTCTTAAACATGAGGTATGCTTGCATTTTTGTAATTTTGTTTTCAAGCATTAAACTTTCCAAATGTGTATATAAACATTTTAAACGTGTAGATCTCAAAAAATACCCAAATTCAAAAAAAAAACAATCACCCTAAATAGACACCCGAGTGAAAAATTACGCCTCTTGCAAGAATCGCATCGAGCACCATCAAGCAGTATCAAGCCACCATCAAGAAAAGTCAATTTTTTTCATGAAAATCTTGATTTTGAAGGCCCCATCGAGCTGGCATCAAGCACCATCGAGCAAAGTCCATTTTTTGTAGATTTCAGAGTTTCATATCTGAAAAAAAATCACACACACAAAAAAAACCAAAATCATGCCAAGAATTGTTTGAAAAGAAATTCTTAGTGTTTTTAGTGATACTTGTCATGAGTTTAAGTTCTAAATCATTCAAAACTATTATGAGTATCTTTTTGTGTAGCGTTCATGGAGAAGTTAAGAGAAAGAGCTAGACTTGAGATTCAAAGGGGTAGAGAGAGAGAGAGAGAGAGAGAAATAGAAAGAGAGATACGAGTTGTGGTGATGGTGGTGTTGTGGCTGCCATTTTCATAGATAACCAAGAGAGAGAGAATAGAAGAGGAAATGGGAGGGCTATTTTGGGGAAGTTAGAATAGTTTAGCATCATTTTTTTACACCATGCCTAGCATCATTTTTAATTAGCAACACCCATTAAGCATAGAAAGTGAAATTTTCCTTATATAATAATTATCCCAACAAAAAAAAACCACAACTTCTACTTATCTTATATTTTTAGTTATCAACAAAAGCATAAGTTTTGTTGAACGGGGCCTTAGACTTAGTCCCTTGGCTCTGAACCTAAGAACTAACTTGTACAATTATTTTTTAGGAGTCGTTTTCCTTGAGGCATAATGACTTACTCTATGTTTGGGAGGAAGGAGGGAGGATGGAGAGAGAGTAGAAGAATGGAAAAGAAAGTGGTATTCCTTTATGATATTTGGTAAGTTAGGAAGGAAAGAATGTAATTTTCTATTCTTTTGTTTGGTATTAGAAAGAAAAATGGAAGGAGGGAGAGTAATTTGCTTCTAAAATTACTATTTTATCCTTGATATATTATTAATTATATATATTTTTTTAATTTTTCTTTCTAATTATTTTTATAATTATAAAATAGAACATATATTAAAAATTTATATACAATATTTGAGAATATTTTATAAATTTAATTTATTTATTATATATAAGTTTACTCCAACCTTTTAAAAATGATAGCAATAATAGTAATATTAAAGTTGAAAAATGTCTTTGTGAATATTAATATATTATGATTTTAGCTATAAATAAAAAATTTGAAAAATGAATAAAATAATACATTATGAAAAGTAATCCACAAGATATAAAGAAAAAGTACTCTTAAAAAATAAAAATAGAAAAATAAAATAAAAATAAAGTAAGATTATAAAAAAAAAAAACATTAATAATACATCAAAAAAAGATAGAGAAATAAAAAAACATGTGAGAGAAGATAATAATATATATGTTTAATTATAAATAAACTAATAGAATTTTATATGTGTGTGTATTTTTGGAGGGCATCTTAGTAAAATTGCCACAAATTTCTTTTTCATCACCATTTTCTGTCAATAAGTCGAATGATTGAAAAATGTGGGCCTAAGGAGAAATACCATCATTCTCTTTTCATTCCCTCCTTCATTCCCTCTAGCCAAACAAAGAAAAGTTCCTCTCCCTTCTAACCTTTCCATCCTTACCTCTCCTTCCTTCCATATTTCCCATCTGCCAAACATATACTTAGAGGTTGATAATAGTGTGATACTTGCAAAATAATCTCTAGTGGGATTGAATGCACAAGGGAGAGTTAAGGTGAGTAAATGTAAAGAGATAACCTAAACCTCAAGCTTCAATTTGGAATAAATATTGTAGCAATGCTCTCTTTTATATGCAAAATTCAAACTCCTCGCAATGGATAATTTTGGCTTCTTAGGGTCAATTTTTTTCTACTTGATCAAGTTGAGGGAAAGTTATCCACAAGCTTACAATAAAATAGTATATGAAGGCAAAATGGTGGCTCTATACCTTTTCGAGGTAGAACCTATTACATCTATTTGCCACCATACTCAAACTTGACAAGACGGAGGTGACATGTGTTACCAGTCTCTGTAGGAATAAATAAAGGGAAGATAATTTAACAAGGAAATGATGTGCTCTAACATACTAGGGTCATACATGAATGTGTAAAATTTGAATTTTTATTGTAGGCATTTCAAAATTATATTTTTGGGTCTAAAGTGGTAAAATGAAGTATCTAAGCTTTCCCAAAAAAAATTGGGAATATTTATAGTATTTTAAGGTTGACTTTGAACAAGTTGACCATGCCTAGAGATGATGAGTTGCCCTTTTGGAGGTGACACATAGAACGCGTCTTCAAAGGCCACATAACGTACAACAGGCGACATGGCGCTTGTTCCTGTACTGAAAAAGGCATTTTTTGGCTCCATATTTATAATTTATAACCTCTCCTATTATTGGTTAGACTTAATGATAGTGTCTACAGTATAAAAATGGTATTTTAGAGTTGTGAAGCATTGATCACACTTCTCATCTCTCTTTCTAGCTCACCAAGAACACTCATTTTCTCCAAAGAAAATAAGCAAGAGAATTACTTAACTTGTTTAATTTTCAAGGCTTGTTATATCATACCTCTTATTTCATTTGTGTGTGAGCTTCAAGCAACTTAAGGAAGACTTAAAGTAAAGATTTTGAACTAAGATTCTCATCATGGACAAGCTTTGTTGCAACTTTCTGGTTTTTTGCGACATAGACGCTTTTGGTTTTCATTTTTCATTTTTGAGTTTCCCATCATTTTTTTGTCATTTACTTTTTAATATGTATATATATAAGTTGTATTTTTTGTTTTAAGTTGTAATATATTGGTGGTGTATGCTGGTAACTGGTTTACCATATGCGCAGCGGAAAACACGTGGTGGTGGGCTAAGATATTTCAAAAAAAATTATTTAAACAGTCTTTGAATAAATGGTTCTATTACTGTGCAAAGCATTAATAAAAGAGAAAGAAAAAGATGATGAGGATTTAATAGTTGCAGAACAATCAAGAATCCTCGCTATCTTTTAGTACCTCCAACAAACATCCAATTCAAAGTAGCCTTTTGAATACTCAGACCAAGATCTTCCAAGATGTATATCTACACCTCAAGACATGTATGGGCACATAGAGTAATGGTGGAAAAATTTCTGATTCACAAGATGTACTCAACTCATGAGATCTTGGAATAGTTGGTCTGAGACAGTTTTCAAGGATAAGAAAAATTTTACGTTATATTTTTCTCTCTGTGAAAAGCTTATAATTTTCTCTCTAGTATACTCTCTTTGTTAAGCGTATTATGAAACAAATTCTATGTGATAGATTTATAAAAGAATAAATTAAATTCAAAATTCAAAATATAAACCAATTATATAATAAATGAAAGAAATATCATGATCCATTCTCAGACCTTGTTACAAGCCAACTATAGTGTAGTTGGCGTGTAACACATCCTTGATTTCAGGGATGTGTTTCAACTACTTTCTTTTAATTATTATTTAATAATTATTTATTAAAAAATATCTAAATCTAATAACTTATCTTATCAAATTAATTAAAGAATATATATCATTTCAAATTGAAATCCAATTTGAATTATTAGAAATATATTTTCACATTATTTAAATAAATAAAACTAATTAATTCAAAATTAATTATCTTAACTATTTAAATGTCATTTTTGATTAATAATTAATTTAATAATATAATTTCAAAAATTCCTTTTTAATTAAAATATCAATTTAAAAAACTATTATATAAATTAAATAATTTGTCTCAATTATATATTTGACCTTGAAAAATAAATTTCGTCCAAATATGCATTTCCATGATATTTCTCGATTTCAGCTCTTACTTTGAATAGTGTTGATAGAGCCATCTTGGGGACCTATGGACCTATAATTTCAAGCTCCAATAAATTCAGATTATTAATTAAAAATCTTTAATATAATAACCCTAATTTATTAATCTCAATATTATTTCACTAAAAATATGTGACTACACTCTTGTAATTATAGACATTTATTTATTGATTACTTTCAAGTATAAAAAGTGTCCATAGACTTAATCACTACATACAATTCAATCATCTATTAATGACTCTTAATTAAATTAAGAATTAATTACTATTTAACATTTTTAATTATAGCTTGTTTCCTTACGTACCATTAACTTTACTAGTGAACGTTAATTCATAAACTGATTTATGAATTTGAGTTCAATAACCTTTCAGTTCCAAAAGTCATTTCTTAAGAGAACCATTATTTAATTCCTCTCGGAAAGGTATATATTCCATATCTGTAAATTATGTCCCCAGCAAATTATATCAATGAGTTTCCAAATTTTTTTTTCAACCTGATGATTTTGACAAACCATAACGAGTGAATCAAAGAACTCATATGACATAAACATGAGTTCAGAATAACTTCAGGATTAAGATTAATTTTTATATGATCATCTTATTGATATGTTAAATTAATACTTATAAATTAAACGATATTATTAAGTATTAATAATATATCAGGTCTCTTCATGTATAACCACTTTATACAAAGTACCTCCACTAAGATGTCCTACTACATTAGTAATTCATATCTAAATTACATGTATTCATAATACTAGTGAACCGTACTTACAATATTTAATCCAAAGATTCCATATAACTTTGTGTTATCCAGATTTCCGGATAGCAGTTAGATCGACATCCTCGGGGAAGCAGAATTACCAATGTCTTTCACGGTAGGTGACCAGAGCTCGCGGATGGACAGAAAGGCTTCGCCTCTCCCGTTTAGTGTCCAGATTACTCTTCCAAGCAAACACAACACGGAAACTCGTCAACTCTCCCGGACTCCCGAAGGGGTATCCTTCGGGGAAGCCCCTTCCAGGAGAAGCTCTTCGAGTGGTCTCCGCGGAAACAGTTCCGTGCCTCGCACGGAACAAAACCAAACGGTCGAGTCCTGGAGGAAGCATATTTGGAATGATATCCGCCTGACACAGGATCCCGCCTGACACGCCCGTCAGGTCAAAGCCGCACACATCCCAGCACGCCTAAGGGTACCTTTTCGCCTACTGTTCCGCTGACAACTTGGAAAAGACGGCTGACTTTGTGTGTTCCCCATACTTTCACGTAAATATACCCACATAGAGTCTTGTAGCCATGCTACTACAGTAATTGTATCCCCTATTTATGGCTGGTGTAATTAAGACTCATGTACGTAGAGAAAAACCCTAATCCAAAACCCTAGCTATAAAGACCCCTTCATTTTACAAGAAGAGGGAGGGCCAACAAATCACATAGCAAGAACTCTGCTAAAATCTCTCTAGCTTCTTCTTCTTCAAGAGAACCCGAGAGAAACATTGTGAGTGTGTGAAGTTCTTGTACACCAGCCATCTTACTGTAATCCTTTCCAAGTATAATAACATCGACTCGTGGACTAGGGCTCGTTAACGCCTGAACCACGTAAAAACATTGTTTGTTTAGTTACATTTTAGTATTTCTACAGTCCTTATCTTTTTATTATTCTGTTTGTATTCGTTTCCGAAAAACTCGGTAAACACTTTGTTTTACTATGAACTGTTTAAATTCACTCCCTACAATCTTAATCCTCTCGTACCAAAACAAGATTGTAGTCACAATAACGAATTTGAGAATTTTATGATAGTCATATAATATTATTCTAATAATGATAATAAAAAAAAGAATATATGGAAAAATTCATTTCATAAAATTTGTTCAAACATATGCTTTAAAGGGCACTAATCCCAACAATGCCTGGGCTGTCGGTACGTGTCCGTACAATTACGTGTTTTAGCCCCAAAACTTAAATTTAAATGCTCTAATCTCATTGGTTGAGTCTAATGAGGGTCCTATACTATTTAAATGGTTGATATGAGTTAATTGATTAATTGATCACTCACCTCTCTCTCTCTCTAAAAGAAGAACTCTCTCTCTAGCTTTAAAGATTAATAGTTTTCTCCAAGAACTTCATCAAGAAAGATTGGCTTGTATGAAGACCCAAGGCTTGTGTATCCCAATCTCATTCCATTGTAGTAGCTTCAAGCATTTCCATAGAGAATGCTAGTTATAGATATTTTTGGACAACATATCTACATTTGTGTCAAGCCTCACAACTTTTGTGTTTCACATAAAATCATAGCTTTATGATTTTATGTTCTAAGGGTTGTTCTTCAAGAAATGTCTACTCTACAGTTTGATCTCTTTGTGCTTATGTAATTTGTGTGTACTATCATTAAAGTTAGATTACTTGTATCTTTTGTTTTGATTTGTAACACAAAACTAAGGTTGATTATAGCCTAACCCCAACAATTGGAATGCCCTACAAACATAAAAAATTCAGTATGTGAGTCTAACATCCCAGACTTTCCCTTTAGCACGTGTGCTGGACACCCTCAAATATGAAAAATGGTGCAAACTAGGTGTGCTACAATTCAATAGTTCTAATAGTGTCTTATGGATTGACTTAGATGGAATAACATTAAATATGTATATTGCACATTGAATTTCATAGCCCTAGAACGATAGTGGTAATGATGAATATCTCATCATTGATCCAACCATATCTAGTAATGCACGGTTCCTTCTTTCTGAAATACATTTTGTTGTGGATTCTATGTGCTTTGAGTTGGGACTGAATTCCAAGCTCACGCAAATGGTCCTCAAATTCATAATCCAAGTACTCTCCTCCTCGATCAGATTGAAGAACTTCTAGTTATTTTCCTAAATGTTTCTCAACTTCTGCATGGAATTCTTTAAAATTCCCAAATTTTTTAGATTTCCTTTGCATTAAGTGTAGGTAACCATTTCATCAATAAAAGTGAGGAAATATTCATACCATCCTTTAGCTTGTACATTAAGTGGATTGCAAGCATCAGTGTGTACAAGTTGGAGTGGTTCTTTGGCTCTTGAACCTTTAACAGAGAAATGTCTTTTGGTCATTTTGCCTTCTAGATAGGATTCGCAAACTGGAAGAGAAACAAAAGTTATCTCTCTTAAAGATCCTTACTTTACTAACCTATTTGTCCTGTCCACGCCAATATGTCCCAATCTTAAGCGCCAAAGATATGTATCACTATTGGAATCAGTCTTTTGGCGTTTAATAGATCTAGGATTAACAACTTTAAACATTTAATAATTATAGATTGATCGTTCTTTAGCCTTCGGTTTATACAACCCATCAATGGAGTTTTCAACCATAACTTGAAATAACAATTGAATTATTACTAAAAGATATATTAAAACCTTGTTCATGAAACATAGAAACATATATTAAGTTTCTAGTAAATCCAATAATAAAATAAACAGTGTCTAAAACCATAAATATATTTTTCTCAAATTCTAAATGGGTTGTTCCAACTGCTTTGGTTGAGATGACCTGACCAGTGCAAACCCTCATGGTCACCTCCTCATCAGCAAGCTCCCTCAAAGAACTAAGAATCTGAAGAAGAAGAAGAAAAAAGCAGACATGGTTAGTGGCACCAGAATCAACTATCCAAGATGATGTATCATCTTCCACTAAATATGTTTCTAAAACAAGTAAATCAAATTTATCTTTCTTCTTCTCTTTTAGGTTTGAGAGATACTTGGGACTGTAATATCCGCCTTTGCAATTTTGGGTGTTTTGGTAATATTCCCTGTGAGGGCAATTTGGTAATTTATGTTGATGCATATGTGAATTGTTTTATTTTAAATTTCATGATAATAAGTGATTTATTTCATAATTATGATATGTATGTGTATGACAGCGGCAAAACATGGTTCCTTCAAGTATCGGGGGCTTAAATACCAAAGATATTGGAAATAAGGGGTTAAAATAGAAATATGAATCTTATGGTAGAAATTGTAATATCCAAAAGTCAAAACTATTAGTTTAAGAAGAAATTACAAAAAAAGGCTTAAGTTAATGCTTGAGGAAATTTAGAGTCAAAACTATGTATTTCATGATTAATTAACTAGAATTAATTAAAAATATTGAAAAGATAATTAAGGTTTACACGATTGTCAGAAATTTCTCAAGTGATACACGCTAGAGTACAGAGCAAGAACACTTCTCTAATGCTTGACGTGGATGTTTGAGGCTTAGAAATTCAGAGGATGACGTGGAGTTAGTAGTTTGGTAGGCTAAGGATCACACAGAGGGAGCAAGAATTTGAGGATTGAGCCTGAGATATTGATAGGTAAATTCTTTGAACTACGTTATTCAAGTCTATGATAGATTTGGATTTTTGATGTTGCAAAAGGAATTTTAATTGTGTTGTTGATTATGGATGTTTATTAGATGTTTAGGATTGATTACATCTGGGTTTCAAGAGTTATAAACATGATAGGTTGACTGATTTGGTGAATTTGGGTCAAAACTTTTCCATTTGGGGTTGAAATTGTTAGAGAATATATATTATTGCTCAATGGAAATATGGAAAAACCAATTACAACTCTATGCAAAAATACAATGGACAAGATAATATTTATTAAATAAGTATTACAACTCAATTGCTCAAAATACAAGTAAATAAAAAGATGTAGAAGAAGAAGATTACAAACTCAATACTATAACAATACAAGTAAATAAGAAAGAACAAGAGGAACAAAAGAATGAAAACACAAACTAACTCTCACACAACCAAAGTGTAGAGTAGTGGGGATCACCAACTTGAACAAGGTTCAAGACCTTTGTCCAAAAGCTTCTTTCCCCCTATTCTCTAAGCACTAAGGGATCTCTCTGGAATTATCAAGCCTTTTGGTGTATTTTTCAGCCAAGTGCTTTGTGGATGAAAAATGGTGTGTCTTACAAGTGAGCATTAGGCTCCTATTTATAGAGTTTGAGACACCCCTTTGAATTTCAAATTCCACCAACCCCCATGGCTGTTACCAATGTTTAATTGGATGTTTTATGGAATTAAAATAGAGATTTGGGAGTTACTTGGCTGTTGGAAACGTTCAAAATTGGATAAAAACCGAAATTCAAAGAAATTGTCAGCCACTAGGGCCGCGGCGCTCGTTCCAGGCGCCGCGGCGCTCAGTCAATTTAAGCAACGAATTTTTCAGTTTTTTCCAAAACGTTCCAATTTATTCCCACTTGATTTTGTAACTTCCATACACAATATGGGAGTTAAAATTACATCTCTACCAGCCATTTCTCATATGGCTTTATGAAATCCAATCTCAAAATGTGTAACATATAATATACATATTATTGGGTAATATTTGGGAGTTACAAATTTGTAACTGATTTTGTAACTCCAAAATATGTCACATTTGGACACACACATGTGTCCAATTTTGTGACTCTCAATAATATGTTACAAGATGTGACAAATCACATTTGTGTGACAAATCACATTTTGTCACATTATTTAATCTAATATAATATTATATGAAATAATATAACAGAAATCTCAGTTTATAATCACATCTGTGATCTCTATAAATGGAAACTAGCATGACTGCACTACTCGACTGGAAAGACTAATTGCTTCATGGGTGCGACCGTGCCAGTTGCTCAGAAAGGGGAAATTTTGGTTGTTCCACCCTTTTGATTATGAATTGGAACCTTTTTGTTTGGGGTTTTATGCAGTATGGTCTTAGAACTTTCTTAAGGATGTTTTGAGTTTGAATTAGCATGAGGAGGGACATGGGTGTATTTTATTATGGCTTTTGGTTTGCCTTGAGTGTAAAGCTTTTGATGTTATATGATATAATAGGCTTGAGAAGGATACTTGAAGGGATGCGTTAGTGTGTGTGGAGCGCTGCTGGACCCGATGTAAGAAGAGTGGACACCTACACGCAGGGTGTACGCTCGACGTACTTAATTTTGGTAAACTTTGTATGTTATATTATGAATTATGTTATAAGCTACGCTATGAATTATTTTATGAATTTTTTTATAAGCTATGATATGAATTATGTTAGGAATTAAGTTATGATTTATGTTATAAGCTATGCTATGGATTATATGATGAATTATGCTATGAAAAATGTTATGAACTATGATATGAACTATGATATGAATTATGTTATAAGTTATGCATGTTGTGAGTGACTATGATATGTGTGAAACTCTTTTAACAACTGAGTCATATTATACTCCAACTTGCTCATAACATAGTTAGTAGAAAATGAGGAAAAAGTTGGTGTGAGTGATTCAAGTATTAGACTAACTTGAGTCCTCTCATCAATGGTTGCTCCATGAACTTCCCCATCATGCATTGTATTGATCATGTTTAGCACATTTCTCTGACAGGAACTCCTTTCTCCATTCTCATGTTCATGTAGGTTATAGTAGCCTCATGTCTGCATTGATCGGACTGCTGCTCAAACATGGCTTGTAGAGACTCCCATATCTCATATGTAATTTACATGTCTTCATGCTTCTTTCTGAGTACATCACTCATACTAGCAAGCATGTAGCACTTGGCCTTGTTGCTGGATAATATCCAAGCATCATATTTCTCTCAAGCAGTTTTGGGAGCATATGCTAAAATATTATACACGTAATTGCACTTTTTCAGCCTAATTTGAATTGGGTAAACAGCTTTAACTAAGTCATATAACATTTTTAAAGCTGCTGGAAGATTCTGGGGTTTTCAAATATTTCTCTTATAAAACTATTCATCAAAAATGCTTAATTTCTCAATAAATATGCACACGACAAGTGTCATGATCTTATTGGTTCTATCTAAACCTTATAGTATAATAAATGACATCTTCATAATTAGCTATATTAATCAAACCTTATGTCATAATTAATATTCTAAAACTATAGGTTAAACTTATAAAATCTATAAGTGTTGCTACGAGTGTTCGACTAAGTCCCGGCCTGAACCAAAATCCACAGTAATAAACATACTATAACTACTACTAGCTATTACTACTACTACTACTATCTAACTAGCTAAGTAAAATTCTTGGACTCTACAATTCTCCCCTACTAAAAAGAATTTCATCCTCAAAATTTACTTACCAAACAATTTCGGATACCGGGCTTGCATATCCTCCTCCAAATCCCACGTCACCTCTCGTTTAGAAGTATTGCTTCATAGGACTTTGACTATCAGAATACTTTTGGACCGTAACTTCTTCATCCCTCTGTCTATGATGCTAACTGATCATTCCTCGTAACTCAAGTCTTTCTAGAGTGCTATTGTATCATACTTGAGGATGTGAGATGGGTGTGACACATACTTTCGTAGCATTGAGATGTGGAGCACATTGTGGCTATCTGCTAGGGCTGGCGGTAGGGCTAATCTCTATGAAACTGCTCCCACTTTTTCCAATATCTCAAAAGGACCTATAAACCAGGGACTAAGCTTGCCTTTCTTCCCAAACCGCTTCACACCTTTCATAGGAGATATCTTTAGGAAGACTTGATCTCCGACCTTGAATTCCACGTCACGACGCTTGGCATCCGCATAGCTTTTCTGACGATTTTGAGCAGAGAGCATACCCTTTCTAATCAGCGCTACTGCTTCCTGAGCTTTTCTAACAGCTTCGGGACCAAGAAGCTGCCTTTCTCCTACCTCGTCCCAATGTAACGGTGATCGACACCTTCTTCCATAAAGTAACTCATAAGGTGCCATCCCGATCGTTGACTGGTAGCTATTGTTGTAGGAGAATTCGATCAGTGGTAAGTACTTATTCCATGATCCTCCGAAATCAAGTACACAAGCGTGCAACATATCTTCTAAAATCTGTATGGTGCGCTCGGATTGACCATCTGTCTGGGGATGAAATGTTGTACTAAGACTTAACTTAGTACCCATGGCTTGCTGTAAGCTTCCCCAAAATCTCGATGTAAACACCAACCCTCTATCAGACACTATTATCTTGGGGATTCCATGCAACCGTACTATTTCTTGGACATAGATGTCTGTGTATTGATCCACTGTGTAGGAAGTCTTAACCGGCAGGAAATAAGCTGACTTGGTTAGTCTATCTATTACTACTCAAGCTGAATCATGCTGCTTACTTGTTCGTGGCCAACCCGTCACGAAATCCAAAGCTATATCATCCCATTTCCATTCTGGTATGCTAAGTGGTTGCAATAAGCCCGCAGGCTGCTGATGTTCTGCTTTCACTTCTTCGCATACTAAACATTTAGACACAGATTCCGCTATATCCTTATTCATTCCTGGCCACCAATATATTGCCTTGATGTAGTGAGTCATCTTGGTTGACCCTGGGTGAACTGAGTATGGGGTACTGTGCGCTTCTTCTAAGATCTTTATCTTAGTCCCTAAATCATTTGGTACGCATACCCTATCCTTATATCTCAATAACCCTTGACCTGATATTGAGAAATTCATGGCCTTGCCTTCTCTAACTGCATCCATATGTGCCACTAATGTGTCATCATGCCCTTGCCCAATTCGTATATCTTCTAATAGATTTGACTGGATAGACAAATTAGCAAGCTTACCGATGACTACTTCTATTCCGGCACTGATCAGCTCCTGCTGTAGCGACTTTTCTATTCTGGCTAGTGGTAGACTTCCATAACTCTTCCTACTTAGCGCATCAACACATACGTTTGCCTTTCCCGAGTGGTATAGGATTTCACGGTCATAATTCTTCACTAACTCTAACCACCTGCGTTGCCTCAGGTTGAGCTCCTTCTGAGTGAAGAAATACTTTAAGCTTTTGTGGTCCATATAAATCTCACACCATTCTCCATAAAGATAATGGCGCCAGATTTTCAACGCAAAGACCACCGCTGCCAACTCCATATCGTGTGTTGGATAGTGTTGCTCGCACTCCTTCAGTTGCCTTGAGGCGTAGGCTATCACCTTGTCATTCTGCATCAGCACGCAACCCAACTTGCTTCGACACATCGCAGTAGACTACAATCTTATCGTTGGGTGTCGGTACACAGAGTACTGGTGCTGAGCACAACTTATCTTTAAGCAACTGGAAGCTCTCTTCACACTTATCAGTCCAGTTGAACCTTTGCTGTTTCCGGGTCAGGTTGGTAAGTGGAGTGGCTATCTTAGAAAAGCCCTCTACAAACCTCTGATAATAACCTGCTAATCCCAGAAAGCTTCTTACTTCTAACGCGTTCTTTGGTCTTGGCCAATCCTTCACAACCTCAACTTTAGATTGGTCTACAACAATTCCGTCCTTGGATACAATTTGCCCGAGGAATGCTATTTGCAAAAGCCAAAATTCACACTTCATGAACTTGGCGTAGAGTTGATGCTCCTTTAGTCGTAACAAGATCAACCTTAAGTTCTCCTCATGCTCGACTTCATCCTTTGAGTATACTAAGATGTCGTCAATGAACACTACGATGAATTTATCCAAGTAGTGATTAAAGACCCTATTCATTAAATCCATAAATGCGGCTGGAGTGTTGGTAAGACCAAAAGACATAACTAAGAACTCGTAATGCCCATAACGAGTTCTAAAAGCTGTCTTAGGAATATCTTATTCTTGTACCTAGAGCTGGTGATACCCGGACCGTAGATCAATCTTTGAAAATAAGGTCGCTCCTCGGATTTGATCAAACAAGTCGTTAATCCGGGGTAGCGGGTACTTATTCTTAATCATCACCTTATTCAGCTTGCGGTAATCTATGCACATCCACATGCTTCAGTCCTTTTTCTTTATAAATAGAACCTGTGCTCCTCATGGCGAATGGCTCTGTCT